>NC_062567.1:42207033-42509783 GCF_022837055.1 Prionailurus viverrinus | reverse complement strand
CAGAGCCTGGAGCCTGGAGCCTGCTTCGGATTCTGTGTCTCCCTCTCTCTCTCTGCCCCTCCCCTGCTCATGCTCTGTCTCTGTCTCAAAAATAAATAAAACATTAAAAAAATTAAAAAAAAAAAAGTCTCAGTTGTCCTAAGAAATCAAAGACAAGATAAAGACAACACAAAGCATAGGAAATTATTGAGTTAAGACACAGAATCGGTTTTTTAGGCAAATTACTTAATAGGTAAGAAAAACCTTTTAGCATATCTTTTAAACAACAGACCAGTAATGTGAACTCCAGTCTTGTATCATCAGCACATTATTGATATTAAAATTCATTTAAAATCTTATGATAAATAACATTTAATTTTAGATAGCTTGACCACATGAGACAAAATTTTTCTCTTTCTTATTATAACTTCCTGTATCTATCTACATTCTTGTCCTTTATTTTCCTCTGTCTCATCTGAAACAAACTTTAACCTTAAACTACTGTAGGACAAAATCACTCTCCTTTTTCTTACAAAAAGTCATCTTTCATCTCTCATATCTTGTGTAACAAAAAATGCCTTATTCTGAGGCGCCTGGGTGGCTCAGTCAGTTGAGCGTCCGACTTCGGCTCAGGTCATGATCTCACGGTTTGTGAGTTTGAGCCCTGCATCGGGCTCTGCGCTGACAGCTCAGAGCCTGGAGCCTGTTTTGGATTCTGTGTCTCCCTCTCTCTCTGCTCCCCGCTTGTGCTCTGTCTCTCTCTCTCTCAAAAATAAATAAACACTAAAAAAAATTTTTTTTAATGCCTTGTTTTTCTTGAAGAATTTGCACACAGAACTTTTTCCTTCATCCTTATTATTCCTAGTAGTTTATCTACATATATTGATTAGAATTTTTAATCCTTGGTAACCTTAATTTCTAGTGAAAGCAAGGAAGCAATTGTGAATTGCACATTACATATGCTAGCATTCGGTAGCAAATTAGCAAATTTGTGAATACACCAATTGTATACTTTTTAGAGACCTGTGTTTCTTCACAGTACAATTTTTCTAAGAGGTAAAAGAATGTGTTTACTAACAGACCCAAATATCTGTTCTGTCTGTAATAAGAGGCCAAAGGTAGATAACCTGGTGTTGAGCAATTAATGTTGCAGTATTTTATCTTATTTCAAAATGACCTACCTTTTCAATGAATATACATCGTTTAATTTAGCTTAGTATTACATTAACGTTTTAAATTACTGACAAGATTTGGAAAAGTATTTTTAAGCAGAAAGCCTCATTTATAAATTTTATTCCACTTCAGTTTAACTCATGTATTCTTAACAATTATGCTTGGACTATTCATGAAAATTTCATGAGACGTTAAATAAATCAGCCATCATCTAAAGTTATTTTCTTGTTAAGGAATTTTATAACATATGCATGTGAGGCAAATATTAAAAACTCACAGAAGTAAAGAAACTAAGAGTTAAGCATATGCCTTAGCATGAATTTATAATTTTATAATCTTAACTGGTAAAGATAACTTAAGCTTATTTGACAAATAAACCCAGGTGGAAGAAAATTGTATGTTTGCATTACATTTAATGCTGACAGCTCGTAGGACATAATGACTTTTATTTAATTAACAATATTAAATAGCCTATTTTATCAAAGATTATCCAAGCTCATATGGACTTGTAAAAAAAAAAAAACGCATTTGGGTTCGTTCTTGATTTTCTGGCAGTTTTAGGAATACTTAATTTATATAAGTGCTTATTTCTTTCTGAATCACTTAAAGCAGAGCTCTTTTCTGAATTTTGGCAATATCATCCTGAGGTAGGAAACCACTCCATATACAAAATATGCACATGGGGACATACATAAACATTCAGACAGGTACAAATAGGGATCTTATAGCATTCATTTAAAAACTGTACCCGTGAGTCAGATACAGTAATACAAAACTCACTCGCTTATAGAAAATAGTTGGATCCAAATTATGTTTTTGGTAGATGGATCAAGTTAACAGTTACCTGCTCAGTCATGGCTAAAATTTTAAGATTTTCATTTGCCCTTAATAAATAATCTCACAAAGGTTGTATACTAAATTGTGGGCAAAGGGCCCTTTAAAAAGATCAAGGACAGTTTGTTTCCAAAAAGCCTCTATTTAAAATTTTATTATGTTTTTCAGCCCTAAGCGGTTGTAGGTGGTTGCTTTAGCCAAATGTTATCTATCTTATTGGATGTTTACATTTTAGGAAGATAGTGAGATTTCCATTTCCAAGGGAGAGAGAAAAGGATGTAAGTTTTCTCTCAGGAAGAGTTTAAAGGCATATTTGCTCAAATCTGGGGCATTTACTATTTATGTTTAAAATTTTTAGTTTAAATATAGGACAGTCCAATGAATTATTCGTCATCGAAGTCCAAAATACATTCACGTAGGGCACTGAATGGGAAGGTCTAGAGCTTGGGGACTTCATTCAAGCTGTTTCTTGGCTGTCAGTATTTACACTGGTCTCACAAAATATTTTGCAATTCTCTTTTTTTAATTTTTAATGTTTATTTATTTTTAAGAGGGGGGGAGGAGCAGACACTATTTAGCAATTCTTAACTTTTGTTTTCAGTCTGTTCTCCATCTCCTAATCTTGTTTGTTTGTTTTCATAGGCCAGCTAAGGCACTCCTTTTTTCCTTTGAGTCTGTTCTTCCCGTAGTTTCCAATTAGATAGTTGTTTCAGGAGAAGAGCTCTCTTTAAAAAAAAAAAATGCTAAAGTCCGTGTGTGACAAACCCACAGCTAACGCCACACTAAATGATGAAAACCTGAAAAATTTTCCTCTAGGATCAGGACCAAGACAAAAATGCCCACTCTAGCAACTTTTATTCAACATAGTACTGGAATCTCTAACAAGAGCAATTAGGCAGGAAAAAGAAATAAAAGTATACGAGATTGGAAGACGAGTAAAAATGTCTCTATGTGTGGATGACATGGCATTATACATAGAAAACCCTAAAGACTGAGGGGAAAACACTATTAGAGCTAATAAACAAATCCAGTAACATTGTGGGATACAGAATCAACATGCAAAAGTCACTTGGGTTTCTTTACAGTAATAATGAAGTATCAGAGAGAAAAATTTAAAAAGCAACCCGAGTTACAATCGCATCAAAAGGAATAAAACCCTAGGAATAAATTTAATCAACGAGACGAAAAACTCATTAACTAAAAAGTATTAAGACATTGCTGAAAGAAATGGAAAACACAAATAACTGGAAAGATATTCTGTGCTCATGCATTGGAAGAATTAATATTGTTCCATGCCACTCAGATTCAATTCAATATACAGATTCAATTCAATCTCTATCAAAATTCCAATGGCATTTTTTTATGGAAATAGAACAAACAGTCCTAAAATAAGGAACCACAAAACCCCCTGAACAATGAATGTAATCTTGAGAAAAGAACAAAGCTGGAGAATTAATTTCTGATTTCAAACTATATTACAAATCTACAGCAGTCAAAACAGTATGGTATTGGTATAAAAACAGACACATAGATCAATGGAACAGAATAAAGAGCCCAGAACTGAACTCATGTATACACAGTCAATTCATTAATGACAAAGAAGCCAAGAATGCACAATGGGGCAAGAACAGTGTCTTCAATAAACGCTTCTCGGAAAATTGCACAGCTACGTGGAAAAGAGTGAAACCGGATCCTATCTTATTCCATCCATAAAAATTAGCTCAAAATGGATTAAAAACTTGGATGTAAGCCATGAAACTATAAAACTCATAGAAGAAAACAGGGGTAAATTCCTTGACATCACCATTGGCAGGGATTATTTGGATTTGGTACCAAAAGCAAAAGCCACAGGAAACAAAAATAAACAAATGGGATTCTATCAAGCTAAAAAGCTTCTACACAGCAAAGGTAACCACCAACAAAATGCAAAAGACAACCTACTGAATGGGAGAAAATGTTTGCAAATGATATATCTGTTAAGGGATTAATATCCAAAATATAGGAGAATTCAAACCGCTCGATAGCAAAAAACCAGCCAATCTAATTAAAAAATGGGTAGAGGACCTAATGCACATTTTCCAAAAAACATATACAAATGGCCAAATCGTTATGTTGTATACAACAGCTGCCTGAAAAGGCGCTCAATATCACTAATCATCACATAATCGAAAATCAAAACCTCAAAGAGCTATCAACCCACACCTGTTAGAATGGCTATCATCACAAAGATAACAAGTGTTGGTGAGGAAGTGGAGAAAAGGGAATGCTTGTGCACTGTTGGTGGGAATGCAAATTGGTGAAACCACTTTGCAATGTGAAAACAATATGAAGATTCCTCAAAAAATTAAAAATACAGCTGCCACATGATCTAACAATATCGTTTCTGGGCATCTATCTGAAGAAAACAAAATCACTAACTTGTAGAGATTGTAGAGACTTGTAGAGATATTCTCACCCCTACGTTCACTGTAGCTTTATTTACAATAGCCATGACCTGGAAACAGCCTAAGTGTCCAACGATGGATGAATGGACAAAAAATGTGATACACACACACACACACACACACACACACACGATGGAATGTTATTCAGCCATTAAAAAGGAGGAAATTCAGGGCGCCTGGGTGGCTCGTCTGTTGAGTGTCTGACTTCGGTTCAGGTCACGATCTCATGGTTCATGAGTCTGAGCCTTGCATCAGGCTCTGTGCTGACATCACAGAGCCCTCTTCACATCCTCTGTACCCCTCTCTCTGCCCCTCGCCCACTTACTCTCTCTCTCTCTCAAAAATAAACAAACATTAAAATTTTTTTTAAAAAGGAGGAAATTCTATTTGCAGCATCATGTATAGGACTTCAGGGCATTATGCTAAGTGAAATAAGTTGGACTAAAAAAGACAAATACTTTATGATCTTAGGTAAGTGAGAATTAAAAAAAAAAAAAAGACCTCATAGATACAGAGAACAGATGGGTGGTCACCAGAGGTCAGGGGAGGTTGGGGTAGGCAAAATGAATGAAAGTGGGCAAAAGATACAAATTTGCAATTATAAGATAAATAAGTCCTGGAGATGTAGTTTAAAGCATGGCGACTAAGGTTTACAATACTATATTATATATTTGAAACTTGTAAGTAGGTTAATCTTGAAAGTTCTCATCATAAGAACAATTGTTTTTTTAGTTTTTTTTTAACGTTTATTTATTTTTGAGACAGAGAGAGACACAGCATGAACGGGGGAGGGGCAGAGAGAGAGGGAGACACAGAATCAGAAGCAGGCTCTAGGCTCTGAGCCATCAGCCCAGAGCCCGACGCGGGGCTCGAACTCGCGGACCGGGAGATCGTGACCTGAGCTGAAGTCGGACGCTTAACCGACTGAGCCACCCAGGCGCCCCTAAGAACAATTTTTAATATGTGGCAATGGATGTTGGCTAAACTTATTGTAGTAATTACTTCACAATATAGACAAATACCAAACCATTATGTTGTATACCTAGAACTAATATAATGTTATATGTCAAGGATATCTCAATTAGAAAGATAAATATCAAAAAAAGTCTTTCAGGGGTGCCTGGGTGGCTCAGTCAGTTGAGCGTCTGCCTCAATTCGGCTTAGGTCATGATCCCAGGATCGCGGGATTGAGCCCAGCATCAGGCTCTGCACTGAGGGTGGAGTCTGCTTAAGATTCTCCCTCCCTCTCTCTTTCTCTCTCTCATTCTTCCCCCTCCCCTTCTCACACTTTCTCTAAAGATTAAAAAAAAAAATTATGCTATATATGAAGCCCAAATTGCCAAATACACCTATTACAATGTCATTCTAAACCAATTATCCCTTTATATCTTTAACCACAGACACGGAAGTCATCTCCAGAGAGAGTGCGAAAGATAGAGCATCCTCCCGCCCCGCTCCACCCCAGGATCTAAAGTTGTCCCTAAAGATAGCTTAAGAATCAAAGACCTTTGTTATCACAAGTGGTAAGGAAACTCTGGTCTTCTGCAAAGTGGAGATGCCTTTAATCCCAGGTCTGCTAATCAGTCTCACTGAATAGGCTACCCTGGAATGGGACTTTTTTCCTGGACAAACGAGGAAATGAAAAGAAAAGACGCCAAAGCCTTCATGCAGACTGTGACCCCACATGAAGACAAAACATCCCTGAGAGCTGGTATGGTTGGACAGGCAATGTTCCTTGTGCACTTCATATACAGGGTTTCCTCGCTGCCAGATGAACAGCCCCCCTACCCCCCAAGGCGCCAGAGACCAAGGAGAGTACCCCAGGCTCTCAAGACACAAAATAAAATGGAAGGAGACTCTCTTGTAAGTTTTCTCTTAAGATGAAAGATATAAAAGTCAGAGGCGGCTAAGGATCAATAAGGCAACGATTACCTAAAACCAAACAGACAAGACTCATAATCCAAAGAATGAATTCTTACAACTATCTTTCTCCTGCTGATTTAAATCTGGAAAGGAAAAGACAAAGAGACTTTTACCACCCTCATTCAATTGGACTTTGCAGACGGAAACTAGGGAGGCTGACTTTGGTAAGGATTTGTACCTTTTGCTAGTTTTTCAATTTTTTTTAACGATTATTTCTTTTTGAAGGAGAGAGAGAGACAGAGCTTGAGCTGGGGAGGGGCAGAGAGAGAGGGAGACACAGAATCCGAAGCGGGTCCCGGGCTCTGAGCCGACAGCACAGAGCCCGACTCGGGGCTCGAACTCACAAGCTGTTAAGATCATGACCTGAGCCCAAGTCAGATGCTTAACTGCTGGGCAGGGAGGACAAGTTATGGGAAGGTGAGGGGCACAAATGTCTCATAAATAAGGGTTGTCTTGTTAATGCAGGGAAGAGTTGTCCCTGAACAGTATCTCTGTTCCTGGCAAGTGATGTTTTTACAAATGGAAATTTCCTTTATAAATGGAAATTTCCTTCATAAAGGGGGGAATTTATATACTATGTTTAGGCAGTTAGAGGAAGTAAAAAAGCTTTTCCGGCATCTGCTGCTTCTCAAATTGCTTTGCTCAACATAATCCATGTGCCAAAGAGGCATGTTTTGGGGTGGCATATTCCAGTACCCTCCAGCTACTTGTTCTGCTCCCGCCACCAATGAGACGGACAGCTCTGCGAGGTTCTGGTAGACTTCACGTGGGCCAATCCTATAGCGTCCTGCCCCGTGCTCGCACCGTGCACCTGCCGTCATGTGGTCAGGCACATTCCCATCGGCGTTAAGGGAGCTTGCCGACACCATCTCAAGGGAGCTAATGGCCCGTAGGTCAGACCTCTGACCAAACAGATAGAGGTGCCATCGAGAAAGCTCTTCCCTCATTCCAGCCAGATGGAGGGTCCCGAGATACATTTATTCAGGCAGCTTCTCAAAGACGATCAGGCAAATTCAAGCAATCAGTTGTATTTGATTCCACGCAGTGGCCGTCACTGAGAGAATGCGTCACTTTGTGTTGGCTGTCCCTCCTTACCCGACTCGCTCATGCTCTCCTGAGATGCTACTCACTAATCATGTAGCGGTGTGTATGCTTCTCCTGCAGGCTCCGCTTCTGGGAAAGCCAGGTTAAGACAGGCCTCTTTAGCAAATTATCTCTCAATGCCTCAGTTTCCTCATTTGAGAAATATAAGTTATAAGAACGGGGCTGCCTCACAGGGTCGAATATTAAGCAAATTAACCTATGTAATGCGCTTACTTAAGCGCCTGGCACCCAGTACGTGTCACAGATGTGCCCGTTTTATTATGATTTATTCTAAGTGCAACGAAGAGCCATTGAGGAATTTTAAGAAGGACTATCGCGATCTGCTTGACAGTTTCATAAGTTCCCTCTTGGACCCATGTGGGAAATCGATTAGGGGGAGACAAGAGAACACGTGGAGAGACATTTACGAGCCTGTTGCAGTAGTAATGAGAAGAGAGTTTGGTAAGGTAGGACAGAGTATTAGCAGTGGAAACCCATAGAAGAAGGACAGATCCAAGAAACAACGTCAGAAGTGGAACCCGCCGAACTCTAAAAAATAGATGGGATGCGAAAGTGAGCAACAAAGGAAAACAACCTAAAAACTATATTGGTCTTCATGCTACGCGGACGATGTGCTGTAAAGCCAGCCCTTTTTCTCAGGACAGGAAGTCAATTCTTTCCATCCTCAGCCCACAGGTTTAGTGTTCTCTTTTTACTGGGATTGTCTTTGCTGAGCGCCTTGCCTGCTCTTCACCCACACATCCGACGACTGCCACCAAAATGGTATTTCCTACCACCCATGTTTAACCTGCTGCCCCTTCCTGGGCCCCAGGGATGGAATCGTACAACAGAGAGGCACAGTCTTCATCTTGCGATGGCACGTCCAGCTTCTGACTGCCCTTCCCAAGTCCTCAGCTCTTTCCACCTCAGCTCATGTACCTTATAGCCTCACCTACACCTAGAGGACCATTTTCTTTCTTTCTTTCTTTCTTTCTTTCTTTCTTTCTTTCTTTCTTAATGTATGAATTTATTTTGAGAGAGTGAGAGAGAGAGAGAGAGAGAGGGAATGAGTGGGGGAGGGGAAGAAAGAGAGGGGGACAGAGGATCTGAAGTGGGCTCTGTGGGGACAGAGAGAGCCTGATGTGGGGCTCGAACTCGTGTACGGTAAGAGCTGACTGTCAGACGCTTAACCAACTGAGCCGCCCAGGCGTCCCCTAAAATGCCATTTTCATTCTCATTGGCTATATTCTTTCTCCACCTTTATTCGTTCCTCACTTCATGCCCTCAGAAACAGAAAAATGGTCCTTGACTTCTCAAACAAATCCCATTCATCTCTACTCAACCTCCTTTCAGCACAGGTCAGTTGACCCTTCCGATTGTTCAGGCCGAGAATTTCAGTCTTTCCACCTACTTTCCCTTCATTTATGGCCCACATTCAATTTGTCGGTAAATCCTGTTCGTTCTCCTTTCGCCAACTTCAACCACTCCTCACCCCCATGGCTCCTCGCCTGGTCCAAGTCACCGTGTCCTTCCTCTGGACTATTTCAATAGTTTTTCACTGGTGTCTCCGCTTGTACCCTTGCTCCCTGCAATCTGTTCTCAAGACAGTGGCCTGGGTGATCCTGTCAGAACCTGCAGATCACGTTACTCTTCTGCCCAGCATCTTTCAATGGCTTACCATCTCCCCCAAAGTAAAAGCCAGTGTCTTTTAGCCCCCTAACATCTGGCCCAGTTCCCTCTTAGCTCACCTTTTACTAGACCCCATTCACCCCAGTGCAGCCTCATTAACCCCCTTGCTGTCTCTCAAGCACACCAGGCATGCTATTCACTGTTCCTTTGGATGGCCATGTGATGGCCCCAGACCTCTATGTGGACGATTCCCTCACCTCCTTCAGGTCTTTGCTCAGACTCCACCTTCTCAGCGAAGGTCTTCCTGACCATCCTCTCTCCCCACCAACCATGACCCACCCTATTCCCTTCCCTGTGGGACTTTTCTCCAGGACACATCCTTATCGCATTATGTGTATTAACCTCAGATGGAGGGAGCCTAGCTCCCGTCATCTGCCCATCCTCCCTTCTCACTTCTCAACCAGCTAAAGTTCTTTTGGACAGAGTGGAGGTGGCAGGAAGTTCGGCAGCGACCCCCTGCTGATAATTTGGGGTTTTCTCACGTCAGCGTCTGTCAATCACACGTATGGTTTGTTTTAATTATCTATATGTCGTCAACTGAAAAGTGTCATTCTACACTAACTTCACAGTAGCATGACCCCAAATTTTACACAAGTGATTCTTTACAGCCCTCCTTTGTTGTGGCTAGTCGGCTCATTATCTGTATCCTGTCCACAAGGACAGGAGGTTTTTTTTACCTGTTCTTTTTGTGGGCTGCATCTCCAGCACTTAAAACACTGGTGGCACATGGTAGGCCATCAATAAGCTGTGAATTAGGGGCGAATTAGTGAATGACTCATCCTCTCTGCATTTACCGTACATGACCCTCCTACTCTCAGAAATGAACAGAAGCCATTCCTCAATGAGAATGCTAATCGCATTTCATTTTCACAACAACTTTATATTCCCATTTTTCACAGGAGGGCAAATCTGAAGGAAACAGGGTGTTTGATTCAAAAGTCACAGGAGAAGGAATTGTAGAGGTTGGGTGATTTACTCCAAGTCCACTCGAGAGAACCAAGATTCTAGCGTATGCTATCCTGACCATAAATCTGATACACTCCAGTATCCCGGCGCTTTGATTCTCTTTTGGATCAGGTGCCTTCATATTCTTTGACTCGATCTGTAACACGAGTCTTGGCCAACTAAGCTCAACAGTCAAAATCCAGTTGGTCTGGTTTGCTTCGGTTTTTAATAACCGTGCTAACCTAGCAAAAGTGGGGCTGGTTGCCTAGCTCTGCCTGGTTGAAACAACAGGATTAGGTAGTCTGAGAACAGATGTTTCAATCCAGCTCATCTGCAAAAAAATATAAAGATTCAGGCTGTCAGTACCTGAAACCAAAGGCTATAACTCTCAGTTTATATAGAATTGCATGAGTATAGGGACTTAACCAAGTTCTGGTCAAACCATCTACGTATATCCTCGCATGGCCTTAACATTACCATGGCCCTTTCCAGGAATAATTTTTGTCATTTCTTCTTAATTCTGAGAAAGAAAGCACTATCTTTTTTCTTTCTTTTTTTTTTGTAATGTTTTTTAAATTTTTTTTTGAGAGAGACAGAGACAGAGCACGAGTGGGGGAGGGGCAGAGAGAGAGGGAGACACCGAATCCGAAGCAGGCTTCAGGCTCCGAGCCATCAGCACAGAGCCCGACGCGGGGCTCGAACTCACCAACCGCGAGATCATGACCTGAGCCGAAGTCAGACGCTCAACCGACTGAACCACCCAGGCGCCCCAGAAAGTACTTTTAAGTACCATCCAAATCCTTATATATAAGGCTATCGAGTACCTACTACATATGCTACATAAATGGCACAATATTTCTTGTCTTCCTGTTCATAAGTAAGTATTTAGCTTTCTTTGGAAACTTCCATTTTCTCTTAGTCATCCATCTATCTTTCTTCTTCTCCCCCATCTGCCACAGCCCACTCCCACTCACAGAAAATTCATTATTATCAGGGGTTCACTCCGGTTTTCCTTCCCTTATGGCTTCCCCACTTCAACTATAGACTGCTTAGAGTTCCAAATCCATCTCTTTGTACGATCACAGATTGTAAATATTCAGGAGCTGGTGACTAAAGGAAGGGAGAGGAACCCCATTCATGATTTGAACCAGAGAAAGGGAGCAGATGCTATCAGATGCCCCATTTTAATGGCAGACAAATAACATGACTCAAACCGGTTCGGGTGCAGTCGGCGTACATTAGACAGTAGGAGGAGGACTGCTGAGTTGGCAAAGGGGGTGTAAATAAAAGCTGACTTTAGTTTGACACCTATAATTACACCCAAGCCATAGTTTGCATTTTGATTGTCAAAGAAAGAAAGAAAGAAAGAGGATAGGGAGATTAAATTTTGTTTTTTTATTAATGGAACAGACTCAGATATTGTTTCCTTGCAGAATTTTATCATTCATTTTATTTATTTTTATTCTTACAGAATTTAATTTTTTATTAAACATTTTTAAAGTTTATTTTTGAGAGCGAGCGAGCGAGCATGTGCACAAACAAGGGAGGGGCAGAGAGAGACAGGGGAGACAGAATTCCAAGCAGGCTCCCTGCTGTCAGCACAGAGCCCCATGTGGAGCTCGAACCCAGGAACCATGAGATCATGACCTGAGCCAAAATCAAGAGTCGGACGCATAACCAACTGAGCCACCCAGACACCCCTAGAATTTATTTCAAACCAGAACTTTTCTTACAGAGAACACACATGAAAATGGTAGGGAAAAAAAAAAAGAGCGTAATTGCTTAGACTTTCATGATAAATGCCGCATGGATTCTATAGGAAGCATTCATTACAATCCTGAATTAAACTTTGAAGTGGTTAGAGGAGAAACGGTGCCTCTGCCTAAATCCACATGTAATATTTCGATTGATTTAACAGTGTCGGGTAAGGAGTTATTTGGTGCAAAACAATTTTTTCCCTTTACTCTCCCAGGTTACTGGCTGCCCATCCCCCTAATCGAATGAACAAGAAAAAGATTAACAAGAGGAAAAACCCTAGGTCTCCCATATATTTTATATAGGAGTTCAGAAAGAAATGAAAACTCAGAAAGGTAGCCAGATGATTGACGTTTATACACCACCTTAGGCAGAAAAAAAAGAAAAGGGATTTTGAGCTCTGGGGAGGAGGAAGCAAGTTATGGGTGTTGAGGAGAGGAAATATACGGTAAATAAGGTTTATCTTCTTAGGCAGATAAGGTTTATCTTCTTGTCAGGCGACAAGAGTTGTCTTTGGGAGTCGCTTTTCTGCATCGGCTGGTTCTCAATTGCCTTTGGCTCCCAATTATCCATATGCCAAATGGGCATATTTTGGGGGTGGTGTTTTCTGGTACACTGTGGTATTCATGATTAACACAGAAGAGTTCCTGTCCTCAAGGAAATTTATAGCCTAAAATGAAAATGAGATAGACGTATAAAGTGCTGTAGATGCTAAGAAAATGTAGAATTTGCTACTATTTAAGAGATTTTAGGTTCTGTGAAGAAGGTGACATCTTAAGGATGGGTAGAATTTGTATCGCTGACAAATGGAGAGAAAATGGCAAGCAAACGGGCAGGAAATATCAGGAAATGTTTAGTGATAGGTGAATAGTCATGTTTGGTTGAAGGAGATATTAGGAGCAATGCGTTGGAGAAGAAAGCAAGTACCAAATTATAGGGTATTTGAGGCTGTTTGAGCTGTTTCATTTTTATTCTGTGAGTCCTAGGAAGTCCCTGAGTGTTACTGAAAAGAAGGTTGACATACTGAGTGTGAGTTTTAGAAAGTTCTTTGACAGTGGGGCACCTGGGTGGCTCAGTTGGTTGAGCATCTGACGTTGGCTCAGGTCATGATCTCATGGTTCATGAGTTTGAGCTCCGCATTTTGCTCTGTGCTGGCCGGGTGGAGCCTACCTGGGATTCTCTCTCTCTCTCTCTCTCTCTCTCTCTCTCTCTCTCACAAAATAAATAGACTTAAAAAATAAAAGAAAGTTCTTTTTTTTTTTTTTAAAGAAAGTCCTTTGACAGCAGTTGGAGAATATTTACAGGAGGTAAGACTAGAGTCTCAGAATAGAGTAAGGAAACCATTATGTAACCTAGGACCTGGACTAGGTGAGGAAAATGAGATATATATGAAGGGTGTTTGGAGGTAGAATGCACATGATTTGGCAAGCGCTTAAATGCATACCTACCCATTCAGGGGAAAGGGAAGACACATGGTGAGAGGAAAAGGCTTAAGTAAGGATTTTGTAAATGACAGGAGTTCAATTTGATTCACCCAAAAAGTTAAAAAGGAGAATTTATTCGCAAAATTAGGTTACTAACCTAACTTTGGGAATGTTAAAAAGGAGACAGCACGTCCCAAATGGAGTCACTTGTGCCCAACCCCACGTCAGCAAACCTTGACTTCACTTGATTTCAGTTTCAATGCTCAGGAATGTAACCTTCAACCAGTCAACAGGGAATTACCTGGTCAGCACTAGTGAGATAATCTGCCAGATAGACCCCTTCCATTTGCTTGGGGAAAGCGACTGCCTGAAGCAATGTATTCTTTGCTCATAATTTCCTTTTTTTTTTTTTTTTTTTGCTCCCTTTCCAGCTTTATTTTTTTTTAATGTGTATTTATTTTGAAAGAGAGAGAGAGAGAGTGCAGGGGTACATGCACTAGCAGGGAAAGGGCGGGGAGAGAGAGAGAGAGAGACAATCCCAAGCAGGCTCTGCGCTGTCAGCACAAAGCCTGCCTCAGGGCTCAATCTCACGAACCGAACCTCGAGATCATGATCTGAGCCAAAATCAAGAGTCAGATGCTTAACAGACTGAGCCATTCAGCCTCCCATTCCTTTCCACCTTTAAAAACCTTTCCTTTCCTACAGCTTGGGACCTTCTTATTGCTGGACGGGATGCCGCCCAACTCATGAATCATTGAATAAAGCCAATTAGATCTTCAAATTTACTCAGCTGGATTTTTGTTAATTCAAGAGGAAGGACAGAAATAGAGCCAACTACAGACAATTGAATCAGGGCCTCAGATGTCATTCTTCCCCCATATCCTCTCATTGAATGTAGACTTTATTCTTTTCTACTGCAGAGAAGCTCTCTCCATGCCCGTGGATCACCATCAAAGCTGGTTCTTCTAACTGAGCTCCTACAGAACGATGGGGTCTCCTCCTGAGCCAGTTTGGGCTTTTCCAGAGATGGACACTGATGGATGGGCTTGGGTCATGTATCCGTCTCTTGGGCCAGTCACTGGACCTGACATCCGAGGTGCTGATTTTGGCATTTCCTGCTAGAAAATCACCGTTGAGGGTCCCGGAAGGTATCGGAGGCATAGCCACAAGGGAACTTCTTGGGTATGGAGGCATCTCAGCTCCCTCAGTGGGGACACAGCACAGAAGACAGAGGAACATAAATTGTGAATGGGGTTCTGGGCCACAATGTTTGGGAGGATGATGATGCTTTGAACAGATAAAGAAATAGGTTTGGGTAAAGTAGCCAATTTTATTTTAGACATCTTATTTTTAAAGTATATCAGGCTATTCATGTGGCATTGTGTAGGAGGCCCTTAGAAATTGGGATATTTCATTTTTTTTTTTAGGAGAAATTGGTTTTTACACTGTAGATTTGGGAGTCATTAGCACATAGGTTATGATAAAGCTAAATGGATAAGACTGTTCAGAGGGGAGGGTGGAGGGCAGAATCTAGGAAATTTACATCATTTTAATGGTGGGCTTAAGGGGGTAAAATGACAAAACAGGCTGAGAAGGAGCAATCAAATAACAAGGAGGGAAATGGGTAAGAAGGTATAAAAAAAAAATCACTGAGTGATTTGTAGGTTCCCTTTTATCTTCTTTATGAAGTCACCAAATTACCTCTGGAGCACCTCTTATGGTCACTGGATTTTGTCAGGGCACCAAGGGAGATAGAAAAGACGTAGAAGACAGAGAGGTAAAATAATGGTAGACTGTTTGAGAATGTGCTCGGCCGGGGGGGGGGGGGGGGTGCGGTGGGGAGTGGCTGGTCAGCACACTGATAATACTTGGCCCTTTTGCCACCTTTGGCACATGAACCAGAAGTTGCCATGACAGAATAAGGGGAAGAACGGAATGTGACAACCCGTGAGAGCGTTTGCTTATCAGCTCATTGTAACAGAAAATTACATATGAGACATAGTGCCTAACGAATAAATGGGTGGTTTCAAAGGATCATCACCCTCCTGGCTCAGAACAAGGCTAGGCTTAAAAATATCATATAATAATTGTTATTTAAAGAGAACAATCCTTTTGTCTGTTTGGGTAATAATTCGTTTTGCTTACACTTTCTTTTTTTAAATGTTTATTTGTTTTGAGAGAGAGAGCGAGGGAGAGAGAAATAATCCCAAGCAGGCTCTATCAGCACAGAGCCCAATGAGGGGTGCGATCTCACAAACTGTGAGGTCATGACCTGAGTCAAAATCAAAAGTCGGATCGTTAACCAACTGAGCCACCCAGGCACGCCTATACTTTCTTTTTTCTTTTTTCATCTTTATTTATTTTTGAGAGAGAGAGACGCAGAGTGCATATGGGGGAGGGGCAGAGAGAGAGGGAGACACAGAACCCTTAGCAGGCTCCAGGCTCTGAACTGTCAGCACAGAGCCCGACTGGCGGTTTGAACTCGTGAACTGTGAGATCAGTTGGCTACTTTACTGACTGAGCCATCCAGGCTCCCCTATGTTTTCTTTTTTCCAATTGAGTTTCTCTAGCGAATGATGACAGATTAGTAAGAGGTCATCATGTAGTGAAACCATCACTGTATAAGAAGGTAGGAAACCAGGATTACGAGTTATGAACACCACTATCTCCTGTCCCTGCCTCTGCCCCACCACGCATATGAAACTGTACGTTCCAGCCCTGCAACCTCAAGGCAGTCACTTAATCTCTGGGTTTCAGTGGCCTCAACTAAAAAAAAAAAAAGAAAAAAAAAATGGGAATGATAATATTTCTTTGGCTCCAGGACGGGGATCTTGGATGGCTTCTTGAGTGTCCTTCTGCTGTGGTATGATCATTCATTCACATGCCACATGTACAGGGGATACAAGATTGAAAGGGTTTTAGTTTTCCTGTCTCCCAAGAGCCTTACAATCTGGTCTGCGGAAACAAGGGCCATACAATTCTAATTGGACACCAAAGTGGAGGCAGCTGAGATATATGGAGGGCATATGAGGACTTGGAGACTCATGTCAGGCCAGGGAAGTTTGGGGACTTCCTCAGGGGAAGTGACACTTGAGCGGAGCCTTGAAAGGGGTTTCCATGCCAATAATGAGAAGAGGGGTTCCAGGCAGAGATACTAGCACATGGTTTTAAAAGGAGACGTGTGTTGAGAAAGAACGGAAAGTAAAGTCATATTACTGGGCTATAAAGAACAAAGCATGAAGTTAATGAAAACTCGGGGCTGGACAGATGGTCAGATGTTATCGCTCAACCAAAACAGTTACTAAGCACTCACTGGTTGAAAGGGATACAGTGGTCCCCGTTACCCACAGGGGATATATTCTAAGACCGCCCCCCCCCCAGGGGATGCCTGAAACTATGGCTAGTACTCAACCCTGTATATGCTCTTTTTTCCTATACATACACATGTATGATAAAGTGTAACTTGTAAATTAGGCACAGTAAGAGATGAACAACAACAATAAAATAGAACAGTTATAACAACACACTGTAACAAAAGTTATGTGAATATGGTCTTTGTCTCTCAAAGCTGCTTATTGTATTGCACTCGCCCTTCTTCTTGCGATGACATCGGATAATAAAATGCCCACGTCATGAGATGAAGTGAGGTGAATGATGGAGGTGCTGTGACGTAGCGGTAGGCTGCTATTAACCTTCTGAGGACCTTCATCCGTAGGAAGATCATCTGCTTCTGGACCGCAGTTGACCATGCACAGCAACTGAAATTCAGAAAGGGAAGCCCCGGGGAAGGGGGGGTCCGATATGTACTAGACGCTGGGCTCACTAGGAATTACAAGATCCTGGAGAATGGTTTGGGAAGGCTATACAGTTAGAAAGAACAGAAATAAAGCTGTGAGAGAATCCAGGAGAGACACGGTAAAAATCTATGAAAGACAGTGGCTGGGGGAGGGGGAGAAAGATTTAGGAGCTAGAAAGAACCCTTAGTTTACTGAATGAGGAGGCATAAGGGGAGGGAAGGATAAAGGATCACTTTCAACTTTCTGGCTTGGGAAACTGAACGGGCAATGGTGGTGTTCCCAGGCATAGAGGGTATAGGACTAGAAGCAGGTTGGTGAGAAGCGTGAAGTTTGGGCACTCATATCTTTCATCCTCCTTTTGTTTTATGACTGCAGTGTCATGCTTCATATTTCTGAAGGCACTGAAGTACTTTTGTTTGCCTTCTGCGTGCTTCTCACTCTTGTCTTCTGCAGAATTTGGGGGTCAGCGAGTAGAGAGCGTTTCTGGCTTTACTCCGGACAGGTTGACTCCTTCATTGGCCACAGTCTCATTCATGGGTGTTCTAGCCTGGAGGTTACTCTGCTCTGGTCAATAGTCACCCCTCTTCCTCCATGTCCTGACTTTCAGAACTTTCTTGGAATCTCTACTCCTTCTGTGGCTTCTATCTTACTCGCTTTGTTGGGCTGTGTTAGGAATGTCCACACCTTCTTCTTTCTTTACCATGGTTTTAATGTGGTTTTTGGAAAAGAGGTAAGTGGGCATGCTCAGTCTTCCATGTTAAGCCAGAAGCTCCAGAATTTGATCTATGATAGGATGTGTTTCATAGCTATGGCGTGTCTTGTAGAGATATAAGGTAGGTAGGTAGCTGTCTGTATGGACTTGGAATTCAGGAGGCAAATCTACATTACAGGTAAATATCTGGAGTCCCTGGTATAGAAATGACGGCTGGGGATGAGATTGCTTCGGGAAAGCATGCAGAAAAAAAATGGAATAGGAATTAAGCGTAATTCTGGGGACCATCAATATTTGAGACCATTGTTTTTCGGATACAATATTCCTGGTATCCTAGTTAGGGAGACTAATGATAGTTCAGAACGTTTCCCTTATGGATAAGAAGGACTTAACCGGGCTCTGCGAGCTCAGGAACGTTGCGTTAGGCGTAAAAGCTGTAGTAAGATGATTAGGTGTAACAGAGTTGAACAGGGGGAGGCTAGGAGTTCCTGAGATGGGAAAGATAATCAAGGGTGTCAGCAGCTCCAGATGATGCTATCTAACTCTTTTGGTTCTGGGCCCATCCTTATGAATCTGATGAATGATGGCTCCCATGATCTGTTTTCCCATTCTTTTCTTCTGCTGAGAACGTGGCCCGGATTCAAGTACCATTGTTCAGTGTGATATGTCTTCATAGTCTCCACCCATATGGTAAATATTTACTGAGGCCTTAAAATATGCCAGACTCTGGGTGAGGTGCCAGGGATATGAAAATATATAAGATAACATTCCTGCCCTCAAAGAACTCCTATATATATGCATAGACTGCTCTTCGCACTCCAACTAAGTGCTGCTAGCCTCCATTAATTTGTTAGCAAAGATCTTGCCATTAGCTTTTAGGGAAAGTTTGGCTCCCCCTCATATAGGTAGATACGGAAATTCTTTATTTTGGTGCTCACTGTGGCCATTTTGTGTCCCTGGTTAAACAAAAGGTGAAGTTTTTTTTTTTTCTTTTTTTTTAAATCTCTGTAAAGAGTGATAGAAAGTCACACTCTAACTCCATATATCACAGTGCCTGGTTGGCATAGTCAACTCTCACTGCATATTAGTTTACTTAGTCTTTTTGTTTTTTATGACCTTAAAATATTATTAGTAAGCAAGGATTCTAAAAAACCACAAGCCACAGCACAACAGCAGATATCAGAGAGGGCCAATTAAAGAAAAGGTTGTTCACGAGTAGAATTTAAGATAAGCACAGTTGGCAAGCAGGTCATTGATTTTAAAAAATACAACTAATCAAAGAACAATTGTCTTTTGCCTTCCTTATAAACATCAACATCCAAACGTAGGTGAATTCTTTTAACCTGGAATTTAGGCTGTTGTATCTCTAATGTCTGGTTTTTTTTGGTTTTTTTTTTTTAACCCCTGGGGGTTTTAAAAGTCTCCGAAGACAGAGGGAAAAATTAATTAAGCAGAGAATAAAAATGTAGGTTGGCAAAAGGGTAAGTGGAGAATTACTCTAGTATGGCGCATTATTATTATTACCTAAACTAATTAAATTTGTAACTAACATGATAAGAGCAGTAATGGAATAAGAAGAAGGGAATTGGACCTTTTTTCTAGTGTAGGTAAAATTTGAAAATTTTTGTATTCATGGATCCGTTCCATCAACAAACACACTCAGCATGTGCCAGGCACTGTGCTGAGTGCTGGGGATACCAAGATGAACTGGACGCCTCTTCCTTCTTAGGGAGATACGCACTAATAGCTAAGTGAATTCCCCCCCCAAGAAAGTTACAGCGCGGTGTGTTGCAAGATGAACGGCGGTGTTGAAATTTGCTCCGGTTTTACTCCAGTTATCTGGTGCTGCCACCTGCTGGGCATTTTCTTTTCTACAGCGTTTAACCCCAGGCCCGGACAGAGAAACCAGAATTTCCTTGGTGGACAAGGCTGTCTGTCTCTGCCTTCTGGACCATGCGCCTTTTCTTGACGAGGACACCTGCCCTCCTCCTTTGCACTAAGCCTCCCCACCCCCCGTGGTGGCACCAGCCCTAACTCTTCCAGAATTGCCGGCTCCTGTCTTTAGCCAGGCTGCTGAGTCACCAGCCCAGGATGCCCGGGGCAATTGCCTCACTTCTTCCTCTCCCTCCCTCCCAGTTCTGCTACTGAGCTTCTGTTTGAAGGTTTTGGTCCTCTCTGGCCTTCCTCCCGCTGTTGCGGGAGTTAGAGTTTCTTGCCAGGACACGGGTAGCGTGTGCCTGAGTTGCTCAACACGGGCAGGAAGAGGCCAAAGGCCTTGGCACCAAACACTTCCCCCCAGTTTTGAACTTACTCTCACTTCTGTGTAGGGGAGTGGTGTGGTGGGTGGGGGTCGTTTCCTTACTTCCTCCTGAGCAGTCTGGTTCAGGTCCTCTGCACTGCCTCAGAAGGCCGAGCAGAAGTCAGGGCTCAGGGGATTAAGCATTAAATAGGTCATTTGCTTTGCATCACCAATTCTTGAAGTGAGCCAAATGCCTCCGGGGGTGGTTTCCTCGTTAAAAAGGAGCCCACCACCGACTGAACGGCCTCCGGCCTCATCTGGCCCTGCTTCCAGCCAAGGGCTTCCTACAGATTGCTACTCTTTTGCCCAGAAAACATCGATCTGCTTAATTCTTAGACTCCTTGGTTGGACACAGAATCATGGAGACCACCTTGTCCCACGGCCTGTCATCACATCAAAAATGACTCTGCATTTAAGTGGATCGGAATGACGGTTGGAAAACTAAATATCTTTTTTGAAGAAATGCAAGGCTTTATACTTTTTACCCTAAGCTAAATCACGGAGTGGAAAATATACTGAAGTGTATATACACAAATTTATTTCTAGCTGATGGACACTCCCACGCGTTTGTCCTTCCTGACTCTGAATTTTTTTTCCTTATTTATTTTTTAATTTATGTCCAAGTTAATTAGCATATAGTATTAAAATGACTTCGGGAGTAGATTCCAGGGATTCATCCCGTGTACAACACCCAGTGCTCATCCCAGCAAGTGTCCTCCCCAATGCCCCTTAACCACTTAGCCCATCTCCCCACCCACAAACCCTCCAGCAACCCTCCAGTTTGTTCTCTGTACTTAAGAGTCTCTTGTGTTTTGTCCCTCTCCCTGTTTTTATATTATGTTTGCTTCCCTTCCCTTATGTTCATCTGGTTTATAGCTTAAATTCCTCAGATGTTGACTCTGAAATTTTAAGAGCATATCTGGAGCTCAGTGAAATGCACTGAACCATGAGAAAGAAGGCCAGAGTGAACAGGATACTAAACAATTTAACTGCTGAATCTCTTTGCTGATACTCTATTTCTTGGTTCTTCTCTTTTCCATTTTAAGCTTGACACACCACCCCATCAACTCCTTCAGCTCTGATCTTTTCTCTGATGCTGCTTTCCTCTCCCTCCTTGCTAAACTTACTAGCGGCTATGGACCACCTTGAACACAGCCTGGAACACTCCCTACTTGAATTGTCCTAAGGAACCGCCCGGCCTCGCCAGCCCTGCCCCCTTCCATTATCCCATGTCTGAGGATGAAGTGATTTTCATGAGACAAGTTACTGGGGAACTTGGTGTGGATTCTCAGTGCTCCCACCAGTGCTCCATCCAATAAGAGTATACCTCCCACAATGAAGTTATGATGTCCATATGTGACATTCTCTCTCTGTCTCTTTTCAGGTAGGCAGCAATAAAAAATGATTAGGTCAGGAGCGCCTGGGTGGTTCACTCGGTGCAGCTTCCGACTTCGGCTCAGGTCATGATCTCACTGCTTGTGGGTTTGAGCCCCGCATTGGGCTCTGTGCTGGCAGCTCGGAGCCTGTAGACTGCTTTGGATTCTCTCTCTCTCTCTCTCTCTCTGCCCCTCCCCTGCTCATTTGCTGTCTCTCTAATAAAAACATAAAAAAAAAAAACCCTTTTTTTAAAAGAAATGATTAGGCTGGGGCGCCTGGGTGGCTCAGTCGGTTAAGCGTCCGACTTCGGCTCAGGTCATGATCTCACAGTCTGTGAGTTCGAGCCCCGCGTCGGGCTCTGTGCTGACAGCTCAGAGCCTGGAGCCTGTTTCAGATTCTGTGTCTCCCTCTCTCTGCCCCTCCCCTGCTCATGCTCTGTCTCTCTCTGTCTCAAAAATAAACAAACATTAAAAAATAAAATAAAATAAAAAAAATAAAAGAAATGATTAGGTCAGAGACAAGGAGATCCAGGGATGTGAATGTGGGGAGTATGGGAAACAGGAAAGGGCGTGGGCACAGGTTATGGGGGGTGGAGGGATGGGTGTAACTCTCAGATTAAGGGGTATTATCCAGGAAAGGGAGATTCGATTCCCCAGGCTGAATGGAGGCCTTGAAAATTAGGACTCAGAAGCTTTCAAGATCAAGTCTTAATTCTTGAGTATATTTCACAATGTAAATGATCTATTTTAAGGTACCTCCCCCCACGCCCCCACCCCTTTCACTATATTTCATCGCTTTTACCAGAGGTGCAGAGTTAAGGGAAGGCAAGCAGGAGAGAAGTGAGAGTCTAATCTTTCAGAAAGATATGCACTTTTTTCTGGACACTTTTGAGAGTATAATTTAAAATTTAGTGCTAAACTGAGGGTTTTTCCCCCTTCTCATATCTATATTTTCTTTTCATATTTTTGTTTTACGGCTTAAAATATGTTACAGAATTAGAACACGCTCTTTGCTTCAAGTCAAACAATATTGAAGTATATAAACAGAAAATAAGTGTCCTCCTTCAAAACTACATTCAAAACATTGGAGAGCTAATGCTAATGGTTTGATGTATCTTTTTACATTTTTATAATAACATGCCTAAGGACCCCCATTTTTCAACAAAAATAAGGTAACATATACTCCCACTGTAACTTCCTCTTTAAAAAATAATCTATATCAACATATTAATTGCTACAAAGTATTTCAGGCTTTGGATGTGCAGTTATTATGCACCTCATCCTCACTGATAAGATATTTTCAAGCTTTTTCCAGTCTTTTGACGCTGTAAATATTGTCAAAATAAAAATCTTTACACACATCTCTTTGCATTCTGGTTCTTTTATTTTTATTATTTATTTACTTATTTTTTATGTTTATTTATTTTTCACAGAGAGAGAGACAGACAGAGCATGAGCGGGCGAGGGGCAGAGAGAGAGGGAGACACAGAATCCAAGGCAGGCTCCAGGCTCCGAGCCATCAGCACAGAGCCCGACGCAGGGCTCCAACTCATGAGCCGTGAGATCATGACCAGAGCCGAAGTCGGACTCTCAACCGACTGAGCCACCCAGGTGCCCCTGGCTCTTTTATTTTTAAAAGAGCCAAAGCAGGCTCCAGGCTCTGAGCTGTCCGCACAAAGCCTGACGCGGGGCTTGAACTTACGAACTCTGAGATCATGACCTGAGCCAAAGATGGGTGCTTATCCAACTGAACCACCCAGGCGCCCCTGCATTTTTAATTTTAGTAGCTGTTGCCAGGTAACCCTCCCAAAAGACTTGGGAGTGCAAACTTTGCATTACCACGGGATAGCTTATATACACATTTTCATGATTTCTCTGTAACTGATTCCAGCTTAGTTCATGAGCCTCCATTTTTCACTTGTACCCTGATTAATTTACTCTCACTTTAAAGCTCAGTCTCTTATGAGTAACTCAATCCTCCAACCCTGCTCTGGTCCTTTCGTTCCTGGATGGCCTCTGAGTTTGAGAGGCGCTTGTGTGAAATTGTGGCATCAGGGGTGGGCATGTGTGGGTTCGGACCACAGATGTCTCTGTCTGGACTCGCCTGGGGCACTGCTCTCTGGTGCTGCTGCCGGGGCTCCTGCTGTCACACCTCAATTCTCTATCTTCCTTGTCCTAATCACAAAGATGCACCTGTGCACTCAGCTTCTCGGGGAGCCTGGTGATTCCAGGTCCTTCCCCTGCATCACGCTGGGGTATAAGACTCTGTGAGGGTCCCTCAGACCCTTACGACCAGCCCCAGCCCTGATCCTTGTCCTGCTCGGGCAGATGTAAAGGTGTCCTCCGAGGTTTAGAGTCACTCAGGTTGTCCCCGAAGTCAAGCAATGGTTCTATTTGCTCTGGAATGCCTCAGAGGTATTCAAGCTTACGCTGCCTCTCACAGAGACTTGGCCTTCTGGGAAGGAGTGGAGATCCCAGGCCCCACCAGTCACTGAGCCCTTAGCACATCCCCCACAATCCTTGCTTTCCCATGGGTTGACCAAACCCTATCCTCTGAGCGGGACACCTTTTATGACATCACATACTCCTCTGTGTGGTTATGGTATAAATATCAGGTCCTCGGTCCTCCAAGTTTTGGCTCTGGGTATTTCAAGCCAGACTTTGGGGATAAAAAAAAAACCCAAACACGTTTTGTTTTTTGTTTTGTTTTGTTTTTTCGTCAAGTACCTGGCTCGTAACCGAAAGTCAAAGCTTCTAAGACCTTTTGCTCTGCTATGGACTTTACAAAATTATTTTCAAGAGCTTAAAAGTTAGGCATTTCATTGTTCACCCTGTATCGTCTCTTTATCTCGAGCTCTAAAAAACCGAACGCTCCTTGAATGGTGGGGGAAAAAACAGATCAGTAAAAGGATTTTTTAAAAAACCCACATAAATATGCAAATATTACCCCACCACAAGAAAAAAAATATATTCATTGCACAATTAATGACGGAGGTGGTGAAAAAAACTTTTATTTGCAAGAACTCCATCCTGGCGGGGAGGAATTGGATGGGAAGAAAACCTTTAAACCGCCGTGGGGTGAAGACGGAGATCCTAGGGACATGTTATAACACAAGTTGCTTTCCTAACTACTACCCATAAGCCAAAGGAAGGAATTTGTTTGCACCAGCGAGGGAGCAGGGAGGTTAATGAGCAGAGGAGACTGAGGCAGAGAGAAGGCAAGCACGACGGCAGGTTGACGCACACTGCAAATTGTGGCAGGTTCTGTGATTTCCTAAATCTCCGCTACATTCCCTCAATCCAGGAGAAAAACGTTTGGGCTAAGTGGGTACGGGGAAGAGCTGCCCTCGGAGCGCAACAAAACGCAGCACGAAACAGAACCAACGTAAGTGGACAGAAAGCGAAGTAAAGCCTGCTCCCACGCGGTTCCCCACCCCCAGTTGCTCTGGCAATTTACTGGCTCCTCCCTCTTCTTTAGTATCCATCTCGGTTTGGACCCAACTCACGGGCGCTGTGTTTTCCTACCTTTATGCAATGGTCTCTGCCCTTCCTCCTCTGCTGCAAACGAGCACCACCAGAGAACCACAGTCACCCCCAAACCTGATTCCCGGGTTGCTTAAAGAAAAAAAACAAAAACAACAAAACCCAACGACTTATTGTACCTTCAAGAGACGTGTTTTTTCACCTTCACTTGGAGTCTCAGCGAGCCACGTGACGTTGCGCATGCGTTCGCCCTGCCTTCAGTTGTGATGCTTTTCGTGCGCTCACAGGCACACGCGCGTGTATTTGATAACTACAGTAAGACTCATTGCGTGCTGCATGTCTCGAGTAATATCAGTGTATACCCAGATATTGTATAATGTGTGTACGCGTTTGCGGGTTTTGAATGTTGTACATAATCCGAATTTAAATCCTTCGAATAATTATATTCCTGTTTCTATTGTAAATATTATGTATAAATAGACACTCAGACGTTAACTCGCTGCCATTAAGACCATCCTCAACAGGGGGGCGCCTGGGTGGCTCAGTCGGTTAAGCGTCCGACTTCCGCTCAGGTCATGATCTCACAGTCCGTGAGTTCGAGCCCCGCATGGGGCTCTGTGCTGACAGCTCAGAGTCTGGAGCCTGCTTCGGATTCTGTGCCTTCTTCTATCTCGGCCCTTCCCCCACTTGTGCTCTGTCTCTGTCTCTCAAAAATAAATACATGTAAAAAAGAGAAATTAAGACCATCCTCAGCATGGTGTCAAGTTCCAAAGAAGCACAAATTTCACTCCAAAATGATCTTTGAAACTCGTGTGTTGATTTAAGTGTTTCTTAAAGAGACAGGAACCCGAGAACTGCATCACATAACACATGTCAAAAGTTCTAGAACTCCTTCTTAGGCACCTCCTTTCCCCAAACTTTTATTTGTCTTGGGAGCAACTCAAATATTTTTGTCCCCTCTCTCCAGGACCGCTGATCTCATCCTGGCTTTACCCTACAGATCACTTCTCCTTTCTCATCTGCCTCCTTTTGCTCCTGGGATCTTGTGTTTCCTCCCACGTAGCCCCCCTTTTTACATAGATAGATCTACTACCTCTCAAAGCTTCTTTAATTCTGTCTCTACACCCACTATTCACCCCTCCTCTCAAGTTAGGTTAACAACATCCCCTAGCTAGAAGCTGATCGGTCTCTTAGAGGCAGGAAAGGGGAAAATACTTTAAATTCTTATATTACAAAAAATATGTTTTGGCCCCATGTATGTAGATCACGGCAGCTAGGCTTGATTTTTGCTGGTATATTTACTTTCCAGAGAGTTCTGATGGGTCAGTGCCCTTGCAAGAGCGCCTGTTACACGATTTGAATACCACCTCTGTTGTAGCAGAAACACACAAACATGACTCATTTAAGAACTGCACGGGGAAAAATCTGATTAGGGAAGAAAACTGTCTTTGTTAAGCATTCTGTTTGGGAAAAGTTAACCCACAAGGCATGGCCGTAGTGACCTAGCAGTGGGACAAAGAAAAGTACATTTCCCTGCAAAATAAAGGTACAACTTTGAGTGTTAGAAGGCAAGGTTTAGAAGAATTTTGAGTTTTAAAGGGCAAGAAGTTAGGAGCAGACAGG
Source organism: Prionailurus viverrinus (assembly GCF_022837055.1). Lineage (NCBI taxonomy): Eukaryota > Metazoa > Chordata > Mammalia > Carnivora > Felidae > Prionailurus > Prionailurus viverrinus. The sequence continues at coordinate 42,483,244 of NC_062567.1, read as the reverse complement.
AGAAAAAACGGAGCTAACATAATTATGTGCCAGTTCTAAGTGTTGTTCTAAGTGCTTGACTTATGTTGACTGGTTTGAGTCTCACAACGATGGGAGTTAAACGCTGTTACTTTTCTCCCCTTAGTCAAGTGTAGAAACTGAGGCACAGGGAAATTAAGTAGCTTACTAAAGTATCAGGGAAAAGCCCCAAATGGCAAAGAGTAACAGGCTTGCAAGGACACGAGTGGGCCGGCACCACGTTGGTTGGCCCTCACGTCATGGGTGCAGAGGTGGGCATGCGACAGATCGGATGAGATCGAGATGGTCTATGACTCACAGCGCAGCCAACAGCGGGAGCATCAACACGGCCACAGGTTTTCCTGCTCCTAAGTCCCATGAAGCAGTAATGGGCCCAGATGGCAGCTACTCACACCTTGGGTCATGCTGCCTCTGAGAAACCCAGGGTCGAAGGGTCGGCACTTTTTATAGCAAGCGAGTTGTGAAGTATGCGAGTTGTGAGCGCCTTGACTGACTTCATTGCTGTGTGACTGGCTCCAGAAACTACCGGGGTCAGGGGATGATGAGGGGCTGTGGTTTGGCACACTCAGCAAGGACATGCAGGGAACTCCTGGGGCACGTGGCAAACTGCCTCTCCCCACACCAAGGTCGTAGCTAGTAAGTGATGGAACGAGAATTTGAACCTGAGTGGCCTGGTGCAGAGCGCACGCTCTCTACTCTATGCAGTCATCCTGCATGGAAGCCTGGTATCCAGTTGGAACATATCTGTTGTTTTATTGTGCTTTGCAGTATGAGCTCCTCTTTAAGGGCCACGGAGTGTAATAAAGCATTCACACATGGCTTTAAGTCAGCCATACTTCGGAGGTGAGGGGTTTCGCGTGCTGTCAGAGTGACATAGTTTCAAAGGGACCACCAATAGCCCAGGAGGCAAAATGCAGGATGGAAAGAAGGAATTCAGTGGAAGCAGCAAAAAGGCCCCACAAAGGCTGCCCGGGGATATCGGGAAGGACGTGGGATGTTCCATCTTAAGTGGGACTGGATTGTGAGTCAATTTTTATTACATCTTTTTTTGAAGTGTATTTATTTATTTTGAGAGAGAGAGAGAGAGAGAGAGAGCGCACCAGCAGGGGAGGGGGAGAGAGAGAGAGGCAGGGAGAGAATCCCAAGCAGGCTCTGCACTGCCAGCTCAGAGCCCAAGGCCAGGCTCAAACCCAGGAACTGCGAGATCATGACCCGAGCTAAAGGTGGATGCTTCACTGACTGAACCATCCGGGTGGGCCCTAATTTTTATTAAATCTTAAAGCACAAGATGACTCTACAAAACTGGAGGGCTTGGGGATTTCCAAGGGCTAACACCTTGGGGAGGGATAGATAGACGGATCAATAGATATCTGATGGATAGATAACAGCTAGAGAAGGAAGGAAGGAAGGAAGAAGGAAGGAAGAAAGAAAGAAAGGAAGAAAGGAAGGAAAGAAGGAAGAGGGAAGAAAGGAAGGGACAGAGGAAGGAAGAAGGAAGGAAGGAAGGAAGGAAGGAAGGAAACAAGGGAAGAATTCCATGGCATTCACACTGCTGGAGGCTTTAATGATCACCATAAGCCTGAGAAGGAGCAATCATTATGTCCATTTTATAGAGGAGGAAACTATAGCTCAGGATGATAACTTGCCCAGCACCACACAGAAAGTGTCAGACCCAGAAATGTAACCCAGGCATTCCTAACTCTAAAATCCAGATTCTTTCCATTTTACCACACTGCCTATTTAACCTGGGCAGGAAGGAGAGTGTGCAGACTGGTAATGGATGAAACCCCTCAAATGAAAGATAATCGGACACCATCAGCGCCCCCTACAGGGTGGGCCTGGTACATCTCCATGAGTTGCACCCAGAAGCTGGGTGTTTCGTCAAAGCCAGAGTCTGGCTCTTTTCTTTCACCCTTTCGGAAAATTTAAAATGATAATTTACTCCACCAACGTCTGGATAAAAGAATGATGTACCCCCCTGGGGTTATCAGCTATCTGATTATGAATATCAGAACAATTCTGTGTTTCACTGAATGTAAGGTGAAATCTAAGATACCTTCCAATTTCAGCCATGCTGAAATTTGACAGTGGGCATCTTAGAGTTGACCAAATACAGTATTAAAAGAAGACCAGAGAGGGGGAATAATGTGTAATACTTAGGTTTTTCCCTTTCTCAGAGTGGCCAGCAAGGTGTTTTTTTCCTCAGTTGGGGCTAAAGGTTGATTTTGTTTTTGTCATTACAGGATTATTGATGTGTGAATTTCAGCTCCTACACTGATGCCTACACACACACACACACACACACACACACACACACGTGTGTACGTGCACACACACATGCACAAAATATCTCCCGATGACCAAGACATTGATATCAGTGGTTGCTCCAGGAAACAGAGACTAAAGGTCAGGGGTGAGGATGAAGTTTACTTCCCAACGAATATCTCTTGTATGGTTTGAAATTTTACCCATGTGCACATTTTACTTTTTAAGACCCCTGTCCCAACAAATCATAGATAAACCAGATTGCTATTGATGGCAATTCAAATAACTGTAGATTCTGATTAATCATGCTATCTATCTCTTGACCCCACTTGATGGAAAGTATTTTCTTGTTTCATGCTTTATGTGTCCTTATGAAGCTGTTGATCAATTTTAAGGTGGCTGGAGACACTGAGTCGATTTCTATCAAAGATAGATAGTGGATCCTCTTTTATATTAGAGGATGACCTGGATTGTGGGTCACAACCTCTTTTAAGACATCCTTAGACAGTCTGTCTTTTCTCACGAGACAACTTCCATGCAGACAATAACGTAGAATGCCACTTAAAAACCACCTCCCTACTCTTTGCATCTACTTTTTTCTCACATTCTTCTCTGACATATTGACAAAGCACGTGTTTAAAACTACAGTCATTCCGGAGCACCCGGATGGCTCAGCTGGTTAAGCATCCGACTTTGGCTCAGGTCACGATCTCATGGCTCATGAGTTCAAGCCCCGCATCAGGATCCCTGGTGTCAGCACAGAGCCTGCTTCAGATCTTCTGTCTCCCCAGCTCTCTGCCCTGCATGCGCTCGCTTTCCTCTTCTCCCTCTCTCTCAAAAATAAGTCAACATTAAAAAAATAAAAATAATAAAAAATACAATAGTTCCTAAAGTGCACAGTATATACAGCCCTTTTATATGCATGATAACACTTAGGTTTCCTTTATAGCAACGGTTTTCAATCGGGGATAATTTTGTCGCCTGCTCTCCAACAACATTTGGTAATTTTTGGAGACATTTTTAGTTGTCATAATGAGGTAGGTCGTGACAGCGGGGCTGCTAACTGGCATCTAGTAGGTAGAGGCCAAAGATGTTACACTGCACAGGACCAGACGTCTACCGCAAAGAATTACCCAGCTCAAAATGTTATTAGTGCTGATGTAGAGAAAACACGCTTCGGGGCGCCTGGGTGGCTCAGGACGATTAAGCGTCCCCCTTCGGCTCAGGTCATGATCTCGCGGTTTGTGAGTTCGAGCCCCGCGTCGGTCTCTGTGCTGACAGTTCAGAGCCTGGAGCCTGTTTCGGACACTGTGTCTCCTCCTCTCTCTGCCCCTCCCATGCTCGTGCTCTGTCTCTCTCTGTCTCATTAAAGCTGGCCAAGAATGAATGAAAATCAACTGGCAATGGTGAGGGGCGAGGTGAGTGGATAGATATAGCAGTAGCAATAGTCTGTTGCTAAGTGTTTTAGAACTTTGCAGATGATAAGATAATATATCTTATAAGTAAATGAAGAGAATCTAATCTTTATGGACAGACTGGATATTAGTTGACCTAGTATTTTTTCAGTTGAAGAGAACTGAGGCTGGAAAATCTTGTGACGGGCATGGCTGACCATAGCTCCCCGAAGCAGTGACTCCAGACAATTGAAACTCAGCAAGAGAGGAAGGGCAGCATATGAAGAAGACAGGAGCCATAGAGGTGGAGACATATTGGCAGAATTATTTGTCACAGTTCACATTTGGCTGAGGTAATAGAAATAAATTATCTTTGGGGCGCCTGGGTGGTGCAGTCGGTTAAGCGTCCGACTTCAGTCAGGTCACGATCTCGCGGTCCGTGAGTTCGAGCCCCGCGTCGGGCTCTGGGCTGATGGCTCAGAGCCTGGAGCCTGTTTCCGATTCTGTGTCTCCCTCTCTCTCTGCCCCTCCCCCGTTCATGCTCTGTCTCTCTCTGTCCCAAAAAATAAATAAACGTTGAAAAAAAAAAAAAGAAATAAATTATCTTTTTCAAGGTGCTCAATGGCCTTTTCCATCATGACAAAGCGGGGAAGGCGTAGGGTTTTTAAATTACTTCGGATTTTAGCAAAGCACGCACACACATTGAGGACACAGTAGAAACAAGTAACACTTTTTAAAGGGCTGTGACTTTAGCTTCCAACACCAGTTCAGAACTGTGATGAGCTAGTCTGAGTCCCAAGAAGACTATCCTTAGGTAAACTAGATTGACTTGGATAGCTCTTAGAACAAGGGTGGTGAATAGGCTTTACTTTATTCTCCAAATCTAATCAATTAGCCGTGGCTTCTTGAAACTCTGTACCACCAAGGATTCTAAGACAGAAGTAGAACTCGGTGGGACAGTGTGGTGTGACATGATATGTAACAATGCCTGTCATGGGCTTGAGAATGGACTACAGTAGAGATATTTGACATTTCCTGACCTAAGACCAAAGCAAGTTAAAAGAACTCTTCTAACTCTATCTCAGAGATTGAACCCAAGACCTCACCACTACGATCAGACGAAAGGCCGGCCATACTTATCATTTAAACTGACAGCAGAGATTTTTGCAAGAAACAGAGAAAGAGTAAGACAATGTCCCAATGTCTATTGTGTCCAACTCTTTTGGGACGTCTTCGGTCAATTTCCCCTTTATAGAACAAAATGCAAATGGACCCTTAACAAATGCAAATCAAAACCGCAATGAGCTATCACCTCACACCTGTTAGAATGGCCGGCATCAGAAAGACAAGAGATAACAAGTGTTGGTGAGGAAGTGGAGAAAAGGGAACCCTTGTGTGCTGTTGGTGGGAATGTAAATTGGTGAAGCCACTATGGAAAACAGTATGGAGCTTCCTCACGAAATTTGACATAGAACTACCACGTAAACTAGCAACCCACTTCCGTGTATACATCCAAAGGAAATGACAAGAGCTCAAAGAGATAATCTGTACCCCCGTGTTCATTGCAGCGTTATTAACAACAGCCAAGATATGGAAACAACCTGTCTGTCCATTGATGGATGAATGGCTAAAGAAGATGTTATATATATATACATATATATATATATATATGTATATATATATTCCAGAAAGCAAAATGAAACTTTGATTCTTTTACTTAAGCATGACTCAGAACTTTCAAGAGACAGAGATACGGAGATCAACCAAGAGGTATTTCTCCAGCTCTTTTAATTCTTTACCCCAAGACGACATTCATAAATATTGAGATAATACTCACCCTCACTTTAGTCTTCTGTGAAAAGATAAATGTGTCCAAGCATCTAAGCTGCTCTGAACATCCATTTGATGGCTCTTATTGGCGGACACACAGAGGGTTTTGCAGGTACCTCTTACCTAAAAGACGTGACTGCTTCAGACAAGCATCAAGGGAGCTGCGTGTAACCCTTACTTCCGGGGACAGGACAATAAAAAAGACGGCCAGTAGCAAGTGCTAGGGAGGATGCATTGCTGGATGGAATCTAAAATGGTGCAGCTGCTTTGGAAAATTGTTTGTTCCTCAAAACAAATAAACATGTAATTACCGTATGACCCAGCCATTCCAACCCTGGATATGAACCCAAAATAACTGAAAACATGTGCTCCCATAAAAACTTGAGTGCAAATGCTCACAGCAGCATTATTCATAGTAGTCAAAAAGTAGAAATAACCCAAACATCTACCAACTGGTAAATGGATAGACAAAATGTGGTATATACAAGCAGTAGATTTCCTCTTTCAGGTAAAAGAGAATTTAGACAATTTTTTAATTTACTTCTTTTTGGCTGTCAAATGATCCTTTATTGAAATGTTTTCTATCTTAGTTCTTTTGTTTGTTTGTTTTGTTTTTTTGGTGTATTCATTTTGAGAGAGAGAGAGTGAGCACGTGTGCAGGTGCATGAGATGGGGAGGGGCAGGGGGAGGGGCGGGTAGGGAGAATCCCAAGCAGGCTCTGTGCTGTCAGTGTGGACCCTGATGCAGGCCTTGATCCCATGAACTGTAAGATCATGGCCTGAGCCAAAATCAAGACTTAGTCGCTCAACCGACTAAGCCACCCAGGTGCCCCTTCCTTCTTAGTTCTTAACTAGTGGGGCGTCCCACTGCCCCACTGGTGATGTCACCTGCGAGGGTGGTAGCCATCAATATTGCTGCCCACAGCCTGGGCCGTCCCTAGGATCTCTTTAATAGTTCCAGAGAGTTCTCTCGCATCTACCAGGAAATGTTGACGATCTCGTCAAAAGTGTTATTTCCACCGTGCTTGATATTTTTCTGCTTCTCTTCATCTCTTTTAAAAAATATACTTATTTTTGGGAGAGTGCAAGTGGGGAAGGGGCAGAGAGAGGGGGACAGAAAATCTGAAGCCAGCTCTACACTGACAGGCTGACAGCAGCAAACCTGATGTGGGGCTCAAACTCACAAACGTCAAGCTCATGACCTGAGCTGAAGTTGGTCACTCAACCGACTGAGCCACCCAGGTACCTCTGCTTCTTTTTGCCTCTTGGGGGTTCCATGAGGGCTTTGATAATCAGGGCAGAGGTAGAAGGTACCGCTTCAGTCTGGGCCTGTCTGTTCTGAATGGCCAGTTTCACTGTAATCCTCAGATCCTTCCAATTACTGGTTGTCTTGTGCTCTCATAACCAATCCTTTTTGGAGACAGACCCAGAGGGCCAATCTTGGGGGCCGGGACACTGACTTACCCACCGGTGTGCCTCGGGTGTATGACTTTGAGTTCACCGGGGTCGAACTTAGGCATCATGGTGGAGGTGGCTGGTGGCAGATGAGCCTGGGCTCAGGACCATCAAAGAGAGTTGTCCCTTCACCTCCTCCAAGTTGAAAGCCAAAAGCTTACGTTTTAATTTTATTTTTAAAAATTTATTTTTTAACATTTTTATTTATTTTTGAGACAGAGAGAGACAAAGCATGAATGGGGGAGGGGAAGAGAGAGAAGGAGACACAGAATCGGAAACAGGCTCCAGGCTCTGAGCCATCAGCCCAGAGCCCGATGCGGGGCTCGAACTCACGGACCGTGAGATCGTGACCTGAGCTGAAGTCGGACGCTCAATCGACTGAGCCACCCAGGCGCCCCAGCTTACGTTTTAATTTTAAAATTAATCCCTCTTGCTTTATACTGAAAGAACAGGCAGTAATCTGCTCAATTGATGATTTCCCCGATGTCCAACAAAATATTAAATTATTATATTTCAGGCATACTAAAAATGAAGGCACACTGTTTTATAGCATACATAATTTTGAAAGTATTGATTAAATCAAACATGTTAATTATATCACTCGGCTCTATATTATGTATTGCTTGTCCTACCTGTCAAAGAGTAAAACACATTAAAATGTCCCACTGAAATTGCATTTCTGGAATTTTCTTCATGTGTTTCTAAATTTTTTTTTTTTTTTTAACATTTACTCATTTTTGAAAGGCAGAGAGAGACAGAGTGTGAACGGGGGAGGGGCAGAGAGAGAGGGAGACATAGAATCCGAAACAGGCTCCAGGCTCTGAGCTGTCAGCACAGAGCCCGACTTGGGACTCGAACCCACAGACCACGAGATCATGACCTGAGCCGAAGCCGGCCACTTAACCGACTGAGCCACCCAGGCGCCCCTCTTCATGTGTTTCTAGTGTGTTTTGCTCTGTATAAAACTATGTAGTGTTTATGGATAAAATCACATGACTCTTATCACGGTGCAGCTTTATCAATAAAATGGTGGTGTGGGGCCTCCTTATTGTTTTTTGCCCTACATCATATTTCGTTCAATATATATTCCTGCTTTCTTGTTCGTTTCATTCCTTGGCATATCTTTGCCTATCTGCTTACAACTTTTTTGGTCATTTTGGCTCGAGTATGTGGTATAAATAGCATGATTGTATGTATATGGGTGTGCATGCATATGTATTTAACCAGTCTAAGAACCACTGTATCTTACTAGGGGAATTTAAGAAGTTCAACCCATTTTCATTACTATAAATGTACACGTAACTGCCATCTGTTAGACATATGATTTGTTTTTGCTCATCGTTTTCAGTTACAATTGATAGACTGTGTTCTGTTTTGCTTGTAACTCCAATAACTTTCAAAATTATTCAACTACATTTCTCCAATTTTCAATCGAAACAACCACAGGAGAAAATGGGTACATGTAACAGCATAAACATGAAACCATATGTGCATCGGAAAACATCACAAACTCAAGGACAACTGGGAAAATATTTGCAACAAGCATGATAGATAATCGTGCATAGATGAAGTCATGAAAAAATGGGTGCAGCAAGTCAAAATTGCATTTAGCTACAAGAAATAGAGAAACCTACCCCAGTGGCTGAAGAGGTGAAGGGGCTGTTTTACTCCGGCAATAAGAAATCCCGTGGGAATCAGTCCAGGCTGATATGTTGTCCCCAAACATCACCAATGTCCAAGGATTAACCATTTTGACTCACAATTTCTTAGCAGGTAGCTTTTATCTTTCTGGTTTCAAAATGATTGCTGTGTCTCCCGGCAGTTCAAGCAGGAAGAAGGCAGAATTTGGAGAATGTGCCTATAGATTAATTTCTCATACCAACCAGAGAGGGTGAAAATCAAAATTTAGCTTTTGTCCCCTCCATAGTGGAGTCAAATAAGGAAGAAATATGTTGCAAATGGAGACTGGGTCCGCCTAAATATAGCATCAGCCATATAGACACAGAATAGAAGCAGAAAACGCACAAAATAAAAAATTAAAAGATATAAAAGTCATGCAAAACCAATAAACCTCAATAGTAAGCAAAGCAGTTTTTGACAAGCTGTTTGGCAGTATTTAAGTTCTTACCCTTGGACGCCTGGGTGGCTCAGTCGGTTAAGCATATACCTCTCGGTTTCGGCTTACGTCATGATCTCACAGTCATGATCTCATGGTCATGAACTCACGGTTCCGTGAGTTCAGCCCCCAGCATGGGTTCTGCACTGACAGTGTGGAGTCTATCTGGGATTCTCTCTCTCCCTCTCTCTCTCCACCCCTCCCTTGCTCATGCTGTCTCTGTCTCTCTCAAAATAAATAAATAGGGGCGCCTGGGTGGCGCAGCCGGTTAAGTGTCCGAATTCAGCCAGGTCACGATCTTGCGGTCCGTGAGTTCGAGCCCCGCGTCGGGCTCTGGGCTGATGGCTCAGAGCCTGGAGCCTGTTTCCCATTCTGTGTCTCCCTCTCTCTCTGCCCTTCCCCCGTTCATGCTCTGTCTCTCTCTGTCCCAAAAATAAATAAACGTTGAAAAAAAAATTAAAATAAATAAATAAATAAATAAACCTTTAAAAAATGAAAAAAATTTCTTTACCCTTTGACCCGTCAGTTTTCATTCTAAGGCTCAGTCCTAAGGAAGTAACTATAAACACAGACAAAAATTTCTCTTCTAGTATGTTTATCACAGTGTTTTGAAAAAAGATTTTTTAAAACTGGATACAATCTAAATATTTGTCTATGCCAGTTAGCTTCTTGTAGGTTTCAAGGAGCAGATACGTCCTCAGGTGGCCTCAGTTGACGGTTTGTGTTGTAAGAACACGTGAAAAGCAGACACAGAACAAGATAATCTCATCAGCCACGGAGCCCGGAACAGAACACACAGGACTCAAAGAGCACTAAAACGCCATTCTGATAAGAAGCAGCTCTATTAATCTTGTTATCTTGTCCTTTTAGAGTAGACATCTGTTGCTTTCTAAGCAATGGTCTGCTATTGTGATGATGGAACTTCTCTCTGTTTCTGCCCCTTCTGCTTCCAGTTCTCTTTCCACTGGTGTCTAACTCAGCTTCTAGACTGTCAGTTCTCTATAACACTATCTCACTGGCCTTTGCTTACTCTTGCTGGACAGTCTTCCAGTATGTTTCGCATTACTAGGCTCTCGGATTCAGGAGCTATGTGTAGCCAGCTTAATAAAGAGATTGACGTTAAACATGGCCCAAATTGAACTGCTCACAAAAGAGTTTACGCTGAAGTGTTCTTGGAAGCTCTGCACGGGTTTTGTAATTTTATTTCAAGTTTTTCTTAAAGGAGCCACGCATGATCAATAGAGAGCTCTCAGGAAATACAAAAAACATACAAGAGAATGAAAAATGACCCACAACCCACAATCCAAAGATCACCATTGTTGGAATTTTCGTGGATTTTTTTTTTGTTTGTTTGTTTGTTTTAAATACAACTTCAGGCATTTCGTACCATTCATTTGCAGTTGTTTCTATATAGGCCGATTTTCCCATGCAAAAGTTTGCCAGGTCAATTCGTGGTGTAAATGAAAAGACTAGTGACATGTTTGACTTATGCATGGACCCTTAAGGGTGTTTAAACACTTAAACAGCATTCTCAAGTGTTTATATACTCATTAATTACTAGTTTTCAATGACTCTCATCTGTTCATTACTTTGTCAAATAGAGCAAGGAATAGTGACAGAGGAAAGTAAGTTTACATTCTGAGGCATGTTTCATAATTCACTTGTCTTAATGGTCCAAATAGTGCCTAGAGTTGCTAAATCAACACTTGTTTAGTGAAACCAAACCATTGACTCTTGGAAGTCACATTCAAGATGAAGAGAGTAACCCAGGGTTGAACTCTCTTGTCCTCTCCTTTGGGAAGCACGCTCTGATTTCCATCCAAGGTTTACATTCCTTGACCACATTTCTCCTACATGCCTCACAGTCTCTTACTCTGGTTTCTCTGTAAGTCTTTGATAGTAGATCCTAAGCTTTATTATCATGGTATTTTCAATTGATAGCATGATGTGCTTGAAATGTTCTCAGTGGATGTTTGTTGGTTGACTGAATGCATCAACGGGTTAGTGGATACACTAAAATTTTTAGATTTCTGAAATTTGAGACCACATTTATTGAGAATTTAGTCTCAATTTTTGTAGGGCCCGCTATTCTGCTCTGGTGAGGTGGTGATTACCTTAATGATTACATGAAGTCACTGTACCAGTGAAGCAAGACCTGTAGAGGCCCTTACCAGGAAGCTCAAATAGTTCTCAAGAAAGCCCATAGAGGTAGATCTGGATGTGTGGGTAGGTGATACAAGTTAGAAAGTTTATACAGATACTAAACAAAACCACCACGTTTAACATTATTGGTAATGCAGAGAGATGTGTAGAGAGAATGTATAGAGAGAAATTCACTTTGCCACAATTAAGTTCATCTATTTTAATAGATTCTACAAGACTGACTTATCTTCAATTAGAATACTTTTCAATCTTTTTGATCCTTTCCGAGTGGCAAAGTCTTTATGAGGCCAAGAATATAAATTTTTAACAAGGATCCAACACCTAATAAATATTTTTAAGTTCTCTTTTCTTAAGTTCTCAATATATTTTGTACTTCTTTTCACAATGATCAGTCGGTGGGATAAATGGTGTGTGTGTGTGTGTGTGTGTGTGTGTGTGTGTGTATGTCCTCACAAAAGGATGAAATTTGGATGGCAAAACCATCTTCTTTTTGATATGATGTCACTTTTATCTCTTATATTAATACATTTCTCATACAAGAAACACAGTAATTTTAATGGAACCAAAATACATACATATTTTTTTGCAGAAAATCACTGCACGATCACTCTAGAAAAGGCAATACTATAGGAATAAAAAACAGGTGCCAGGGGTTGGTGACGGGAAGCAGTAGTTGACTACAAAGCAGATTCATGGGGGGATTTTGAGGGTGAAAGAACTGTTCTAACATGTCCCTGGGATGGATGATGAATGACTCTGAATTTGTCAAACTCCATAAAACTATACATCACAAAGAGTGAGCCTTAATGCACACAATTTTAAAAAATCCACCAGGATGTTGGGGCATCCCAAGATGGAACGCAGACTTTGTCTTTGACAGTCACCTAAGTAACTTTGGAAACCACCCTAAGGTTAAAGGCAAACAATGCTAAATGCCACCACTGTTTTCCAGTTAGTAAGTTTCTTCCTCATGGGGTTACGAGTTAATCCTGAAACTGCTTTGCATGTAAACTAAGCAACAAGGGACAAACAAGTAAATGGATGGTGGATAGTGGGGGCAAGGTTATTCCCCTGTTGGAGGGGGAAGCTATAGATAAGCAAAAGGGAGACAATGGAAGAAACCCTTTGGTACTAGATTAGAATCGGGGACACCAATATAAACTCATATTTAACTTTAAACATATATATTCATATTTAAGTTATGAATATATATGGCAAACATTAGTAAGAACTCATGTTTAACTTTAAATACATATTTAAATATACATTCAGTTTATAAATTTTAATTTATAAAGTATGTAGTTAATTCAAATTTTAATATATTTTTTTAAATTTTTTTTCTTTTTTTTTTTAAAATTTTTTTTTTTTTTCAACGTTTATTTTTATTTTTGGGACAGAGAGAGACAGAGCATGAACGGGGGAGGGGCAGAGAGAGAGGGAGACACAGAATCGGAAACAGGCTCCAGGCTCTGAGCCATCAGCCCAGAGCCCGATGCGGGGCTCGAACTCACGGACCGCGAGATCGTGACCTGGCTGAAGTCGGACGCTTAACCGACTGCGCCACCCAGGCGCCCCAAATTTTGTTTTTTTTAACATTTATTCATTTTTGAGAGTGGGAGAGACAGAGCATGAGCTGGGGAGGGGCAGAGAGAGAGGGAGACACAGAATCCAAAGTAGGCTGCAGGCTCTGAGCTGCCAGCACAGAGCCCGACACGGGGCTCGAACTCACGGACCGCGAGACTGCGAGATCATGACCTGAGCTAAAGTCAGACGCTCAACCGACTGAGCCACCCAGGCGCCCCAAATTTTAATATATTTAAAGTTAAATATGAGTTCATATCGATGTGCGATATATATGGCATATATATTCACACAGAAAGATACAGAAATAATAATAGTTATGTGTACAAATGTGGATTAATATATTTTATAAATATTATTTTTATATGTTACATATTATAATAGAGATAGAAATAATAAATGTATCTCCATTATCCATTTATGTTTTATATATTACAATAGATGAAAGATACAGAAATAATGTATATAAACATGAGAGAATATATTTTCATATATTATTTATATATTATATGTTATGTATGTATTATAACATATATTTACATGTTATATCATAATTATATGTATTTTTTATATCTGTATATCTGACTTCTGTTCCAGAGAGAGCCTAGAAACAGTGACACCCAGTACAGGATTGCCAGAGAAAATACAAGATGCCCAATTAAATCTGAATTTCAGATAAACTGAGTACACACACATACATAAATCTACAACTGAGCAACATGTCTTTAGAAGCGTATGCAAGAAAATTGGAGCTCGGTGGCTGGGGACTGAGGGAGGAGGAAGATTGCTTTTCACCACATACCCTTTTACCATGTGCATGTATTTCCTACTCACAAAATAAACAATTCAACAAAAATTCAACAAACAAAACCTTGTAGGTAACTTAGTAAAGAAAGATATTTTCTAGAAACTGGGGGCAAATAACGTTTTGAGCTGTCACTGCTTTTAGGGAAACCACGTGAGACTTGTACAATTATTCTGTAAGCCCCAGAGCCCCTTGTTCTTAGCTCGATGAGCAGGTGTCCACTGTCCTTCTGCAGGTGGCTGGCGATCTTGGGCAGTGGAACCTCTCCGTCCCATACCTTCTTCCTGGCATAGGGGAAGAGAGACAGGCGAAGATCTGGATGGGGAAGCGAGAGGAGGATGTGCCCCCGGGGATAATGGCCATTTCTCACTTTAATTAAAGTCTCCCCTTGCGTCAGAGAAGTCAGACTTATTCTCAGCTGTTGACACATGAAAATCCCTTAATTAAACTCATCCTGGCTACCTGTGCCAATCATCTCAGGCTGGGGACAAGGCAGCATGCTTTAAATGATGTAGAGGAAACTTTTTTTAATGGGGGGAATAATTAGCCCTTGAAATTCACTGTCACCGAATCTCACAAAGACAAGGTAGCTTATTATAATAAAAAAAAGGAAAAGAAAAGAAAAAGAAGACAGAGAAGAAACAGAAAAGGCAAGCTTTCAGCACTATCCGGGATAAGAATGGCCCCCACAGTGACATCGCAAGCCACGGTGAAGCTTCCCAGGTCCCTAGAGGCATATGGTAATTGTCAGAAAGGAATGCGGAGGTCAAGTGGGATTTCCTCCCCCACTGAGCAAGCTCAAAAAAACCCCAGTAGACCAGAAACACTGGCGGGGTGGGGGGAGGGAGGCAGGAGTGGGAGGATATGGGAGGGGAATGCCTGCCTTCTGCACTGACGGGCTACTTTGATAGTTCTGAGCCAGAGATGCTATGAGAGAAAGTAAATAGCACAACAAAACTTCTCTTTTGGCTCAGCCTTGCCAAAATAGAAGGACCTGCCAAGACTTGGTCAGCAGGCTGGGCTAACAGACCGGGCTTTCTCCGCTGTGCATGGAACTGACCGGGGCTGGACGTCCCTGAAAAGGGAAATGGACAATAACAGCCCAACTGTCCTCCCTCCAGGTCAGCAGACGTGGAGCATAGACCAAGCCTTCCTCCACTCCTCACGAGAGGCTTCTATTTTGAGGGCAATGCCCTCAGTTTGAGATGAAAGTTGCGGGGCTGAAGAGCAGAACTCCTAACTCCTTTACTCCAGTCTTGGGTCCTGAACTGCAGGAAGCAATGAAGGAAGACGTCAACTTTATCAAGCCTTGGACGGAAAAATTTCCCTGTTCCTTTCCACATCCATGTCTCTCTTTGCTCTATTAAGAGAAGGAGGAAATTCCTGGGGCGCCTGGGTGGCTGAGTCGGTTGAGCGTCCGACTTAGGCTCAGGTCATGATCTCACGGTTTGTGGGTTTGAGCCCCGCATCGGGCTCTGTGCTGACAGCTCAGAGCCTGGAGTCAGCTTCGAATTCTCTGTCTCCCTCTCTCTCTCTGCTCCTCCCCCGCTCATGCTCTGTCTCTCTCTCTCTCCTTCAAAAATAAATAAAAACAGGGGCGCCTGGGTGGCTCAGTCGGTTAAGCATCTGGCTTCAGCTCAGGTCATGATCTCACAATCCTTGAGTTCGAGCCCCGCTTCGGGCTCTGTGCTAACCTGGAGCCTGCTTCGGATTCTGCGTCTCCCTCTCTCTCTGCCCCTTCTCATTCATGCTCTGTCCCTCTCTGTCTCAACAATAAATAAAATTAAAAAAAAAAAAGAAAGAAAGAAAGGGCTCAGACCTCGCTGCCTCCACAAGGATTGGCTGGAAGGAGGCAGCCCGCACTAGTGTATAGAAAACACTTAAACACGTAAACACTTAGACGCTAGTGTAGAAAAACACTTAAAAACCCTCACCCCACACAGCTCAGAGAATGCACTGTCTGCACCAGCCCTTTAAAACGACAACAACAAAACCAGGTCTTTGATACTGTTGGGGGGCCTTCAGCCTAAGGGCCGCAGACGCCTTTTCCCTCTGGTTTGGGTGGGGAGAATGGAGGTTGCCCTTTAGCAATTGTATCGCCTTCCTTGTGTTGCGATTTGTCAAGGCTTTTACAGGATTTTGTTTCTCATGTGCTGTTGACACCCAAAAGCTTAGGTAGCATTGCACTATTGGTTAGAAGTGGCCATGGGGCGCCACGTGGGTGGCTCAGTCGGTTAAGCGTTGGACTTCAGCTCAGGTCATGATCTCAGAGTTCGTGAGTTCGTGAGTTTGGGCACCGCGTGGGGCTCTGTGCTGACGGCTCAGAGCCCGGAGCCTGTTTCAGATTGTGTCTCCCTCTCTCTCTGCCCCTTCCCCACTCATGCTCTGTCTCTCTCTCTCTCTCTCTCTCTCTCTCTGTCAAAAATAAATAAACATTAACAAAATTAAAAAAAAAAAAAAAGAAAAGAACAATCAGGGCGCCTGGGTGGCTCAGTCGGTTAAGCATCCGACTTCGGCTCAGGTCATGATCTCACCGTTCATGAGTTCGAGCCCCACATCCGGCTCTGTGCTGGCAGCTCAGAGCTTGGAGCCTGCTTCGGATTCTGTGTCTCCCTCTCTCTCCGCCCCTCCCCTGCTCATGCTCTGTCTCTCTCTGTCTCAAAAATAAATAAAACATTAGCAAAAAAATTAAAAACAAAGAAGTGGCCGTGTGTGCTAATGTGAAGTCCGAGATTCTTCCTTGCTGAGTGAAAAAGAATAATCATTGTGAAAAAGGGTAAGACAAAGAGAGCATCTCTAACAAAGATGGAGAAAACGGTTTCATTGCTTCATGATGACTCACGTGTGAGGTCTCTACCTTCTATGTTAAAGCTGAGATAATTCATCATCTCCTCCACCTTGGTGTATTGGGAAGAACCGGGCTCGAAACCAAGAGACCTTGGTTTGAATTCTGACTTTGCCACTTGTATTATTGGTACAAATGACTTAACATCCCTAAGTTTTCATTTCATCATTTATAAATTTTTTTTAACGTTTTTAAAAATTCATTATTGAGAGACAGACACACAGAGCATGAGCAGGGGAGGGGCAGAGAGAGGGGGAGACACAGAATCCGCAGCAGGCTCCAGGCTCCGAGCTGTCAGCACAGAGCCCGACGCGGGGCTCGAACCCACGGACCTCGAGATCGTGACCTGAGCCGAAGTCGGACGCCCAGCCGATTGAGCCACCCAGGCGCCCCTCATTTCATCATTTATAAAACGTCATTTAACATGGCTATTGACAATGATGTTGTGAGGCATGAATAAAGGAATTAAAATTCCTGTCAAAGACCACATGCTCATTAAGTGCTGTTGGATCTGAATGAGAGTGTCTCTCAGTCTTACCATCATCCTTTTCCAAGTATCTGTATTTGTTCTTATCAAAGGCAGTTTCTAGAGCGCCTGGGTGGCTCCGTCAGTTAAGCGTCTGACTCTTGATCTGAGCTCAGGTCTCGATCTCAGGGTTGCGAGTTCAAGCCCCATGTTGGACTCTGTGCTCGGCATGAAGCCTACTTTAAAAAAAAAAAAAAAAAAGACAGTCTCCTTGGCTAAGTTTATTTACTCTGAGAGAAAGCTTCTGACTGTTAAAGGTTTGCAAGGGAAGGGAATGAATGCCCCACAGAGATGCCGAAGTAAGTTTACAAAGGGTTTCGAAATATTCAGCAGGAAAGGTCAGTGGCAGAAGAAAAGGATTATTCAGGGAGGGGGTAGCGTGTCACTCCTTATATGTGCGACTTATAAACAGTAAGGAATCAGTTACACTATAGCATTTGATACTTCTAACAAGTGTTGACAAGTGCTAACCATTAATTTATTAGCATCCAAAAATGCCGCAAAATCAATCGCTTTTCTATCCACTTATAGCTTGATAGTTTTTAAATTCGTATCCATTTTAATTCATCTCACAGCGATTTCATTTTCAAATTCTAAAAAAAACGATTTCTCTCCAACACCCCTGAATACCCTTGACCCAAGCGATTAACATCCCCTGTCTCTCAAAACTATTCATTTAGAACATATGTGGCTAAAACCACGAGGAACTCCTAAATAAGTTTCACTTCAGATAATACAGAAACTCACGCGGGATTTGCAAGTTTTATGTGAAAGACCCTTCGGATTTAGCAAAGAGGGGAACGAAAAATGTGTACAGCTTTCACTTTGGCCTGACTTCCTCTGAAGGCTAGTTTCCTGGCCCGGATGGCAAAGACACGAAAACACCACTGTCTGTGGGGAAAACGTTGCAAGTTTTTTCTACATACTAGGCCTGTTGCATCAAACACAGACTCACGTCTCCCCCCAGGCTTTCTGGTGTGGCTAGGCCTCACCTTCTAGCGCCCAAGTCCACATGTGTGGGCTCACGGGTTCCATCTAGTGGTCACTACTCAAATCATCCAAGATTGACAACATTTTCTAGGTGGGTGATAGGACATCCGATCCAACGTTTTGACATACGCGGAAATCTAGACGGAAAGAAGTGAAGCCAAGCGTTCTTGGCACGTGGCTGGTTAGTGGTGGAACTGGAGCCACATCTCCAGCCCACTCTCTCGGCCACTTTCACTGTGTTCCCTCTCCTGTCCCTCCTCCCCTGATGTTACCCAGGTACGCGCCGTGCAATGCACTTTGACAAGATGTTATGCTCCAAGGATAGAAACATCTCGACATTCAATTCTAGGGTAAAAACAAGCAGGACGCATAAAAACGAACCTATGAAATGCTTATAAGGAGAGCAACAGAAAAGATTACATACTTCCATTGTAGATATCGTAAAGGGTAGGGTGCTTTAAAATTGAACGGTAAGATTTGTTGAATTAATGAAGGACCCACCAGATTTCAGTGCAGGGAGAGTCAACGGAGGGGATGGAAATCCATTATCTTCTCTAACATGAAGGAGAGGGTAAGGTGGAGGAAGTTCCTAGGATAGGGCATTTCAGGAGTATGGAAATGCGTGACAAAAAAAGCATCCACATGGTAAAGAGGTTGGTTGGAACCCCTTGGCAGATATCAGGAATTTTCAAAATCATTTTTTTCTATTGTTTTACTTATTGATAGAGTTTTATAAAGTGTCCAGTGTAAGTTTTGACATATATTTACACCAAGAAAGCCATTGCCACAATCGAGATAACGAACGTATCCATCGCCCCCCCCCCAAAGTTTCCTGGTGCCCCTTCGTCATCCTAACTCTTGCCTCTGGCCCCTCCCTGCTCAATCAGTGATCTTTCTGTCGCTGCAGGTGAGTTGCATTTTCTAGAACATTAACACATTAAAATTTTTTATTTAGAAGCGATTTCAAAGTCAGAAAAATTGTAAGAACGGCACGAAAACTTCTACACATTCTTTATCCAGATTCCTCAATCGGTAACATTTTACCACATGTGTCTTCTCGTTCTATCCACACACTTATAGGTATTATTGTTATTATTTTTTTCTGAGCTAGTGGAGAGCGGTGCAGACAAAATGCCCCATTACCTTTTATTGCTTCAGTGTGTATTTCCTCAAAACAAGGACACTTATATAACCAGAGGGAAACCATCAAGATCAGGAAATGACTATTGCGGTAATATTACCATCTGCCAGTACACCCATGGACCCCTTTCAAATTTCAAAAGGCATTTCAATAATGTTCTTTATACTTTCAGAACCCAACCCAGGATCATGTGTTGTATTTAATCATTACGTCTTTTTTAGTCTCCCTCAATATGGAACATTTCCTCATTCTTTCCTGGTTTTTCACATCTCTGAAAAAATTTTTTTAAAGACTACAGGCTAATTGCTCTGTAGTATGTCCCTCACTTTGGGTTTATCTGATGTTTTCTCATTATTAGATTTCAGTAATGCATTTTTGGCAGGAATTTCGTGGAAGCGATGCTGTGTTTTCTCAGTTGATCGGCAATAACTTGATGTGGGTTTGTCTTGTTGCTGGTAATGTTACATCTTATCGTTTGATTATGATGGTGTTGGCTAAGTTTGTCCACCCTAATTAATTAGCAAGTATTTTGTACTCATTAATTAATAAGCAGGTAAATATTTGGGGAAGCTATTTTGACACTATGTCCATATCCTCATTAAATGTTCACATACAAGTTTTGGCATCCAATAATTCTATCTAAATTAGTTATTACTGTGATGGTTGCCAAATAATGATTTCCTAATTCCATCATCCCTTCTCAATTTAATTGGCCTTTTGCTATAAAGGAGAGCTTTCTCTATTGCCTTGCATTTATTTGTTCATGTTATTCATATCAGTATGAACTCGCGAATTTTGATTTTTTTTCAATGGATTATGATCAGCATCGTTATTAATTTTGATGTTCAAACCATCCCAGACTGGGCCAGAAGGAGTCCCCGTTGGGCCGCGTCCTGTGCCCTTGGGGCATGTCCTCACAGTTCCCTGACTGCCTCTTTGCTTTCTGGCACATGACATCCAGACTCATCCTGTGCTTTTCCGGTCTTAGCCTTGGAATCCGACATTTCTCCAAGAAGCCAGAAACTGAGATTTGCAACTGCCTCTAAGCCCTTCTAAGTAAGTGCACACAACTAGGAAATATGACTCAACTATCCATTGATACCTATTTCTTCATCATCTATCTCTCTCCCCATCTGCCTAGACATCATGTTATCTATCTTAAAAAACCGTGACTTCAAATCAAGGCCTCCAATTCCAATCTGATCCTATAGTTTCTTTCTTTTTTTTTTTTAAGTTTATTAGAAAGAGGCGGGGGAAGGGGCAGAGAGAGAGAGAGGGAGAGAGGGAACCCCAAGCAGGCTCTGCACTGTCAGCACAAAGCCTGATGCGGGGCTTGATCTCCAGAACCATGAGATCAGGACCTGAGCAGAAATCAAGAGTCGGTTGCTTAAACGACTGAGCCACCCAGACGCCCCCCAATCCTACAGTTCTTTGTTTTCGTGCGTGTGCCATCTTTCTCCAGCAGTCAGAAACTCTCTCCTGTCCTCCATCTATTTACTTGCATGAAACTGATCTCCCAGCTGTCCCCGCCTTGCCCTGCAACCCAACCTTGGAAAAGGGAAGGTGAAACCGGAAATGATTTCTTTCTTCTTCCCCATTTCCTACACGCACATTATGTTTTTTCTTTTCCATAATGCCCCAGTCCGATCTCTCCCCTCAGCTCCACCCCCACTGCGAGCAGCCCAGATGGTCTTTCATAACACAGTGCGATGGTTATTCCTCTCCTTTAAACTCTCCAATGACTCCTCATGGCCCCTGGGGGTGGAGTAAAACCCTCTTAACCCCCTGCGACCTGATCCCTGTCTGCACCTTCCTTGTTAGGTTTGCCTCTCCTTCCCTTGTGCCTTCAGGAGAAATGAACGTGTGCAGTTGTCTGCATATACCCTGTTCCATCACAACTGTTTCTGCATCACATTCCCGTGATTCAGCGACTTCTCCAGAACTTCCTCTTACAAACCCTGCCTTGGTGTTTCTGCCTCTAAGAAACTTTTCTCGACACCTTTATTAACAGTTACCTACTCCTTTCTGCTAGTCCTGCTCCTCGTATACACCTTTCTGATTGCCTGTGTCACTATTTGTTTACGTGCCTGTCTCCTGTACCAGAGAACCAAATCAGAAGGCAGGAATAGACTTCTCTGCCATCGTAGGATCTAGCCTGGTTTCTGCCATGAGCTAGATACTTAGTAAGTGATGTGGCAAAGAAGAATTTAGGAGGAAGGTGCTTTCTTGGCTTTCAGAGGCGTGACTCCAGTCTCTGCCTCCGTCGTCACAAGGTATTCTTCCTTTGGGTCTGTGTCTCTCTCTTTGGAAAGACGCCAGTCATATTCATAAGGCCCTCCGTAATCCAGTATGACCTCATCGTAACTTGAATATCTGTGAAGACCCCTTTTCCAAATAAAGTCGCAGTCCCAGGCTCCAGGTGGACAAGAAGTTTGGGAGATACTATTCAACCCAGTATGCATACCCTTTAACGGGGAGGTGGGAGTCAGCACCCGTTCACTCAGGGTGCCTCTCTCTCTCATGTCACACGTCAGGCCTACCCTGGGCCACCAGAGGGCCATCAGAACTTCATGGCCTTAAAATCATCCCATTCTAGCTTCTCGTACAGCAGGGCACACTCGGAGAACCAGTTTTTGAGAGTCACTCGTCAATGATTTAATACTCTCAAAACCTACGAAAAGACTTTTCTTTTAAATGAGCACTTCGAGGAGAATCGAAATGCCACGGACACCCAGCAATGAGTGTTTTAGGAGCAGTGTAAGAAAGGGATTAGACATGGTTTTAGAGAATGTGGTAACTGTGAGCCCAGATGAGAAGCTCTCTAGGCAACTGGATAAGTTCATATTCCTAAAGAATTCGTTCAGAGACCAGGGTTGAACGTATTTATAAACTACCCCACCGGCCAGCATTCCCCTGAGATCTGAAGTCATTGAATAAATGGTGATCTGAAATCAGCATGGATTCCCCCTTGGCCTTGCAGACAGTCCAATGACCAAAAGATTGGTCCAGCTGAATCCTCTTAGGGTGTTTTTTTTTTTCTCCCGTGGGCATTTTCATCCCTAAATCCCAGATAATGGCTTTTAGCAACTCAGGCTGCTGCTTTCAGTGGCAGAAATCTGGGGGCGCCTGGGTGGTTCATCAGTTAAGTGTCTGACACTTGGTGTTGGCTCAGGTCATCATCTCATGGTTCATGGGTTCAAGCCCCGCATCGAGCCCTGTGCTGACAGTGGGGGGCCTGACTGAATCCTCCCTCTCTCTCTCTCTCTCTCCCTCTGTCTCTCCCCTGTTCTTTCTCTCTCTCTCTCCAAATAAATAACTAAACTTAAAA
Organism: Prionailurus viverrinus; assembly: GCF_022837055.1. Classification (NCBI taxonomy): domain Eukaryota; kingdom Metazoa; phylum Chordata; class Mammalia; order Carnivora; family Felidae; genus Prionailurus; species Prionailurus viverrinus. The sequence goes on along the minus strand of NC_062567.1, from coordinate 42,460,788 downwards.
AAAAAGACACAGAAATCTGCTCCTGACTAGTAAGAAGGCTGTAAAGGACCAAACAGGGAGACATGGGGGGAGGTTAGTGGTCCAGATTTACCAAATTCTGCAGCTCTGTCCCTACTCAGCCCCCTTCCCTGCAACCTGGCAGCTGCCCAGCAGCCTACCCTTCTCTGCCACTTATTGCTATCATGAACACAGGAAATGCGGGTGGGTGCCTTCTGATTTCTGACCAAGAATGTGGAAAGTGATGCTGCAGGGGTCAAAAGTAGAGAACTTCCTAAGCCACGGGAGAAGCTGCATTCCCAAGGCATTTGCTGACTGGATTCCGGAAGCAGCGGGAGCAGTAACGGCAGCAGTGGCTCCCCACAAACATCCAAACAAGTGTTAGTCTGTGCAACGTTACCGCCATTGTCCCATGAATACTTTTCCAAACAAGGCTGGAGGCAGGTGGCTCCCTGCCAAGGGCACTGAGCTGCAGGGAGAGGAAGGGTAGGAAGCTGTGCTTTGTGTACTGCTTGCTTATCAAGCGTCCCGATGTTTCCTGTGTTAAGGGAGTCGTGTGGTCCCCGTGGGGCACTAGGAAGCCTCAGATGGGGCCGTGTGATCTTACTTCTTGCCCCTCATTGAGTTCATGCTAGCTCTGTTCATTTCATTATTCATTTCTTGTGTTTTTACTGTGTTCCGGACGGCGTGCTTAATCCTACAGGGCTCATACAGGGGGTAAGGCTGCCTTTGTCCTGACCCTGCTCACAGTCCGCCGTGCGGTTGGGATGGAGGTGGACCAAGCACCCCCCAGGCATGCTGAGCAGACACTTGGGCAACTGGAAAAGCAGAGAAACCAAGTTTGGTTAAAAAAAAAAAAAATGATACGTTTCCTTCCCCAAGCATAAAATCTTTAATTGTAGGAAGCGCACAGGTTATTGTTTAATTTTTAGGACAAATTGTGTAATTTGTAGGTTTTAAGCTGGCCCTGTAGCGGGTGTGAAAAATATGGACGCAATCAACTTCCACTGATCTAATGGGATCAACAGCATGAGGGCGTGCCAAAGGGCCAATGTATTGAGAGCCAGCGGGATCCTGGAAGGTCTTAATGGAGGAGGTGCTAATTGAAGTGGACTTTGATGGACAGGTAGGGGGGGCTGGAGCACGTGATCTCTAAATTCATCCAAACTCTTTACCGCTGACCCGGGCTGCCGAGGTGGCGGGCGGAATGGGGAGGATGCGCCAGGCCAAGGGGACTATTTTGGGAGCGGAGAGGCGTGCTGGGGAGTTGAGTTTCCCTTGATGCACACAGCAGGTCAAGGATCTCAGGACCCGGGCTGGACTAGTTCTGTTGCAGCAGGAAGAGTTCCCTGGACCTCCTTTCCTCTTTTCAGTCTCAGGCACTGTTTCCAACAGGAAAGTCTGGAGAGACCGCTTTCCTTTCCAAAGGGCAGTCTGCCCAGGGGCAAAGGCGGGCTTGCCAGCCTGTACCTGCCACTGTTCGGGGAGACGAAAACCACTGTAGAGTTTTCTTGTTTGAAGTGCCGCGTGCTCAGCTCCGCTGTCAGTGTTCCTAGACTGCTTCTGTGGACTTAGAGCTGACCTTTAGAGGATGACATTTGAGCACGCAGAGCCGAGCTTTCTGTGCAAAGTACAATGAGTTCGTGACTGTGTCCAGAGCTACAGACATTCCTATTTGTCCGTGAGTTGCATGACTAATGCGCTTGGCCTCGTTAAGAATGAAGTGGGCACATGAGAACGTTTTCAAGGACATCAGCCGGTGCTGCTTGGACAGAGGAGAGCCACTAGTGAAAATACCCCAAGGCTTCTTCCTGGTGCAAGGCAGACCCTGGTTGTAAGTACGCCCTCGCCCTCAGCATTGCAGCACTTCACGCACAGGGGTGCAGATCCACACCACCCGACCCAGCTCCCCGTGTGGGGCTGCTCTCCTCTCTCCCGGAGAATCCCTGTCTCTCCCTTTGTGCCCTCACATGTTACTGAAGCTTTCACGCGCATTTTATTCACAAGGTGACGAGGGCTTCTTCCCATCCAAATTCATTTCCTCTTTGCTCTCATTCCTTCTGCCCTGTTTCCGCGAAGGGTGAAAGCCAGTATTATCAACAGAAGGAAATTTATAGGAATTTGAAGGGTTCAGTTCTAAGAGCCCGGTGACCTGCTGAGAGATGTTCTGTGCAGAAAAAGAGGGCTGGTATGTGTAAACAGCTCGTAACAAACTCCACAGAGCAGTTTAAAGGTGCAGATGAATAGTGTTACTTCTCAAGGAGTTCAAAGATAGAACAATTGCAAGTTTAAAACATATTTAAACCATGGGAACTTGGAAACATAGTTTTGCAAAAGAACTCTGGCGGCCGGTTAGGACAGGAAGAAAAGTGTCAGATGTTAAAAACTGTTAACTGGTCGTGGACCAACATACGTTGCGTCGTGGGGGGAGGGTGTTTTTACATTTGCATTTACACGGTATTGCTTATCTCCATGCCCCCTTTGAATATGCACATTTACTTTGGATTAATATAAGCTTTTCCAGCACATCGTTGTTGTTTGTGAATGCAAAGACTAGGGAAGATAAGCTGATTTGGTAGTAAGGAGCCAATTGGGGCGCCTGGGTGGCTCAGTCGGTTGTGGGGCCGACTTCAGCTCAGGTCATGATCTCCTGGTCTGTGAGGTCGAGCCCCGTGTTCGGGCTCTGTCCTGAGCACTCAGAGCCTGGAGCCTGCTTCCGATTCTGTGTCTCCCTCTCTCTCTGCCTCTTCCCTGCTTGCTCTCTCTCTCAAAAATAATAAACAAACAAACAAAAAAAGAAGCCAACTGCGTGACCATGGCAATTTAGTTGACTTCTCTCAAAACATCTTTCCTTACTTTTAAAATGAGGACTTTGGACTAAGCATCTTTCCATCTTTAACAATCTGAGATTAACAGAGAGAACCCTATATAGAAGAGTAAATACAGTAGACCCTGAAACACATATGTTTCAACTACACAGGTCTACTTACGTGCGATTTTTTTTTTTCAATAAATACAGTACAGTCCTGTAAATGTATTTTCCTTATGATTTTCTTAATGACATTTTTTTCTGTAGCTTACTTCATTGTAAGAATTTAGTATTTAATACCTGTAACATACAAAATACAGCAAAACCTTGGTTTGCAAGCATAATTTGTTCCGAAAAACATGCTTGTAATCCAAAGCACTCGTATATCAAAGCGAATTTCAAGAACCATTGGTTCAGTGGTGATCACGTGACATTCGGCATCACGTACTACTCGTATTGCAAGACATCGCTCGTTTATCAAGTTAAAATTTATTTAAAATGCTTGCTCGTCTTGTGGGACACTTGTAGAACACGTTACTAGCAATCCAGGGTTTTGCTATGTGTTAATCGGCCGTTTATCAGTAAGGCTGCTGGTCAACAACAGGCTATTAGGGAGTCAGAAGTTATTCACAGATTTTGGACTGCACATGGGGTTGGTGCTCCTAACCCCCACGTTGTTCAAGGGTCAACTGTACTGTCTTAGGACCCGCTATTGGCTTTGATCCTCACAGCTGTGTGAGCTGAATAAGGTAATTTGTTTCCCCTTGACCCCATTTCATCTGTGAAATTACAAGATTGGCCTCTATATTCTTTGTTGCCCCTTCTGCTGTAATGTTTTGTAATTTTCCTCAGTCAGGGTAGAAGTCTCATCTTCCCTTTCTGTGCATTCTACTCCTGCCTTGTGGGGAAAGGAGAGGAAGCTGAGAGAGGCCTGATATTAGTTACCATTAATTTTTCCTTTCATTCCATTAATCTCTCTCTGTTTTGTCCTGTCTCTTTCCCATCCTCCCCCTCTCCCTCCCTCCCCTAATTTCTCTCCTACTGTTCTTCCAGTTAAGTTTCCGCATAACTGAATTTGCAGACCTAGCTTTCCACAGCAAATCCTGCAACCTGGATGTGGGTGGGGAGAAGGGGGTGAAATCCTTAGATCTTTGCTTTGTTTGTTTTTAAAGACAGTTTCCACAAGCCCTGTGATTTGTGGGTAATTAGGCGCTCTAGGCTGTCAACACTTTGAGTTCTGTATTGCCTAGCAATAGGTTTGGCTGAGAGTGATACACAAAGCCTAAAGTGGTAATGGTTTTCAGAACTAGAAGTTTATTTCTTCCTCAGGCAACAGTCCAGGGTTTGCAGCTCATGGCCGAGGTGGCAGCCACAAACCGTGAAGTCCTTAGGATCCCAGGCTCCTTTGGCCCCCATGACCCACCATCCCCGGAATGTAGCTCTTGACCTTTTGATCCAGGCCCAATAACATGAATGAAAGGTGAAGAAGGGGCCTGGAAACTGCCACCCTGTGCTTATGCTTGCATCCCATTGGGCGGACATCAGCCAAATGGCCACACCTAGCTGCAAGGGAGGCTGGGAATTGAAGCTTCCTTTCCAGACGGCCATGTAACCAAGCAAAAATTGAGGACTCCATCATCTTGGGAGGGAGAAAATGGGTATTAGGTCCTGGCCACTCCCTCTATAGGCAGTGTCATCACCCAGTAACTCTAAGCCATTCATGTATTTACTCATCTACACACATTTGTGGAGAGCCTGCTCCGTGGTGGGCACTTGATTAGGTGAGGGGACGAGAAAGATAGACAAGGTCCTTTTCCCGAGAAGTCTGCAGTCCAGCGGGCAAAGCAGACATGTGGACAACTGCTCTGAATTGTTATACAAGCACTTATAGACACTTAAACTGTATAAAATGGTACAGAAAATACTAGGCATGGGTGTAGAAAAGACATAGTTAATTCTAGCTTCAAAAACAGACGGAGGAGGGGTAAGGAAATGCTTCAGAAAGAAAGTCTCCATTAAACTGAGTGTTTAAAGTTCAATTCCTTGGAGGAAGGGAACAAGGCAGCATCTCTACCTTTTTTCTTGCATTTTTACTTCCTTTACCATGACTAATATGTTTTGCTTGTAACCACCTGTATGGAAATAGAACAACTTGGCTCTTGTCCTATTAAAAATGTCACATCCTTGGCTAAGCTCAAGTTACCAACTTGCGTATTCAGACACGTGGCAATTCCTGTGACCTGGCCTCTTAAGAAAACGAGACCAAACAGTTACCAAAGACCATCCACCGCAAAAATACCCAAACCTTAATCCTAAGTAAAGATTATAGAACATGGCACAACGTAAACCTTGGTGGTAGGGGTGGGGGTGGGGGTGGGGGTGGGGTCTGTAGAAGAGGTAAAACAATTGCTTTCACATGGAGAAATTACTGGGTTCTATGCAAATGCAACTGTAAGCAAGATGATGGACTGTGGCTTCACATTTGGTCAATTGTTGAGCCATTTACTGGTCAACTAGTAACAATCAGTTTAAAGAGTTTTTTTGTTCCTAGTTATGATAAGGGGAGTAAAGGCTGAAACTGAGATAGTATGTGCATAAAGCTTGATGGTTAGGAGAATATGATTTATCATCCACAGTGTAAAATTTTGAAAGATTAAAAATATGTTCATTTCATCATAAATACTTAAGACTGCTTCAATTCTTTCAGTTAGACCCGCCAAGTTGAACTTCCCAAGTTCAACTTACAAATTCTCCTTCCTCATGAGTCTTTGTTGACTGACCAAGTCAGCAGAAGATTCTCCATTTTTTCTGAAGTTTCAAAATATGCATTTTTCTTATGTAAGAAACTTATCTTAAGCCTCCTTATGTATTATTTCTACTTTACAATTTTAAATTCTTTGGAGAACTTTTTTTCAAGTATAAAATTCAATTTTATAAATATGTATTCATTACCTAATCAAGCAAGAGAAACTACATGAAGCAGAGGTCTATACATTGTTTCAGTGAAGGGCCAGAGAGGAAATATTTGAAAATTTGCCCGCCCCATACCACCTCTGTTGCCTATTCATCTTTCCTTATGTTATTTTTCTAACAACCATTAAGAATGTTAAAAACTGGGGCGCCTGGGTGGCTCAGCGGGTTAAGCAACTGACTCTTGGTTTCGGCTCAGGTCATGATCTCACGAACTCATGGTTTGTGGGTTCAAGCCCCACATCAGGCTCAGCGTTGCTTGGGATTCTTTCTTTCTTCTCTCTGCACCTCCCCTGCTCTCTCTCTCTCTCTCTCTCAAAGTAAATAAATAAACATTAAAAAAATGTAAAAAAAAAAAAACCCCATTCTTAGCTGGACCATATAAAAACAGGCTTCATTTGACCTGTGGGCCTTTTTTGCCAACCTCTGAAAAGCCTTGATTTGAAAATCTTACATGTGTATAGCGGTGCCTGGTTGGCTCAGTTGGGGTGTGGGACTCTTGATCGTGGGGTGGTGGGTTTGAGTCCTTTGCTGGGTATAGAGATTACTTAAAAAAATAAAATCTTAAAAAGAAAAAAAAAGAGAAAATCTTACATACCTGCAAATAACTATAATACAAAGCAGGTATGCCAATGCTATTTAAGAGATGTACAAAAATGTGTGGCTACGTAGAATTTGGTCCTTTTCCAGCAATGGCATCATTTACCACACAAGTATGAAGAATCACCCTCAGTACAACGCTCCTTCTGTTTCTCATCCCTTGTATTTTACCTGTCCTCAAGTTCCGTCCATTTTATCTCCTAAATATCTTCCTAGCTGGTCTGCTTCTCTCTACCCCACCGCCCACTCCTATAAGATCATCAGCATCCAAGGCTTGGAATACAAAATTCCTAACTAGCGCCTCTAAACCCACCCTCATCTGTTTTGCTATACTAAGGAGATATTGTATCTACTTCCTATTTCTCTTCCCCTTCCTTCTCTTTTCCCCCTCCTCTCACTTCTTTTCATCTTCCTTTCCCGTGGCTTCTTGAACAACTCAATCCTAAGCCACCTGTCGTGTAGGAGGAGGTGGGCAGCTTCCGTGGCCCAGTATGTGTGTGTCTGAGCCTGTGTGGGGGGCAGACTGTCCATGTGGGGCAAGAGTGCATCCTGAGGCAGGGTGTCAGGCTAAGGAAGACACTCCAGGGCAGGGTGGCCTGGAAGAGGGTGCAGGGCTGGAGCAGGAAGGGGCGGCAGCGAATATGGAAGACGAAGTATAAAAGCTGGGGCTGATCAAATAGGTAAATATGTTGTAAGGAGACTGGATACCAATCTGAGAAGGAAATGACGATACAGAGAGAAATCTGAAATCATTCCAGTGATCCATGGTGGTAGATGGGGTTTGGAGGTACCAGTAAAGTCCTGGTCCAGTAGGTAAGTAGATAGATAGATATAGGTAGAGATGTAAATGTGATTATGTGTCTGGTTTTGTGTCTAGGCGTATGCGTGTGCTCCTTGGCTCTGTCCAGCGACATGGCCTGACAGCTACAACAATCCCGCAGCCACGAGCCCATCTCACGTCCGGATCTTCACTTCTAAGTACTACTTTCATGTAAAAGACACCAGGACTCTGCAAAGTATTGGCCGAATCCCGGGCTAGGTAGAGAAAACACAAGATGGGCCTACGACATCTCGTGGTGCCCCCAAATAAGGCAATATTCAAAGCAAACAATAACAATAACCAAGCCAGCAACAACGAAAACTATGAATAAATGGAAAAAGCTCATGAGGCCAGCTTGAACGGGCACCCGTGCTTTTAGGAAGGCGCCAGGTGCTTCTGACGCAAGTGTGGTCTGTGGACTTCACTTGAAAAACCGCATGTCCAGCCTCTGAGTACCTCTTTTATCTCCTGTCCCATTTTTCTTCGTTTCCTTCCTTTGTGCTGCCTGGGCTACCGTGGTTCTATGTTGGCTGACCTGCTTTCAGATGATTAGGAAAGTCAACAGTGACCTGTTTGCAGAGTATTTTTAATAGAGTGGAATTCTGTGAAAAACAGAGTGCAGTGGACTGAAGAACGGACAGGGTCAGAAGCAGTTGGAGAGTTTGTTCTCGAAATGACAGGAGGGGAAGAAAATACGTGCAAACACAATGGGAAGGTTTGAGGTGGAACGGTGAGACCTTCCAGGACTAGGAGCTGGAAGGGCCCACATGATCCAGAATGGAGACAGTGGTGGGAATCCCGCCATAAGAGACAACTTGGATGGATCTTGAAGGCGTTATGCTAAGAGGAAAAAGTCCAAGAAAGACAAGTACTGTATGAGCTCATTTACATGTGGAATCTTAAAAAAAAAGAACCCCAACTCATAGAAACAGATTGGTGGTTGCCTGGGTGAAGGTCGGTGGGGAAGGAGAATGGGCAAAATGGACAAAATCGGTCAAAAGGTACAAATTTCAATAGTAATGTGGAGCACCTGGGTGGCCCAGTCGGTTAAGCATCCAACTCTTGATTTCAGCTCAGGTCAGGATCTTACAGTTTGTGAGTTCGAGCCCTGTGTCAAGCTCTGGGCTGTAGCACAGAGCCTTCTTGGGCTTCTCTCTCCCTCTTTCTCTGCCTCTCTCTCTCTGCCTCTCTCAAAGTAAGTAAATAAACTCTAAAAAAAAAAAAATAAATAAAAGCCAGAAAAAATAGATGGGGGGGGGGGGGTCAACAATAAAAAGAGACCTAGGAAATACATCAATTCGTCACAAAGTTTGGGACTTATTTTGATCACAATTCAAACAAATAAATGGGTAACCTTTTAAGAGAATCAGAGAAATGTGAACATTTCTGCTTGATGAAGCTAAGCAATGAGTAATGTTTTAGGTGAGATAGCAAAGATCAAATAGACTCTATTCTGTTTCATTGATCTGGATGCCTACATTTATTGTCAGTTTTATGCTGTATCGGTTACTGTAGCTTCATTTAATTTAACAGCAAACACAAAAAATGTAAGTACCTCACGTTTTAAATAAGATACGAAACACAGAAACTACAAAAGAAAAAAAAAAGAGCTAAACTGGATTTCAGCAAAATAAAAACTTCTGTCCTTTGAACACCACGTTTAAGAAGCTGAAAAGATAAGTCACCGATGGGGAGAGAATATTTGCAAAACACAGGTCTTAAACATGAAAAAGGCTGCTGTCCAGAAGATAGGAATAAGGCCTACCACTTAATAATACGACAAACAATCCAGTTTAAACATGGGGAAAAGGTTTGAACAGACCCTGAGATAAAGGTGATGACTAAGTCCATGAAAAGACACCCACATTTTTAGTCACTGAGGAAATGAAAGTTTGAGCCACAATGAGATACCATGACATACTGAGCAGTGTGACAAGGATTAAGAAGAGACACAATAGCAGGGCACCTGGGTGGCTCAGTCGGTTGAGCGTCCGACTTCAGCTCAGGTCACGATCTCAGTTCGTGAGTTCGAGCCCCCCGCGTCGGGATCTGTGCTGACAGCTCAGAGCCTGGAGCCTGCTTCTGATTCTGTGTCTCCCTCTCTCTCTGCCTCTTCCCTGCTCATGGTCTGTCTCTCCCTGTCTCAAAAAAAAAAAAAAAAAAACAAAAAAAAAAACACATTAAAGAATTCTTTTAAAAAAGAAGAGAGATAATTGTCAGCACTGTTGGGGAGGAGGAAGGACTGGAGCCCTTATGAACTTCCGGTGCGAATACAAAATGGTAGAGCCGGTTGGGAAAAATGGTTTGGTGGTTATTTATAAAATTAAACGTAAAACTTCCGTTTGACCCATCAACCCCATTCTCAAAGGAAATGAAACTGTTTACGACATCATTCGTTCATAAGAGCCACAAACCAGGAACAATCTCAATGTCCATCAGCTGGTCAGAGTATAGACAAACTGTGGTCCATCCATTCACTGGCATACTTTACTAATAAAAAGGAGCAAACTATAGATCCCTGCAACAACAGGGATAAACCGTAAGAGCATTTTGTTAAGTCAGAGCGGTCGGACCCCAAAGAGTAAGTACTATATGATCCCATTCATGTGACATTCTGGAAAAGGCAAAACTCTAACACCAGAAATCAGATAATGGGAGCGAGGAGTTGGGAGTAGGGGGTAGGGATTAATTTTTAAGACAAGGGAACTCTTTGGGGTGATAAAAATTGTATCTTAATTGTGATGGCGTTTGAACAACCCGTATTCAAGTGTCAAAAACTCATCAGGCTATCCTCTTTAAAAAGGTAAATGTTATTGTATGTAAATTATAACTCAAGAAACTCACTTTAAAAGATAATGAACAAAATGGAACCGAGCACAGCTGTTCTATATCCTCCAGTAGCCTTACTAGGACAGTTTCTGTGCTAATTGTTTTTCATATGGCTTCAAATTATTCACGTCTGCCTTTTGTGTTTCATTGAGGCCACAGGTATAGATTTACTTGGTGAGGAAAGAGAAGTGGGAAGGAAAAATGAGAAACATTCTCAGGCTGGATACTTGGGATTAAAACCTGAAAACAGTTTTTGCAGAAAAGGAGTCTGACCTGTTGAACAACCTACATGCTGGTGAAATTTATGAGGGTCCCACCCACTGTTGACTAAATAAATGAAGTAGAAATGTTCCAGCTGGCTGTGATGGCCACTGTATATGCTGTTTCACATTCTACAGAAAGTACTAGACACAAGTAGCGGTAATAAATTGTAAATCGTAAAGCAGTGACTTCTTAACAGGAGACGCTTTATCTGTAACCTTCAGCTCTCCTTCAGGGCTCCGTCTTCTTTTCATTTCAGATAGGAAAATGCACAACCTGAGACCTTGGGGGTGTCTCAGGCATGTTTCCTCCAACAGAGCGGGCCCCCCAAGAAAAGAATGTTCAACACAAAGGAATTTCCAGTTACTGATCGCTTGTCACTTCAGTGAGGGAGGAATGGCCTGACCAGGATCCCCCCTGATGCCTTGAATCGGGTTATCCAGGCCTCATCTACAGGAAATTTTGCGTTTCCATCCAGTGAGTGCTTGTTAAGTGTCAGAGCTTACAAAAGATGGGTGAAGAAACACGGATGGTCCGGAATATGCCTCATCTACTAGCTCTGATCATGGGCACTGTGATTTGAGCTACAGCTTTCGTTGTAGCCCTGGGGTTGGTTAATGGGTTTGGTTAATTTCGGGTCTGTGCTCCTATGTTAATTTAAGCCTCTACCCTGTCTCTGACTTCATACTCTCCTCTGGTGATGGGATTCTCTTCCACAGCTTCATCTACCACCAAAATGCTGACAATTATCAAACTCCGTCCTGAGTCAAGAACCATGCATCTGACTGAGGCCTGGCACCTCCAGGGGAAAGTCCCACAGACCTGAGCGTACCATGTGTGATTGCTGGTATATTCCTTATCTGAGTGATAGCTCAGAGATCAACCCCGTTACGAGCTTCAGAAAATTGCGATGCATTTATCTCTCTTCTCTTTAGCCCTTATATTTAATCAGACTCTGAAACCTGGAGAGTCTAACTCCCTTCGTATTTTTAAAACATTTCGTTCCATCCTCAGTATATGACTTTCTTCCTGGCTGCTATTATCTCTTACTAAGATGACTGAACCACTCTTCTACCTAATCTACCTGCCTGTGCTGAACATTTGCCTTTTTTTCTTTTTTCTTTTTTTGTTTTTTTGTCTTTCCAGAATCTAGCTCCTCGATTCCTATTTTGGGGATCTTCTGGTCGTCTCCCAATATGCATTCCCCTCCTCCATAGGAACAGAATCTTAACTATCTGGCCACACAGAATCCTGACTTACACACGTCAGTTTTTTTTTCAGTGCCGTGTGGCTGCGTCGTGTCAGTTTTTTTTTTTCAGTGCTGTGTGGCTGTGTCACCGTGTTCCGGAAGATGGCTTGTAAGGAAAAGTGAGATACGCAACTTCCAAGTTGGGCCCTGAAAAGAAAGTAGCATGACATCTCACTTCATTTTCCTTCTTCCTGTGGCTGGAATGGAAAAGTGATGGTGGGAACTTGGGCAGCTCTTTTGGACCACAAACAGAAAGTAGGCAGGTAGGGGCACCTGGGGGCTCAATGGGTTAGGCCTCGACTTCAGCCTCAGGTCATGATTTCACGGTTTGTAGTTCGAGCCCCACGGGCTCTGGTGCTGACAGCTCAGAGCCTGGAGCCGGCTTCGGATTCTGTGTCTTCCTCTCTCTCTCTCTGCCCCTCCCCTGCTCATGCTCTGTCTCTCTCTCTCACTCTCAAAAATAATAAATAAACATTTAAAAAAATTAAAAAAAGAAAGAAAGAAAGAAAGAAAGAACGAAAGAAAGAAAGAAACTGGGAAGTCGGATCGTGGAGTCAAAATATGGAGGGAGGTTGGGCCCAAAGTGGCTTCCTGGAGGAATGCCGTCAAACTAGTTTGGGGCTTAACACAAGGGAACAATAACATCAGCCTTTTTTGAGTTGTGTGAACTCTGATCTTTGTTACTGCAGCCAAACATGCACCCTAACTTCATAGTGTTTATGAAGTCAGGGACCAGTTGCCCCCCCCCCCCCCCCCCCCCCCGCTACCTAGTATCCCCGGCACCGGCAGATGGCAGAGGGCTGACAGATCCCCTGCTCGCACTGGGTGGTCAGGCCCAGTTCAGCACAGCAGTGGCAACGGCGTCCTCCCACAGCACAGTCCCCTTGGTCAATCTGTTCTGCCTCTGAGACCTTTGCTGTGCCTCTGCCCCTGCCCCTCGGCAAGCCTGTTCTTCCAGCCTCTTGATAATTTTGGTGTGCTCCTGATATCCTTCTGATAGATTCCCTCTTTTTATTGCCACTCACAGGTGGCACGGGTTTATGCGATTTGCAACCGCGGAATTCCAAATTGAGGCGCTGATTTCCAATTTCACCTTCTTCCAAAGACAGGGCCGCGCTGCCTGTGTGGTATTTGTAACCAGAGGTCTCATTCTGCATTTCCCCGGTTTGATATCCATTAGGGATTGTTTGGTGATCCTTTGGGCAGAGCTCGTTCGGTCAGGGTAACCTCCTCAGTGCGGCATGTGAAGCCTTGCAGGATGTGGCCCCAACACCGCTCCCCAGTTTTCTCTCTTTGTGCCTGTCTGTAGGCCCCCTATGTCATGATTTGGCCATACTAAATCACTGGGCAGGCACAAGGTCCACCTCCCAGCCCTTCCTTCTCCCATCTGCTTGTCAGTTCTCGTTCAAGAGACACGTTGGGGTTCCTCCCCTCCACAAAGCTTTCCCAACTCCCTGGGGCCCAGTCACCCCTGGTCACTTGATTGCAAGTCTGTCCTTTGGGCTACACACTTCACCCCTCTTACCTATGCCTCTGTCCCTCACCTGGTCTCTCCTCTGTGCTCACTTGTCTCCATGACTTGCCTTCCCATCTTGTGTTATCGATTGTTCTGTTTCTAGCATCTCTTATATGATTGGTGCATAACATACATATTTTAAAAGAAAGTGAATCATCTTTCTGGAAACCATTTGAAAAGTTCAAAAATAAGTCGGTAGGTGGCACCCCAGTCTTTCTGTTTGTAGTTTTGGGTTTTGTTTTGTTTTGTTTTGTTTTGTTTTGTTTTTAACCCACAGAAGCCAGCAGGTGGCGCTCTCGGACACGAAAGCCTTTGTCACTCATTAAGTCCTCCCTGCCTCCTTTTCTTCCTCCCTGGCTCCTTCTAGGAAGCCGTGGATTCCCGATTTGTCATAATACATGAGCGTGCACATCGGTATTAAACACCCAAATGGTCTACACCCGCGCAGATTAGTATCAGTACGACTTTACTACTCACTGCTTTTGCCAACAAGTCTTTGCTATCCCTGGAACTCTTGCCTGGGCAGAAACAACTTGCAAAATGAGACTGTCGAACTTTCCAGTTCGTGGCATCAAACAGCTGTTTACTCCCCTAAACTCTTTGACACCCTTGCTGTCCACCAATCCTGAATTATGATTATATCGTAATGTTTACCAAATCCTAATCAAGTCGCATATTGAAAGACCCACCTCATACCAAACCCCGAGAGGTCATAAAAATCTTGACTTTGCCCTCTGCCTTTGAGACGCTGCTAGAACTAAATCTAGGTAGTGATCTCCCCTAGGGCAAGAGCACTCAACTCAATTTGCCCTCTGAACAGTCTCTTGGCAACATGTATAGACCTGAGCGTACAAGTGTATTCTAGGTCTTTGCTAACTTGAAACGTACAATTTCAGAGGCAGATCCCACCCCAAGCCTAGAGCATTGGAATCTGTACTCCAACACTTGTCAAGGTGATTTTCCTGCCCAGTGAAACCTGAGGAACATTGCTCAGATTGATTAATTAATTAGTTAATTAACTGAAGAATTACCTCAGTCTCTTCAAAAGAATGAATGCAGACTGGAGGTTTAAAATTTAAGGAACAGTTGTATTTTTCTTCTGCTTGTAGCTGATGTTTAGTTAGTATCAAAACTACAAGGCAGAAGAAAGTTTTGGATTCCAGCCTGCCTAGTTAGGAAATTCTTCAGTGTCGTCTTAGATCTGCCTTAAGAAGATCAGTGGGTTTTGGGGGTGTTTGGGGAAATATATTTGCTGAATTCAGTTAAGTCTTTTTTTTTTTCAACCCCCACCCCCTTCCTAGGGCAGACCTGAGATGCAATGAATGTAGGGTGTATCATGATATATGGAGCCATTGGGCTTGCACATTCTAGATACAGTGCTTAATCCCCGTGCACAGTAAGAGTTTTTTCTTCAAAAACTATTTAAAATCTGCATGTATTATTTACATTGTACTCCCTTACACGTGACATTATTACCTTTTGTTGGGATGTGCGCCCCCTTTGCCTTAGAGATTTCTGCTACTATACCAAACGGATGCAATGGAAAGAATATGGTATTTGAGATTGTAAGGCATAGATGAAAATCACAGCTCTGCTATTTCCTGGCCGTGTGATGTGAGACTATTCACTTAACCGCTCTGAGCCTCAGTTTTCTGATCCTAAAATGGGGAGGGTGTTATCTCACATACACAGGCTGACTTAGGGATCAAGAGACATGGAGTTTGTGCTAAAAGTTCTATAAACCAACCTTGGCACTTTCCGTCGTTTGTTTTAAACACACCGCACAGCACTCACGTGTTACTGTGCGTGCAAACATGGGTATTAATGAACTCATTAATGCATCACGTCATTTCAGCCTCTCTGAAAACCACCAATGCACTGTTTTTCTCTTTTGCATCGTTACTTAATGAGCTTGTTTCCACAACCATGATTGGCGTTGTGCTTACACCAAGGCTTGTCCCCAGATTCTTGGACCTTCTGTCGTGGTAGACAGAAAAAAACCAAAAGAGAGCCCTAACCAAACTGCCTGGGGTATTAGGGTGCCTGGAGAGAGTAACTGTATTTAGTTGGTGGGTTTCAGAGCCCGTCCTGTGGCTAGGCCTTTGTGAAAGCTTTGAAAACATTAGCCAGCGATAATGTGTAAATGATTTTGTAAACGCTACTGCTAATAAATTTGGGTGTCGCTCTCAGTCATAGAGAAACAATACAACAGGACCGAGTTTTGGTTCTGTCCTGATTTTGTTGTGTAGGAAACTTGGCACCTCAGAATCCTGGGGCGAGTTGGAGTACTGACTCAGCCAGTGATTAGTTGTTTGGCCTTGGGTGGCTTACTTAACTTCTCTGGACCTAAATTTCCTCATGTAGGCACCGGGTTGGAGTCTAGGATGCCTTTCAGCGATACAGTTCTCACATTCTGTGGAACAGGCCTAGGCGGGTGGCTATAGCCCAGGGTTGTCCCAAGGACCCACTGGCTGCCTCAGGAAACAGGATTGTTCCGAGACCCATTTGACTGGTGGTTCCAGAGCAGCCAGTTACTGGTCAAGCGACTCAGGAAAGGAGCAGGTGGTATACTGGAAAAGATCTGGGTCTTACAGGGATGGGTCAGCCTACAAAATGGCTGCCCTCTCCTGCCCCCTGCCAAGTTCCTCCGTGAAGGTCCTTATTTTAATATCTAGACTAGAGGAGAGGTCGTCTCCTCTATGATCCTTTCCACTCCCACAAGGATTATCTTTGGGAAATGCAAATAAGGCCCATGTCACTACTCTCTTTTAAATTGCTGATAGTCTATTATTAATGGTTTGTATTTGTCATGACACTTAATGCACAGAGAATCTGGCCCCAGCTTTACATTTTACTAATTGCCCTTATCGCTATCGCCAAGGCTGACCTTCAGACTGTCCACAGAGCACTTCTAAGTGTTCTCCCAACTGGCCCTGAGCTTTCCCAGCGTCCTGGCCATCTACACACGCTATTAATTCTAGTGGAAGCATACTTGTTGACCACCAGGTGAACAGCTCTTCATATTTCCGCTCTATCTCAAGGGCCATCTCTTTCAACCCCTTTACTGCCTCTATTTCCCTTAGCTCCCCAACTGGCATATGAACTTCAGCGATGGCGGGCACCTGGTTTTACCCTTCTTTGTTTCCTCGAAAGTGCTCAGCGCACTTCCCCGATTTTGAAAGTGCTCAGCCAATGCTTGTTGGATAAACAGATATTCTCACAAGTCAAGGCAGGAGGTATCTTCATCTTTTCTTGATGCCCCCACTAGACTATCCTTTTGTGAATTGTTTTTGAGGTTTTCCCCCAATGTTCATTTTAAAGTATTTCCTGAACAAATTCGGGTAAAACCAATAGGTCCAGCAGACATTAAGGACGGGTTTCTCGAGAGCGAAAGTGGAGGCTTGGAGGCTTGGAGGCTGAGTTCAGGGGGGGTAGGTGGAGGGAATCACATGACCATTTTGCTCTGGACTTGGATTTGAAAAGGTCCTTCAGGAGAACTTTTTCATGTTATCGGAGACTTTATGTTTACCTGTCAATGAGATTTACACATACATTTGTAAGTATACATGAATGAGATTGAAGATGTTCATCATAAGACTTTAAACTTGCATTTCATAAGCCATACAGAGAAAGACATACCATATGGTTTCACTCTTATGTGGATCCTGAGAAACTTAACAGAATCCCATGGGGGAGGGGAAGAAAAAAAAAAAAAGAGGTTAGAGTGGAAGAGAGCCAAAGCATAAGAGACTCTTAAAAACTGAGAACAAACTGAGGGTTGATGGGGGGTGGGAGGGTGGGGAGGGTGGGTGATGGGTATTGAGGAGGGCACCTTTTGGGATGAGCACTGGGTGTTGTATGGAAACCAATTTGACAATAAACTTCATATTTTGAAAAAAAAAAAAACTTGCATTTCATTCCTTTCATAATGTACCACAGGTTATTTTTTTTAGTTGCCATTATCTTGTAAATAGCACAATAATAGTATATTACATTTGTGTTTTGGCATTTTTTTTTTATATCATATGAACCTTGAAAAATGTAAGTGACTAATGGCCTCTCTTGGCTTGTGAGATTCCTAGGTAAAAATGGTAATTGCAAAATAAGTTACCATCATACACCCTCTGAGTGAGTAAAAATTTAACATGGGTTACACCCAATATCGGTCAGGATGTATAGCATTGAAAACTCTCCTATGCTTGTAGCAAGAATTTATACTGGTATAATCCCCTTGGAAAAGAAATTTTAATTATTTGGTATAGTTGAATATAAGTACACCTATGGCCTGGCAATGCTACTCTGGGGTATAAATCTTAGAGAAACTCTAGCACATGCTCACCGAGATGGTTGAATAAAAAAGTACATAGCAGAATTGTTTGTCCTAGGCCCAAACCAGAAATAATTCATATGCCCATCATACTAAAATAGGTGAGTACATTTGGGTAAAGTCATAAAAGGAAGTATCATATAGCAATGAAATTGAATCATCTGAAGCCCCAGGAAACAATTTGGTTGTATCTCACACACAGAATGCGACGTTGAAGGAATAAGCTCAAAAAAATACACAAAGTTGGAAAACAGCCGTGTCCTGAACTTTTCAATATCCAAAGAATTCAAAGTTGGATCTCAAAAGATATGTGTACACCCATGTGGATTACAGCATTCTTCACAAAGCCAAGACGACCTGACGAATGAATGGATAAAGAAAATATGGCGGACACATTCGGTGGATATTATTCAGCCTTGAAAGGAAGGCAGTCCTCCCACAGGCTATAACACTGGATGAACCTTGAGGACATTATGCTAACTGAAATAAGCCATAGACAAAAGGATAAATGTTGCAATGATGCCACTCATACGAAGTATCTGAAGTAGTCCAAAGCACAGAAACAGAAAAAAGAAAGGTGGTTGCCAAGGGCTGGGAGAGGAGGGAGATAAATGTTTAACGGGTATATGGTTTCAGGGTTGCAGTATGGCAATGTTCTAGAAATTTATAGCACAGCAGTGTGAATATACTTAACACTACTGAACTCTACACTTAAGACAGTTAGGGGCCCTAATATTCCCTTGGTTTTGGCCCTCTGCTAGAGCAAGGTCTGTTCTTTTCCTCTGCACTGAAAGGACTATTCATCCCTTTAAGCGTATTCAGAAAGTCAGCACGTTTTATGAACTTAATTGTATTAAAGGGTATGCAGGATCCAGAATACTCCTTCAAAAACTATCTTTAACACAAACGATAGTTGCATCTAATCGAAGAACTCCTGTATGGGGGTGGTTTCATAATTGTGTGTTTATTATTAGGGTCTTCACCCCAATAATAATAATAATAATATAGGGATCTGAAGCTTCAAAGGAAAAGGCACATCTGTCTTTGGAACAAATCAACATAAGCAAAGAGAAGCACAGGAAAACACTGATAGATGTGGCCAGAACACCTCTACGTGGTGCTCGTGCTGAACTTGCTGATGTCTTGACAACTGGGCTCCACTTTGGCCATTAAAAAATAAAATGAACCTGTGAACCTCTTCATGGTCAACGTCATGGGAATGCAACAGGAATCAGAGACTGATACAAGCCTAATCAGAGGTCTTGTTGTGCATGATGGGGCACGGCATCCTGATATGGAAAAAAGAGTAGAAGACACATCTTTACGCGCTGTGTGTCATCAGAATACGAAGGAACAAGTGTATTCTGGCTTTCGTTTTTTTTTTTTTTTACTAATTGCATTGCAGTGTACCTACATAAAACAGGCCATTTTCACCCAACGAACAGGATTTTTGCTTTAGCTTCAGTGATACAGAAATGCATGTTAGATAAGCATATATTATCTACCTTATTAAACATTCCTTAAGAAACAATAATAAATGGTTAGGATAGTAAATCTAATGTTGTGTACTTTTGTTTTTTAACCACAATTTTTCCAAAAAAGAAATATGTGGGGAAAAAATCAGATTACATCAATGGTATCTTTAAAATACTGTTCAAATATTTTAAAGGGACATTTTAAACGCAAACTACATTTTTTGGTGACTCTTTAAAATAACTTAATAGAGGGGTGCTTGGGTGGCTCAGTAGTGTCTGACTTAGGCTCAGGTCATGATCTTGCGGTTCGTGGGTTCGAGCCCCGCGTCGGGCTCTGTGCTGACAGTTCAGAGCCTGGAGCCTGCTTCGGATTCTGTGTCTCCCCCTCTCTCTGCCCCTCCCCTGCTCATACCTTGTCTCTCTCTCAAAAATAAATAAACATTAAAAAAATTATAAAATAAAATAACTTAATAGGTAAAACAAAAACAAAACCAAAAAGCTGGGGCCTGGAGCGAAGAGAAAGTTTTCTATATTGAGCAGAGACAAGAAAGGCAGCTGGCTTGGGTATCGACCGTAAGATATGTGTGTGACCGAAGAAATAGACACCTATTTACTCAACAAATGAATAACTGTGTAATACGAGAGATGGGGAGATAAACATAAGGATCACAGTCAGGTCAGTGGAATTTTATTCTCATTTGCTGGGGGTACTTCAGTCATTTAAGAAATATTATTAACCGCATGCTGTGGGCTAGGAGCTGGGAATGAAGGAGGGAAACAGGAAGCTCAGTGTCATGAGAATGTACGTAAATGAAATGAAAGCCCATTGGGAGGACATGTGACCCTCTCCTGGCAGACCAAGGAAATCTCCCCTAGAGGAACCAACAGAGCGGTTTGCATAAGGTGACCAAAAGTCGGGAATGGGGACGAGCAGAAGTAGGGAACATGGTGTTTGGAGACCTGCAAGCAGTGCCTGTCCCTGCAGTTTAGACCGTGTGTTTAGTTGCAGGGCTCACAGTGCTGGAGGGTTGGAGAGAGGGAGTGGCAAGAAACGAACTTGGGGGAGTAACCACGGCCTTTATTTTAAAACTGCGGACTTTATCCAGAAGGCAATGTAGGATCTAGTGAAAGGTTTTATGTGGGATGGAGAGGCAAAAAGATTTGCTCTTTGGGGAGGAGGGGGAAGGCTCCCTCTGTACTATGTTCATTAAATTGGAGGGGCAAGATTGAAGGCTATGCTAGTTAGGAGGTTTTTGTTAGTAAACCAGGGGATGGAAAGAAGGCGCCGATTTAAAAGCTACTTAAGAAATCAACAGGATTTAGTTTTTTAGATCTGTGGGTTTAAGGGAAGACAAGGAGACAAGGTAACACTTGACAGGTTTTAGGGTCTGAGTAGAGATGAGCAATAGAGAATAGCAGAGATCAGTAATATTCACTGAGGTAGAAGACACAGGAGGGGAACAGGTTTTGGGGAGAGAAGATGAGCTCTGTTTTGAACTTATTTGATTTGAAGTCGTCGTAGAAAATCTGTTAGATGGTTGGACATGTAAATCTGGGGTTTGAGGACTGATTTCGTCTAAAGATGTAAAAGTAAAATTACAGTATGACCTTGTTACTGAACCAAACTGGGTGCCTCTTCCTTACACAATTATTATTAATGTTTTAGTTATTAATATTTGGGGTGGAAGAGACATGAAAGTTGACTGCACCCAGGAGTGGGTGACCACTGAAGGCTAGTAGTGTTCCACTGGGAAATCGACACTCTTCGTAATGTTGCATGCAGAGAAAGCCCTCCACCGATGGAGTGGATTGTGAGAACTTTTTGAAAAATATAATCTATGGAGTCGGTTTAGCATTGCTTATGCTCTGAGCCTTTCACAGTCTTTTCTGAACATGATCTCTCTAGCTTCTTTTTTTTTTTTAACTCCTCTAAAAACTGGTGTCAGGGTGGCAGCAGGAAATAGATATTCTCTCCTCCCTCTATTGCTCTCTACTTCTCTCCCTTTTTTTCTCTCTTCAGATATCCCTTAAAATTAAAAGCAAGAGTTCCACAAACAGCTAAATGTAGATTCCAGTTTGGCTTAGACAAGACTATCACTTTACGTGGTCTTAATATAATCCTACAGGGGCGCCTGGGTGGCTCAGTCGGTTGAGCGTCCGACTTCAGCTCAGGTCACGATCTCGCGGTCCTTGAGTTCGAACCCCGCGTCGGGCTCTGGGCTGATGGCTCAGAGCCTGGAGCCTGCTTCCGATTCTGTGTCTCCCTCTCTCTCTCTGCCCCTCCCCCATTCATGCTGTGTCTCTCTCTGTCTCAAAAATAAATAAATGTTAAAAAAAAATTAAAAAAAAATATAATCCTACAAAACTAAAGTCATGCCCAAATACACAGATGAGACATAACACAACAAAAGAAACCAAAACAGAGAACGCTTCCATAAGTCTGTTAAGAATGAAAAAACACGATTTTTTCTAGACTACATACAAAACCCTTCATTTCACATAGTCTTAACTGTTGAATTGTTTCACTTCACAAGAAATCATGAAAAAACACAAATTTTTTGTGCACCTGCTATGTGCTTAGATTCTGATATGTATTATATTTTTAAGTTTTATTTGATCTCACTGTAATTCTAAGGGGTATTACCATTCTTTTAATATGGGGAAATATATTCAGAAAAAATAAACAACAAGCTTGAAACACATAATTGCCGTCTATTTTAGCTTCTCACAAAACTTTTTTTTTTAATTTTTTTTTTAACGTTTTTATTTATTTTTGAGACAGAGAGAGACAGAGCATGAACGGGGGAGGGGCAAAGAGAGAGGGAGACACAGAATTGGAAACAGGCTCCAGGCTCCGAGCCATCAGCCCAGAGCCTGACGCGAGGCTCGAACTCAGGGACCGCGAGATCGTGACCTGGCTGAAGTCGGACGCTTAACCGACTGCGCCACCCAGGCGCCCCAAAACTTTTTTTAGTTTTCTATGAGTAAATGTGTAATACCACAACTATCAGGATCACTTTTCCTCCTATACCAATCAACATAGGAATTGTTATTTTTTAAATTTTAAAATATGGGGTTTTCCATTAAAACTCGTGGTTCTCAATCAGGTTCTCAATTTTGTCAATGTCTGGCAACATTTTTGGTTGTCACAACTTGGGGAAATGCTACTGGCATATTGTCAGTGGAGGCCAGGAATGCTACATCCTATGGCCACAGGAGCTCCCATAATGTTGAGAACCCCCAATTTAAACTGTAGAAAGTTATTAAATGTAAGTTATTAAGTAGTACAGTTTTCAATATGTGTGCTTTCATGTAATTTTGTTTTAGAAGTAAAAATAACGCTCCGAGTACTAACTTGCTGTTGTCGTCGTTCTCTGCTTTGGTGATTACAAGGCACATCTCATTTTAATTCTAGGAAATCCAGATTTCCAACTATTACACTGTTCAAATTCACCAAAGAAGACAACATAATCTATCAGACGAGGAGACCAGGTGATTGCAACCAAAGATTTTTGGAGACAGCTGCAGTATCGGCTTCTCTCTTACTAGTTTCTTTATGTCAAGAGTTTACATTAAAATCCAAGGCAAATGTGAATGAATTATCAATTACCAAAATTTCCTGCTATGGCATCTGACTCCCATCTATAAAAATGACATTTAGTGAGATTATGGCCTAGGCACTTCCTAAACTTAATCAAAATATTTTATTTTGATTATCATCATCAAAATATTTTATTAGAGTTTGTGACGTAATGAAAATACTACAGACGTGTAGTTTATTAGCGAGAAAATCTTTGTAGAGGGCTGAATGGTGGTCCCCCAAAAGAAATGTCTGCATCCTAATCTCCAGAACCTGTGAATTCGACGAATGTGCCCTTCTTATTTAATAAAAGGGTCTTTGTAGATGTAATGCAATGCAATGAAATGAAGGATCTTGAAGTGAGATCATCTGAGATGAGGATAAACCCTAAATCCAGTGACAAGTGTCCCTTTAAGAGACACACAGAGAGAAGAAGGCCATATGGAGATGAGGTGGCCAGACAAGAAGCGAATAATGTGGCGTACCTGCAGTAGTCTTCTCAGAGGGAATCAAGGAAGACTTCACAGAGGGGATGGCATCGAGGCTGGGTCCTGAAGCACGAGTAGGAGTTTCCCAGGCAGAGAATCGAGTGGAGTCAGGCAGCTGACTCTTGCACACAAAATCCGACACGTCCAAAGGCCCAGAGATGGGAATGGATGTCATCTACTTAGGAATAGTAAGTGCTCCCGTGCGGTTGGTCCCTCAAGTGTACAGGTGGAACTGGTAAGAAATGAATTAGGAAAAGTAGGTAGGCGTTGGATGGGGATGGAGTTTTATGCTTTACCTTGGCATTCGGTCTAATTCCTGGAGACAGTGGGAAGTCATTGAAGACGGGGACTGCCATGATTATCAGTTTTAAGTAGCAGCCATTCAACCCTGGAACACTGGAGGAGGTGCTGAAGGGGTGGGGGACAGTATGGATCTCAGAATGAGCCCAGCTCTTAGGAAGGGTCTTTCCCCCTGCTTCAGTACCCTTGACACTTGTGCTTGAAGACATTGAGGCACAACTGGGTGTGGTCAGAGGAGGAGTCATTAGTTAATGACGTATGTTGGGATAAGCATGGTCTTTCTCTCTTAATGGGGAAAATGAGATACCCACACGTGGACAATAGTCTTGACCTAGTACAAAGATCAGATCTCTCTCTCTCTCTCTCTCTCTTTCTCTCTCTCTCTCTCTCTCTGTTTCTGTCACACACACAGAGTATGTATATATGTAATATTTTTTAAATGTCAATTTGTTTATTTTCTCCTAGGCTTAAAAGTTTTTAAAGATTTCCTTAGTCTACCCATTGTTACCAAAGTTTATTTGAGTCACCTGCGGAAGCTGTTACACATGTAGATTCCTAGATCCTACTCTCCAGAGTAAGACCCAGAAATTCCCATTTTTAGCAATATACCCTACGAAGCTGAAGCAAGCATTGTTTTCCAGATGAATTATAAGATGGAACCCAAGCTCCTTTATGTGACGTTCAAGACCCGAGCCCCACCCCCTTGTTTTCCAACAATGTTTCAGTCCTGAAATGTATGCTTCTGTAGCACCACACTCATCACTTTGTTGTGAACCCATTTGACTTTTTCCCTGCTTCAAATGTCCCCCTGCCACTCTTCTTCATTCACCCCATCCCTTGTTGGCAAATTGCCTCTCTGTGATCTCCTTAAGATCTCCCTTCCCCAGGCCCAGGGTTACTCAATTTGTACATTATGTCTCCGTGGATTTTATTCAGACATGCATTCTCACTCATGTTACATTATGTGCCAGTATTTCTTCGTGTGCCTCTCTCTTTCAGGAGTCTTTGAAATCTTGAAGGGGAGAGCTCACGAAACTTTAATCTTCTTATGGTCGTTGTTTGGCATACCGTGAGGCATCTCATGTGTGCTCATTAGATGACTGATGAGTGAAGACTGGGGGGTTGGATCTTGAATATGCTCATTACATGACTGACATGTGAGGAGTGGGGGTTGGATCTGGAGCGAGACAGAAGTGATTCGAGAAAGACAAAATCTCATTTCAGCATGGTGGACAGAAGAACCAGAACATAACTTCTTTCTCTATAAATGGGGCAATTACGTCAAGAATTTCTGTCTCGTGGCATCAAGGAAGAATAAGGGCTCCTTATACTTTCATTGGAATGGATCCCTTTGGAAGAATTAGCAAAGGGCCCAAACTGCAACAGACTGCCTCCCACCCAAAGGCATATTACTTATCTTTGCTTAGCAGTTGACATTAGTAGCCTAGTGGAACAGGGCTTCAGGCTCGGAATGTATTCTGCATCTCCAATTTCCCCATCTTCAAAGTACAAGCCAAATGCTACCTTTTCCAATGCAAGTTTCTCAATTCCTGGTTTCTTCCAGGAATTTCCTTCACCTGTTCTTCGGAAGTCTCATAGCATTGTTTTCTTCTGTTTTATTTATTTTTTTCCCTCCGCTTCATTACATACCTGCCTCCTAAACTAGATTATAAAATCAAGGCCCAGGGCCCTTTACTCTTCCCTTCTTTCCATTCCCCGCCCCTCCCCCAGCCCCCGCCATTTTTCCTCTCAAATGAGGGTGAGAGAGGATAAGAGGAGAAGCTACTTTTTCGTCTTAATTTTGCACATAACAAATGCTCAATAAACATCTGGTGGGGAAACAAAATTATGAATGGTATTTCATGTCATATTTACCTGGCTCCAGCCTTAGGAATGACCATTACTGAGTGAAGTTGGGTTGGACCAATTCCAACCACAGGGGATTGTTAGTATGTGTGGCTTAGTTATTACTGTTTTGACCAGAAGAGGTGTGAAGTCTTCCCAAGTCAAGGAGTGTGTTACAAGTGAAAGCTGGTTTGAGCCAGTGCAAATATAACATGAAATCCCATCAAACGGAGTGGATTCCAGGACCCTTCTGAATAATGGTATAAGTTCAGCATTGTCGCTTATGTTCTGAGGCTTTTCCATCTTTCTGGAACATGGTTTCTTCCAGTTCTGTCCTATTTCCTCCTACCTTTGTTGCTGCTTTTTTATTACTTGCTTGGTAAGGCTCTTTCACAACCCTGTCTGACTGTCCACTCCTTCGCACCCTTCGTGAGCCCGTTTAGCTCTCTCCTTCATCTTCACTGATCCGTCTTCTTTAGCTTTACCCCCAAAATGCTTACTCAGAAATGCTTCTGGAAAACATCAGTCAATAACGGCATGAATATCTACTTCCTTTTGTCTGTTGTTTTGGATCTGAGTCCTTTGTGTTGACATGTACCTGCCTCCTTCATCCAGGAGGATTGGCTCACCCTTCTTTGTGACCCCCATGGTACGTAGCCCAGCAATGCACAGAGCAATTCGTAGCAAATGCCTGTGCTGTGAGCAAATGGAAGCACGGAACTCCTCTGGGTGGATGGTGCTCAGTACACGCGAACGCACAGCTTTGGTGCTAGGCATGGTCAGGCTGATTCTCCTGGAGACCTGATTGCCCGATTCTGCTCATTCGTAGATGTATTTGAACTGGGCCCCTCGCCCAGCAGAAGGTGTTTATTCTTTATGTTTAATGTAACTAGGAAGAGTGGAGCTCAAGAAAAATTGAGGAGCTATCCACCAGATGAGAACAGTAGCGTCTATGGATCTTCATGAGTATGCATTCCCTAAAAATCTGGCTTCCTAAGCACTCAAGGCCAGACACACCTGATGAGGAATTTTGTCTTTCTGTGCTCTTGAGTCCAGATGAGGACTGGATGGCCCAGCTCTGGATATAGAGCCATGAACAACAGCTAACGCAACCACTATGCGAAAAACGGCTTCAGGCCATCCATCCTGGATCTCTCAGGATGACAAGATGTCTGAGGTCATTTCAAGTTCTAATCTTGTGTGATTCTGAGTCATCCTCTTACTATGAGATTCATTGTGTATGGGTTTCCTTTGTTCTGGCAGCAGAGGCAGTATGGTACGTCCCAGAGATTCCAAATTGGCCCCTAAATGTCAGCCACCCTGGGATCGTGTTCCTGGTTCAGCCTTTCACCCACTGTGCAACCTCAAACATGTAGTTGAACTTTTCATGTTGTTCATTCATTGTGGCCATAAACTAGGAGTCATAATACCTGCTTCAGAGCTGCTGTGTAGATCAAAACCCGTTTTATTTTACGTGAATCACACAGACACATCCCTGGCCCTTGGAACAGTGATCGGCACAGAGCAAGTGCTCACTAGATGTTAGCTGTTGTTCCAGCAGATCTGATCCCCTAATTATGTTTTCCGTAAGCTGAGCTTACTGTGAGCGGGTTTCTTCCAGCACATTCCAGTTGCTCCATGTAAAAGGAGGGAACAACATGGAACGTGGTCGTGAGTTGACGCATTTTGTTGCCGTTTTGCGATTACGATCTTTATTTTTCACTATTAAGCCCTATCGAAGCACCAATGGCCAGGAAAACCAGCCATGTGTCCCTTAGGTTCTGTGGCTCTTCCCCCACAAACACACAGTCCCCGTTTGTCTTCCTCGCCTCGCCTTCCTTCTTTGCATTTGTACTATCTAACATAGGAAGTAATTTTTACTTCTTTTTAAAAAATTTTTTTATTAAAAAAATTTTTTTTAATGTTTTTATTTATTTTTCAGACAGAGAGAGACAGAGCATGAGCAGGGGAGGGGCAGAGAGAGAGGGAGACACAGAATCCAAAGCAGGCTCCAAGCTCCGAGCCGTCAGCACAGAGCCTGACGTGGGGCTCCGAGGCAGGAACCGCGAGATCATGACCTGAGCTGAAGTCAGGCGCTTAACCGACTGAGCCACCCAGGCGCCCCAGTAATTTTTACTTCTTTAACCCGACAGTAATTCCCTCTCTGATGTTATGCTTCATTAAAGCCAGGAACTTTGTTTTGGACTTTGTTTGGTCCCTAGCACCCAGAACAGTGCTTGGTATCTTACAGGTATGCAATAAGTATTTGTGGAATAAAACAAAGTCTAGTATGTGCATTTACCTCATGACAATTTCTCCCTGGTTGCTCTTAATTTTGCTTATACTCCATTGGGGGACAACTAGGCAACAGTGCAGGCGGAAAATGAAACAAGCCCTTTCCATGTCACCTCAGGGCCTTTGCATTTACTGTTCCTATTGCCTGGACCACTTTTTCTCCAGGTAATGTCTGTCACTGTCCCTTATGTTGTTAAAAAGACTTTCTCAGAGAGCCCTTCTCCAGGCCCCTATCTAAACTAGCATATCCACTAACTTCCAGACATGCCCTCCAGCACGACGTGTAACCCTTCTTTGATGATTTTTTCCCCCATACTACTCATCTAAATTAATCTCATCTAATTTACTTATTTTTACTTGTTTATTTATTGATGTCTTTTTTCCTTTACCGTGATGACAGAGACTAACCCTATTTTATTTTCTACTACTGCTTAAAATAATGACTGAAAATCGATATATATTTGTTAAATGATTAATATACATGTCAGAACATGAAAAAGGATGGCAGCACTTATATTTTATTTAAAAATAATTTATCCCTAAAAAAATTAAAAAAGATAATTTATCCCTTATTATAAAGATAAATCACACTCATTCAATTATTATTAAAATAATGAGAAACATCCAAAGTCTTTTATAAGCAGAGTCCCACAATAAGTAATTTGACAGTGTTTTCCTTTTTTTGAAGTTTATTTATTTTGATTTTTTTTTAACATTTACTTATTTTTGAGAGACAGAGAGAGAGAGCATGAGCAGGGAGGGGTAGAGAGAGAGGGAGATACAGAATCGGAAGTCGGCTCCAGGCTCTGAGGTGTCAGCACAGAGCCCCACGCGGGGCTCGAACCCACAAACCGCGAGATCATGACCTGAGCTGAAGTCGGGCGCTTAACCGACTAAGCCACCTAGGTGCCCCTATTTATTCATTTTGAGAGACAGAGTGTGAGCAAGGAAGGGGCAGAGAGAGAGGGAGGGAGAGAGAATCCCAAGCAGGCTCCAAACTGTCAGCATGGATCCGATGCAGGCCTCAAACTCAGGAAACCCTGAGATCATGACCTGAGCCGAAACCAAAAGTCGGTGGCTTAACTGACTGAGCTACCCAGGCGCCCCAACAGAGTTAACTTCATAGCCTTTCATATTTACCTATTATGCCCTGTTTTTTCTTTTTATTCAGTTACAGGCAGGTTGTATATATAGTTTTGCATTTTGCTTTCTTCCCTTTATAGATTCTTGTATTATAGGCGTTCGTTACCCACATTGCTTTTAAAATCAGGGTGGTGTAGGGGCACCTGGGTGGCTCAGTCGGTTGTGTCTGACTTTGGCTCAGGTCATAATCTTGATCTTAGCAGCACAGAACACTCTTTGGATCTTCTGTCCCTCTTCCCCACCACCCCCCACCCCTCCCCTGTGCGCCTGTGCTCTCTCTCTCTCAAAGAATGAATAAAATCAAGACGGCGTAATGCCAATGCAATCTCAAAGCACAATTCAGAAATACTTTATTTTCTCTAGTTTTCTCTGCCATTCATTCCTTTATGAATTTAAATTCTTCTTTTTAAGTTTTTTTAAACATTTATTTTTAAGAGAGAGAGAGAGAGAGAGAGAGAGGCGTGAGGGGGGGGGGCAGAGAGAGAGGGAGACAGAATCCCAAGCAGGCTTCGAGCTCTGAGCTGTCACCACAGAGCCCGACGTGGGCTCGAACTCATGAACTGCAAGACCATGGCCTGAGCTGAAGTTGGACGCTTAACCGACTAAGCCACCCAGGCTCAGTCTTTTTTTATCCCTAAACCACACGGCAGAGATGAGGCAGATATATAGTTCTAGAAAAGGGGCTGAGAAAGAAGGATTTCCTTTTTCTTCTACCAGGAAATTCTCCCTACCATATCCCCCCTCTTCACAGGGCAACACGTGTCCTTTGGATTTCAGACTTCATGGCTTCCTTGAATCTTTCTAAGATGAGACAGAGTAGCCCACATTCACGCCCCCCCTTAAAGAATTGCCACTGCAATTAATTAGCTGCCTGCTGGCTTCCCTTCCTTTCCAGATTGTAAACTCCCTAATGGCAACGATTATGATCATGCCTTATGCATCGTTATACGCTAGATGCTTACCGCAGGGCTTGGAATATGATACCCCGGGGATTTTTCTTGAATGAATGAACGAATGGTTGAAAGACCATCACAGACGTGATCTCAAATCTTGGCCCGTACTTGCTTGGCGTGCTTTCCTCCTCTTAGACATTTGACTTTCAAGACCCATCGCGTTGCCTGTTTGTCTTGCCCACTTGATCAGGAGCTCATTGAGGATAAGGAGGATACTCACACCCCTCTGATGCTGAGGACGGTGCCTGACTTAATATATACTCGGCCGATGGTGTGGAAATGTAGCCAGAAAACGTAAGGAGCATGTAATCTTCTTCCTCCTCCTCCTCCTCATTATCAACATCAGTATATTCTTTATGGCCGTGGGTATACAAACAGGAGTTAACAGTGTGGCCCTGCCCAGATGAAGGCTATGCATTTAGTCTTAGCAAGAAAAGCGTTAGCAATAATGAAAAAAAAAAAAAAAATGACAAGGTGAGCGCCAGGTTCATGAGGCAAAATCGCAAACTCTCTAGGAAGAACAGAAGGTGAATTTGACCGGTGGGAAGCGGCTTCTTGCGATTTGACTGACGTGTAGGACCGAGGCAAGGGGGTGGGGCGGGGTGGGAGCTGAAGCGGTGGGACCCAGGCCCAGAGAGCTGAGCTGTTGCTGCCCTCAAGGCAGCCTGCCTCGGCTGGGGGGGTCTGTGCCCACCAGGCAGGGGCAAGCAGTGTGCGCTCAGGTTACACTGGGGGGAGGCTTGGGAACTCTGCTGGGGAGTGCTTCAGCTCCTGACGATGAGAAATGGACTCCCAGGGGAAGGTTGAAGTTGTGGGAAGGGAGGCCGCGGTCACTATGGCTGCCTTGATTCCATTAGCGGGTGGAACAGCCCTGCAGCAGGGCAGGACCTAACGCGAGGCTTGCAGGTCTCTGGGGGCCCTGGTGGAGTTCACCCCCTTAAGGAGGTGACTGAGCCATCTGAGCCGAGGCACAGGAGTGGAGTAACTGTCTGGTGGGACTCAGGCACCGGAAACCATGATGAGGCCCCAGTTTTTCCCAGGAGACACAGGGCATGGGCAGGTAACAGGTGGATCTGTGGGGGCGGGGCTGGTCTCCTGTAGTTTTTTTCTTTTTGAAAATTTTTAGAAAATGTTCATTGATGGGGGCACCTGGGTGACTCAGTTGGTTAAACCTGACTTCGGCTCAGGTCACGGTCTCATGGCTCCTGAGTTTGAGCCCCGAGTCGGGCTCCGGGCTGACAGCTCAGAGCCTGGAGCCTGCTTCGGATTCTGTCTCTCTCTCTCTCTGCCCCTCTCCTGCTCACGCTCAGCATCCCTCTCTCCCAAAAATAAAGATTTAAAAAAATTAAAAAAATGTTTATTTATTTTGAAAGAGTGACAGAGAGAGAGCATGAGCAGGAGAGGGGAGAGGCAGAGAGAGAGAGAGAGAGAGAGAGGCAGAGAGAGAATCTCAAGCAGGCTCTGCATTGTCAGCACAGAGCCTGACAGGGGACTTGAACCCATGACCCTGTGATGACGTTCTGAGCTGAAATCAAGAGTTGGACGCTTAACCAAATGAGCTGTTGAGGTTTCCTTCCTCTGCTTTGTATTGCAGGCTCTGGGCCTGTGGAGGCTCTTGCTATTTAAATGGGTGGCACCCACGGGGCGCCTGGGTGGCGCAGTCGGTTAAACGTCCGACTTCAGCCAGGTCACGATCTCGCGGTCCGTGAGTTCGAGCCCTGTGTCAGGCTCTGGGCTGGTGGCTCAGAGCCTGGAGCCTGTTTCTGATTCTGTGTCTCCCTCTCTCTCTGCCCCTCCCCTGTCATGCTCTGTCTCTCTCTGTCCCAAAAATAAATAAACGTTGAAAAAAAAATTATAAAAAAAATAAAAAAATAAAAAAATAAATGGGTGGCACCCATTTTTTCCCTAATGTTTTTATTTATTTTTGAGAGCGAGAGAGACAGAGGCATGAGTGGGGGAGGGGCAGAGAGAGAGGGAGACACAAAATCCAAAGCAGCCTCCAGGCTCTGAGCTGTCAGCACAGAGCCTGATGTGGGGCTCAAACCCACAAACCATGAGATCATGACCTGAGCTGAAGTCAGATGCTCAACCGACTGAGCCACCCAGGTGTCCCAAGTGGCACCGATTTTAAGGTATGCTTTCTTTTTCAGAGAAACATTGACTCCTCACTTGATTCTGAAATTCCCTTATGCCGGATGGAGTCTTTCTCTCATTCCCCAGCTTCTTTTAAAAAAAATTCCATTGGGGCGCCTGGGTGGCGCAGTCAGTTAAGCGTCCGACTTCAGCTAGGTCACGATCTCGCGGTCCGTGAGTTCGAGCCCCGCGTCAGGCTCTGGGCTGATGGCTCGGAGCCTGGAGCCTGTTTCCGATTCTGTGTCTCCCTCTCTCTCTGCCCCTCCCCCGTTCATGCTCTGTCTCTCTTAAAAGTAAACATTTTTTAGGGCGCCTGGGTGGCGCAGTCGGTTAAGCGTCCGACTTCAGCCAGGTCACGATCTCGCGCGGTCCGTGAGTTCGAGCCCCGCGTCGGGCTCTGGGCTGATGGCTCGGAGCCTGGAGCCTGTTTCCGATTCTGTGTCTCCCTCTCTCTCTGCCCCTCCCCCGTTCATGCTCTGTCTCTCTCTGTCCCAAAAATAAATAAACGTTGAAAAAAAAAATTAAAAAAAAAAATTCCATACATGCGTGATCTTGTTCCCTTTCAGAGAATAAGAAGACCGCAGCATTTAGCCTTAGCCTTGTGGGCCTGAAGGCTTCTGGTCCAGGACCCTGGACCAAGCTGGTGATCTTCATTTTTCTTCTATTTCATTTCATTGCCCCAGCTCCTCCCCGTTCCTCGACATTTATAGACACGGAATGAAGAACCATTAAGGGCACTGCCTTGCCTTCCATCACCAGGGTCATATACTTGTTTATGTGGTTTTCTTTCACTCGTTCTTTCTTGGAAGCTCCTTAAGTCCTCTCGGTACTGGTGAGAAGAATTTGTGGTAAAGAAACATTTTGGGAGGGATGGTGCTGGCCTCAGGTCTGGTCTATAAGCTTTGAATCAGCTTTTGATGAAGTCGTCCGTTGAAGCTATTGTGCATTTTTCTCTAGTCCTTGAAATTGCCATTAACTAGCTCTGTGTCCGTGGGCAAGTTACTTAGCCTCTCTGTGCCTTAGCTTCCTCATCCTTTCTGGGTTGCACACGGACTCAAAGACTTCCTTTGTCTTGGCACTTTTCAGAGTTTCTTCAAGCTTGCTACTTGTTTTCATCCTCTTGTCTTGCAGCTGAGACCTTGTTTATCATATTCTTCCTTTCCTTCTGGTGACTTGAACCGGCAATGCCCGTCTTCCTCCCATCTCCATCCCCTAACTCTGTTTCGTCCATGGAGGAAATTGGAGGAATATGGAAATATGGAAACTGGAGGAATATTGGAAACTGGAGGAATCATTTTCATTTATTTATTTATTTATTTTTAATTGTCTTTTCTTAAACAATGTTCATTTATTGAGAGAGAGAGAGAGAGAGAGAGAGGGGGGGGGAGGGGCAGGGAGAATCCCTGTAGAGAACCCCAAGTAGGCTCTGTACTGTCAGCACAGAGCCAGAGGTGAGGCGGCTCGAACTCATGAACCCTGCGACCGTGACCTGAGCCGAAATTAAGGGTCGGTCGCATAACCGACTGATCCACCTAGGCTCCCTGAGGAAAACTAATTTTAAAACCAAAGCAGGACCTAAATGGCTAACTGGATTTTGCCAGCACTCAGGTATTTCCAGAGTATATTTGCAGCTGCAGGGTATTTTTCGTATTTTTCTGTACCTACGGGGGTTTTGTTCTTTCCAGTTTTATGATTCTTTTTGTTTTATTTATTTTGATCATTTCAAAGAAGAGGACATGGTCGCAATGATTTGGATTGGTCTCTGATGATTTGTACTTGCCTTTTTTTTTTTTAATTTTTTTTTCAACGTTTATTTATTTTTGGGACAGAGAGAGACAGAGCATGAACGGGGGAGGGGCAGAGAGAGAGAGGGAGACACAGAATCGGAAGCAGGCTCCAGGCTCCGAGCCGTCAGCCCAGAGCCCGACGCGGGGCTCGAACTCACGGACCGTGAGATCGTGACCTGGCTGAAGTCGGACGCTCAACCGACTGCGCCACCCAGGCGCCCCTGTACTTGCCTTTTCTTGCAAATCCTTCCACTCAGTTACTCTCCTGGCCATCTCTGCTTAGTTCCCAGCCAGCAGGAACTCAATGCATTTTTATTTGGAGGTGACAGCTGCATATAATGTGATTCCAAGTGACTTCCGATTTCTAATCATCCTTTTCTATTTTTCGACTTTTTTTCTTTTTTCATTCTTGACTTGCTCTGAAATCTTTGATTTGGTCCCTTATAGGCAATTAGTCCCACTCATTCAGCCCCTGGTGACATGTCCTAGTGAATTTTTGTGAATCAAACAATTCTCTCTGGTGTAATGAGACTGCCAAGTGGGGGAAGGACCTGGGCCTGAGGTTTGCTTGACCTTGGCACAACTGACCTTTATGTACTTTTCTGCTTTGTTCCCAGTACACTTCCCACCAGAGACTGAAGACCGCCCGCCATGAGGAGGGTAACCTTGGCCCATTTGATGCCTGCTTCCTCTGCCCCAAGGGAGTCCAGGGATTGCTCTCGGGGTCCTGCAAACTCCTCCTTCTTTCTGTTCCCGCTGCCCATCGTCAGCTTGTCACCCTTCAACATTTTAGTGATGCTTTGATTTTTCCAAGGTGTTTGAATTAACCCCGGAGACAACCTAATTTCCTGGTTGCTGGCTTTCCCACTCACCCAGTCCTTTAAGGACGTCTTCCTGAATCTCACTTAGCCTAGGTCTGGCTGAGCTATGGTCTGTTTCCCACTTTATTAATCATTTCTTTCACATAAGAAATGTTGTTTTGAGGGGCGCCTGGGTGGCGCAGTCGGTTAAGCGACCGACTTCAGCCAGGTCACGATCTCGCGGTCCGTGAGTTTGAGCCCCGCGTCGGGCTCTGGGCTGATGGCTCAGAGCCTGGAGCCTGTTTCCGATTCTGTGTCTCCCTCTCTCTCTGCCCCTCCCCCATTCATGCTCTGTCTCTCTCTGTCCCAAAAATAAATAAACGTTGAAAAAAAAAATTAAAAAAAAAAAAAAAAAAAAAAAAAGAAATGTTGTTTTGAGTATCTGTGCTGTACTAGACATAGATGCTGGTTACACAAAGCCTGCCATGTTGGTAAGTTACAAAGAAAAAGTCTTGAAAGAACATGGGGTGACTCAGAAAATATTCCCATTAGACCTGTCATTCAAGTAGCAGTAGGAAAGACTATGACGATCTGTTTGCTTTCTAAGTGACAGCAAACCCAAGCTATTTGGGGCCCTGAATGATAATAATAATAATAGGATAATGGCCTTGAGTTTGGCCTGTGTATAGAACAAGATCATAAGAACAGTTTTATTGTTTGTGTTAGTGAATTCCCAAACACCTCAGTTATTTCTCAATTTTTTCTATTTTTTTTTTTTCCCCAAGAAAATTCTCGTTCGAAGGGAATCAGACGAGGGAAACCAGGTTGAGCAAGTAGTAGGGGAAAGGTATCTGTTTCATAACCGAGAAAAATTACAGAAATCTCTCACTCAAGCAAGGCTGGACTGTCCAACACCATAGGCACTAACCCTATAAATTAAAATGATGAACATTAAGTTAGGTCAAAAATTCAAGTGCTCAGTAGCCACCTGCGACTAGTGGCTATGGAACTGGGCAACGGAGACAGAGAGTATTTCCATCCTTGTAGAGATGACTGAGAACCACAGATGTGCTATCTCCTCCCCTGTCAACATGAAGGAAATGGGAGAGACTCATCGCAGAGTTTGATGCTGAGATGCTCAACGTTTGTATTTGCTCAACTGCCTTTTTATTTGGCGTCTTCTGCATGGAGCGAAGTGCACAGACTGAGGCACATCAGTGGAGAATTCGGTGACATTTAGGGACAGGACCTCAGCTGGGAATTTACTGAAGATTCATTTGAACCGTGTAGAGAAGAATCCAGAAAAGAACCCACAGGGAAAAGGCAAAGGGAAGCAGTCAGAAGAACCACCTCAGATTCGACCCGGTGAGGAGTCCAGTTGGGAAGGCATTCCTGATTATAACTGGGAGTATGACCAACAGCCTGTTTGGGAATCCCATGGACAAGAAATGGAAAGTATGAACAAGAGGAAAACGGGAAGTAAAGTCCTCTTTCGAATACTGTGGTAGGAGTCTGGGGCTTTCCCACCAACTCCAGTTAAGATTTCGCCGTTAGGACTCCCTGAATTTATGGCCTTTAGTGGGATTAAAGCATGCCATTGTTCCCTGGGGGCTCGGGCTCTGGTGATACTCTGCTCCAGATCAAGCCTCTTCCTGATTAGAGGAAAGCTGGAAAATTTGAGCTTTATCTGCTTTTTCTTTCTTTTTTTTTTAAAAAAAATTTTTTTTTTTCAACGTTTATTTATTTTTGGGACAGAGAGAGACAGAGCATGAACGGGGGAGGGGCAGAGAGAGAGGGAGACACAGAATCGGAAACAGGCTCCAGGCTCTGAGCCATCAGCCCAGAGCCCGACGCGGGGCTCGAGCTCACGGACCGCGAGATCGTGACCTGGCTGAAGTCGGACGTTTAACCGACTGCGCCACCCAGGCGCCCCTTTATCTGCTTTTTCTTACAGTCCCCGGATCTGGGTAAAGGCTACTGTGCCCACATTATGAAAACAAGACACTGCGCTCTGGGGGCCCGTGGAGGTGATGAGCACTCATCAAAGAGGGATGTGTTTACCAGGCTCCAGAATCTGATTTCTTTCTCTTGGACCACGTAGTCATATGGAACCTCAATGCCACAGGGGGCAAATGGAGTCTTATCTGTATTAATCTCGTAATGTTCTGGCTCAGTTTCTTCCTGTTCTTTCTCAAGCTTTGAGAACCTACTCTGTTCCAGGCCTATGGTTAGGCTCTAGGAAAGACAAAGGGGATTTAGACTGACCTTCTTCTACAGGTTTTTATGTTCTAACATTCTGTGACTCCATTCCACATGGTTCGGTGGCAGAGTATTTCTGGAATGCCATTCTGGTTTTTCTGATGAGAATCTCCTTAGTAATGGATCTGGCTGCTCTGTCTCCCCTCAAGTGAAAATGTGTTATTCCAGGGACATTCCTCCTTGGGAAGGAATCAGCCGATTCTATAGTTAGATGTGTGAAGTTTATTTATTTATCTAAATACATTTAATTGTTTCAAAGCAGATGGAGGTTAACAGTAATATTGAGCAAACAGTATAGGTATTGGGATTTCCCATATACCCCTCCTCTCACACATGCTTAGCCTCTCCCATTATCAACAACCACCCCACCCCCCAACTAGAGTGTACATTTGTCACAACTGATGAGCCTACATTGACACATCGTTATCCAAAGTCCTTAGTTCCCATTAGGGTTCACTCTTGGTGTTATATATTCTGTGGTTTGGGCAAATGTATAATGACATATATCTACAATTATAACGTTTAAAAATTTTTTTAAAAATATTTATTTATTTTTGAGAGAAAGAGAGACAGAGTATGAGAGGGGGAGGAACAGAGGGAGAGAGAGGGAGACAGAAACTGAAGCAGGCTCCAGGCTCTGAGCTGTCAGCACAGAGCTGGATGCAGGCCTCGAACTCATGAACCACGAGATCATGACCTGAGTCGAAGTCAGATGCTTAACTGACTGAGCCACCCAGGCGCCCCTCTACAATTATAGTATCATATAGAGTATTTTCACTGCCTTAAAAATCCTGTGTTCTGCCTCTTCACCTCTTCCTTCCTTCTAAACCCTGTGTAAATGTATTTTTCTTTGTCTGCAATAACTCTCAAATATCAGACTTTCCGATTTTATTTCTTGTTTTACTCCCTCCCCTTCCCTTTTCACATAAATGACACTGGGAAATCAGTCACTAGTAATGAGAGGGACAACATACATTCTTTGATTCTATCCTGGAAGTTTCCCTTTGCTCCCCACCCCCCATCGCTCATCTATCTGCAACTCCAGGACTAATAAAGATTCCAGATCAACTGATTGTCCCATTCTTCAGGGCAATGGTGGATGTCTCCCTGATACGACATTCTTAGACACCCCTTGCCTCGGGGCTTCTCTGAGTCCAGTTTCTATTATGCATTTACGTGTGAAAAATAAGAATTTTCGTGTCATGCCTTTGGCACCTCAAAGAGAGCAGAACTCCTCTCACAGAAACTGATCATGTCCCACAGTGGCCACAAGGTTGGGGAGTTGTAATTTACAGCCCGATTTTAATGCCAACTCTTCTATCTGTGCTCGGTAGAAGATGAGAGTGACTACACTATCAACTATTTATTGATTACTTACTAAGTACTCTGTACTCAATAGGTACAGGCATTATCCTAATCCTCACCACAATATGAGGTAGATATTTTTATTCCCATATTGCGTACGGGAGAACTGAGGCATAAAAATGTTAAGAAATTTGCTAAGGGGCAGGCTTGGGATTGGAACCTAGACACTCTTACCTAATCTTTCTAGATCTCAGTTTCCTTCTCATTAAAATGAAGGTATTGGGTCATATAATCTCTAAGTTTATTTCTATTCTAAACTGTATGAGTCTCTGAGGGCTTACAGATGGGGAGCCCTCCATGACAATTGCAGGATGTTTCGTTTCATGCAGTAATCACGAAAAGGTGATTGCCCTGAACATAAAGGTGATTGCCCCAAACAGCTGTTTTTATCAAGACCACAGGAGCTGTTCCTTCCGACTCACTGTTTTGTTTTTGTTTTTGTTTTTTAGGGCATGAAGGTGGCATCCACTGAGACAAAGGGGCCAATATCTGTTTCTTCAAAGGAAGCAGGAACTGACCCATTTTTCTCACTTTAAAGAAGCACTCTCAAGTCCTAAAGATATTCTATAAACTTGGAAAAACACCCACCCCACAAGGTTGTTGTGCGACTCGAATAAGATAATGCTTGGGGGCTGTCGTGAAACTTGTTGAGTTCTGTATAAATGTGAGGAAATTTTGGTATCATCTTATAACACTGACTCCCAGTTTAGAAACTGGGGGACCAGTTTTTCCATGAGTTTCCTATGCAAATTGAATTTAGGAAGCCTGAGCAGACATTCTGTCTGCCCACATTAGTGCCTGTGCTAATTACAGGGCAAGAAACCCCAGTTTGGCTCTAGGTTTTCTGGGGTCAAGATACACAACAGCCTCCATAAACCAACCTCTAGGGTGTTTGGTCGCCAGCAGTGTTCACAGGTGCCCCATGCCACTACATTTGCCCTTACATTTCCTTAACTAGTTAAATATAACAAGTATAGGAAGGGCAAAACCCCTCCTGATTTCACTTAAAATGCTGCTTGCATCATGATTTTAAAATTCTGCTTGGGGCGCCTGGGTGGCGCAGTCGGTTAAGCATCCGACTTCAGCCAGGTCACGATCTCGCGGTCCGTGAGTTCGAGCCCCGTGTCGGGCTCTGGGCTGATGGCTCAGAGCCTGGAGCCTGTTTCCGATTCTGTGTCTCCCTCTCTCTCTGCCCCTCCCCCGTTCATGCTCTGTCTCTCTCTGTCCCCAAAATAAATAAAACGTTGAAAAAAAAAATTTAAAAAAAAAAAAAAATTCTGCTTGATTCCAGGCTTCTCATTCTCCTCCTTATTACCCATCTTTAGTTTCTTGCATGGAAAAAACAGGATACATCCCTGAACTTCCTGGGCTCTTTTCGTGGCTTCCCAAATGTTTGGGCTTATGTTGCATAGAGTTTTCTTGTT
The DNA here is from genome assembly GCF_022837055.1 of Prionailurus viverrinus. Lineage (NCBI taxonomy): Eukaryota > Metazoa > Chordata > Mammalia > Carnivora > Felidae > Prionailurus > Prionailurus viverrinus. The sequence goes on along the minus strand of NC_062567.1, from coordinate 42,421,563 downwards.
TGGAGGCACCCATTGCTGGATCACACAGAACGGCTGTCCTAGGATGGTCCACTGAATTGAGAACAGAGAATATCTAATTAACTTCTTGATTTATTGACTTATTTATTCAATGAGTATTTATTTTATTGATCTCTCATTATATGAAGAGTATGGCTGGGGACATAAGAAAAGGGATTGATCTCGCTGGGTGAATTCTAGACAGCAGGATAGAAGAGTCATTGGCAGAATTAAAAGGGTTGTGGCTCCTTGTCCTCGCCTCTGCCCTCTGCTCAGTCGGGCTCTTGGAGAACCACTGGGGCAGAGGAGAAGTGGGGAGGACCATTTACTCTTCCCAAGGGAAAAGGAATATAACAGGTGGACCCAGCTCTATAACTAGCCCAGAGGAGGAAAAGGTAATCACGGAAGTCATACATAAGAAAACACCTGGAGGGACCAGTGGATTGAGACCCTCAATATTTGTTGTGTGGATGAACCGATAGCACAAGTGATGTTAGTAATCTACGTCTCATCAACATCAAATACAGTTGTGGATGGTGGAGAAGGGGAGACTGTAGAAGGACTAAGGGGGGGTTTAAGAGGGATTGTATCCAGAGAGCTACTAGAAAGATCAGGGAAGTTCTTGAGGAGAGAGGAAGAAGTGGGCCAGGTTTTGAGGACTAAGATTTGGAAACAATATATATTAAGGTTCCTTGATGGCTTAAAGGCAACACAAGCTGTCCTTATCATTGATATTAACTGCACCCACAAGGCCAACCAGTTGAGGCAGCTTAATCATAATCACAAATCCCTGGAAGGCAAAATGCCCATCTGGTTCTCCTTTCAGAAAATTTCCCATGCTTAAGCTTCAGTGGATTCTTGCTGTGGGTTTTTAAAAAATATTGTTATGGGCTGCATCATCAAATACTTTTCTGTTTTAAGCAAGAGAACTTACAAGCTTCCATGTCTACGGTAGAACTTTCTAGTTAAACATGAAGAATAAAGATGAACAGCGTATTCACTGTTATATAGATGGGCTGCTTTTCATGGAAGCAAAGAGTGGAGGGAGTTGAGAATGTATTGTTGTGGAGGAAAAGTTTTCCTCTACCGTTCAAGATTTGTTTGGTTGGTCTTAAGATTAAATTGGCCTGAGACAAGTTAATAGGAGAAAGTCAAGTTTAATATTTAACTACAGAACATTCAGGGGCTCCATGAGACTATGAGGCCCACCGGCGGTCAGGCAATTGAGGCTTATATGCCATCCAGAGTTCAAGAGAAGGGGATAGGAATCTGGGACTTGACCGGAAGGAAGGCAACTCACAGGAAGGTGAAAAAGAGTAAATGTTCTGTAAACAAATGTTTGTTGGGCCATGCAGAAACAATGGGACCTAGAGAGGAATTTTAACAGAGATTTTGCTAAATTCCTCCTTGTCTGCCACACCTAGTTTATATTTTACTGTAGTTATTTATGGTGATAACTCCCTACCTGGAGTAGTTAGGAGACAGGCAAAAAGGAAGCCTTTTTGAGTCTTCTGTTTTTTGCATTTTTTTAAAGTTAATTAATTTATTTTAAGAGAAAGAGAGAACGGGGGTGGGGGGGGGTGGGCAGAGAGAGGGAAAGAGATAATCCCAAGCAGGCTCTGCACTGTCAGGATGGAGCCTGACGTGGGGCTCAAACTCACAAAGTCTAAGATCATGACCTGAGTCAAAATCAAGAGTTGGACACTTAAATGACTGAGCCACCCAGGTACCCCCTGAGTCTTCTGTTTCTTAAAAAGCATAATCAGCCTGAAGAAATCCAATGACAAAGAGACACATTTTGAGGTGGCCAATTTTGTTCCCCTCCAGTATTGATCTTAGTTACTTGGAAATGAATGAGACTTTTCCTTGTCTTTCCCACTGCTGGTATTAGGTAATTTAGAAAATGTGCTTCTATGTTTTTCCTCATAAGTGATGGTGAAAAAATGCCAATCGTGAGACATTTTGGGTTTCAAACAGAAAGGATGAGGACTTGGGTGCCTCTTACTATTTCCAGAGAAACTTATTCTTGATGAGTTGACTGAGGCTCATCGGAAGTTATTGTTCATTCAATCTACTACATTCTACTAATCTACGACAATTAAACGTGGGAAGAATCCTACAGGCTCTAACTCATGGCATTGCACTAACTAGCTGCGACCTGGCAAATCACTTACCGTCTTGTATTTCTATTTCTTTGGCTTATGCTCCATATGTAACTATTTCTGGAGGCAGCAATGTGCTGAGCACTCACTCACAGAATAATGTTAATACTATGAACTCTGGCAATCTCTCAGTATTAGTATTGGAGTAAAATTGGATTTGAAAGCCCTTTAAAACATTAAAAAACCTCATGCATTTCAGAACAAAAGACTTCAAATCAAAGAAGAGAATTCTTGCCTCATTGAAGACTAGACTTTTCATAACAAAGTGTTTCACTAAATAAATAACAAAGTGAAGCAAGACCAAATTGGAGATTGTCATCACAGCAAGCCTGACTTGATACAAAGAAATGGAAACACAGGGGAAACAAACCGGTGTGCTCATGGTTGACCTGATGTTTCTTTTACTTTCTATGGTCTTGGCATCATCTCAAATGTCTCCTTACTGACATAGACCTTAGAAATTCTTCTCTTTCCTCTCCTTCCATCTTTATCAGGCAACTAGCAGGAGCTACACGAGGTGCTGGGATGTGAAATTATTTGGGACAACACGGAACATACTGGGGGTGTATCCCACACTAACACTACAATGTCAGTACCTCAAACAGGGGAGAGGTTTCAGAGGAATGCAGGATCCTTTCCTTGTATCTTCTCTGCCATCCGTACAGTGTTGCCCCCATCCGGATGGTTCAAGATGACTTACCACCACACCCACATCCATTATAGCAGAAAGGGGGAAGGTGGAAGTGAAGGGTATGCCTTTTCCATGTTAGGACAAAACTTAGAAGTTGTGCATATTATTTCTGCTTATGTCCTCTGGGAAATGCAATCTTCATATTGAGATGTCATCTGGGAGAGAAGGGGAGAATGTGTATCAAGGACAACAAGTAATCTTTGTCTGGGGCACAAATGTGAACAGCTCCTGGTCTTTTCCTAAAAGTTGCTTATGTTGGTGGAAGAAAACAGAAGTGTAAATAAGGAATTATTATATATATATATATATATATAATATATATCATATATTATATATTATATATATGTGTGTGTATATATATATATTTTTTGCAACCCTGTGCTGTCATTTATCCCAACACTTTTACCACCTAACACTGTCATTCTCTTATTCTCTTTTGTCTCCCTTTCCTCTGCCTAAACTATGCTCTTGTTGACTTCTAAAAAACATGAGTCAGCCGAGTAATTTTTAAAGATCTTTTTGGCTTTGTTCAACAATGCACGAGTCAGGCAGCATGCAATCTAAGCAGAGCTTAGATTGGAGCTCCAAGAAGCTGTACAAAATGAAAGACTCCTATAGCGGAAGCGAGAAAGAACGAGAATATTATATGGGGCAAGAAAGTGGGTTGGTTATTGTAAGGTTGTTTTTCTGTAGGGAATCTGGCAGATTCCCTAATTAGTGCTAATCAGGTGATATCTGGTTGATTAGTTTAAAATTCCATTTCTGGGAGAGGCCAAAGCTGTAACTGAGTTAAGTTTGGTTTCCTGATGGGGTGCTCAGTATGAGTGACTTCATTTTGGGACCATTGTCTTGTTTTCAATGCCCTTCACCTAAAACCTAGAATACCTCCCCCACCGCCCAAACTCTTCACCTTCTCTTGATCTTTTTGCCCCTCTGATTACTTCCCCATTTTTCTCGACCTCTCTTGGCTGACAGTCAAGACAATACTGCTGATTGTCTTCTTGAAATTCTCTCCCTCCCTATCTTCTGTGTCCATACAACATTCTAGTTTTCTACCTCTGTTTCCTTTGCTGACTTTTCCTCCATCCTCCTGAATGAAAGAATTTTTCGGAACCAAGTTTCTGCCGGGCCTTCCTGAAGGGCCTTGAAATCGTATCCACTGTTTCGTCCCAGTCATTATTTTGAAGCAAATGAATCACATCTCCATGTATAGCGCAGAATTATAATCATAAACCAAAATCTCACAGACTCATGTTTTCTGCTTGTCTCTGGTATATTTCTATCAAGATTCTCTTACAGCACCTAGATTTCCACTAGCCGAACTCATCTTACCCACTGCTTCTGCAAATCCCCTTCTCGCCAACTGTCTACTCATCCCAGTGCTACTCAGAAGCCGGTTCCTGGTTTGACCACCCCCCCCCCCCCTTGTGTATGTCATTGGAATAATTCATGGTTTACAACCCGGAGTCATTTTTCCTCTCCCTGGACCATCACTTCACGTATCGCACATGGAAACATACATTACTTCCATCACTGTGGTCCTTCTGTTCAGTGTCTTGCCTGTGCTATCAGGATGCTCCTTTTCTTTCCTTTACATTTCTTTTCACTGCCTGTCTTCGTACAATACGATTCGGATCAACTTAACCTACTAAAAAGCCTTCGGTAACAGGTTCCTATTTATCAATGAGTCAAATCTCTGTGGTCTACCATTCCAAGGTAGTCAGTTCCATTTCCACGTGGCAATATCCACGGAAGACAAATTAGACTTATTGCCGTTCCCTGGATGCGTCTTCTCTCCTCTCTTATATTTACTTGGAATTTTCCTTCTTCCAGTAACCCTCTCTGTTTTACCCACCATTTTCTCCCGATGAAATCCTAACCATCTGTTAACTTTCAGCGAAAATGCAACATCTTTTATGAAAGGTCCCCTGATCTTCTATCAGCCAGAAATACCTTCAGAGTCAGTGACGGTAGCTTATTTGTGTTTGTGTCACTCGTGTCTAGCACAGTCACTGACTCACTGAGTTGCTCAACAACTGTTGACTTAAGGGACAATCGCGAGTTAAATGGAACCCCTGTCTCTTCTGGGTCACTAGAATACCTGGTGCTTCTCTTATGTTACATTTATTTGTATCGTTAGCTTTGAGCCCTTGGAACAGTCGGGAATTTTGCATAGCGTTGACGATCCATACATATGCATTAAACGAATGAACTTCAGGAAGCATTAGAGTAGGGAGATTACGTTGTTAACCAGAAAGCTCACATAAGTGGTTAGAGTTGGTACTAATAATTTCCCCTGAGATTATACTCTATAACCTTTATAACATCCTTCCCTACTAGATTGTGTGATTCTTGGAGGCAGGGTCCATTCAATTCTGTATCCTCAGTACATTTTCTAGGACTTAATGTTCACCCCATTAAAGGTTGCTTCGACAGAATTGTTTGGCCAATGGTGGTGATGGTGGAGAGGCGGTGGTGTGATTTTCTAAGGAAGGTGTCAAAGGGACAGGAGCACTATTGGGAGAAACTACCGTTCAGGCTTCTCCTATGAGAAAAATAATATGCTCATAAGAAATATTCTCTTAATATGCTTTTCAAATTTTGTTTAATGTTTTAATTTACTTTTGAGGAAGAGAGAGAGAGAAAGAGCTAACAGGAGAGAGGCAGAGAGAGAGAGAGAGAGAAAGAGAGAGAGAGAGAGAGAGAGGGAAAGAATCCCAAGCAGGCTCCACACGGTCAGCACAGAGCCCGATGTAGGACTTGAACCCACAGACTGTGAGATCATGACCTGAACTGAAATGGAGTTGGACACTTAATTACTGAGCCACCCAGGCGCCCCTCTTAATATGCTTTTTTAAAGGAAAAGATAAGGGACAATATTGCTGAGGAAATTCCAGTGACGAAGAGACAAAAGAAATTTTGTATATAAAAGATTTTGGGACTTTGTTTCAGATAGCCTTAGGGATTTATCAAATTGAATAATGGACTCTTGCATCCTTTATCCTTTATCCTCCTTTCGGCTTTACTTAAATGAGTGTTCAGATGGTTAAGGGGAGTCTCATTTGTTTTTGAATATGAAACAAATGAAATCATTTCATTTTTTAATATGAAATTTATTGTCAAATTGGTTTCCATACAATACCCAGTGCTCGTCCCAACAGGCGCCCTCCTCCATGCCCATAACCACCCTCCAACCCTCCATCAACCCTCAGTTTATTCTCAGTATTTAAGAGTCTCTTATGGTTTGGCGCTCTCTCTCTCTCTCTCTCTCTCTCTCTCTCTTTTTTTCCTTCCCCTCCCCTATGGTCTTCTGTTAAGTTTCTCAGGATCCACATAAGAGTGAAAACATATGGAATCTGTCCTTCTCTGTATGACTTATTTCACTTAGCATCACACTCTCCAGTTCCATCCACGTTGCTACAAAAGGCCATATTTCATTCTTTCTCATTACCAAGTAGTATTCCATTGTGTATATAAACCACAATTTTTTTTATCCATTCATCAGTTGATGGACATTTAGGCTTTTTCCATAATTTGGCCATTGTTGAAAGTGCTGCTATAAACATTGGAGTACAAGTGCCCCTCTGCATCAGCACTCCTGTATCCCTTGGGTAAATTCCTAGCAGTGCTATTGCTGGGTCATAGGGTAGATCTATTTATCTATTTTTAATTTTTTGAGGAACCTCCACACTGTTTTCCAGAGTGGCTGCACCAGTTTGCATTCCCACCAATAGTGCAAGAGGGTTCCCATTTAAGGGGAGTCTCATTTGTACAGAAAACAGTAATGAATAAAATTCTGTAGTGCATTTCTATGAAATCTGTTGGAAGGTCAAAGACACTTGAACATTCTTCTGATGTTTCCCTGTGTAACTCAAAATGTGATAGGGAAGACACCTGGATGGCTCAGTGGAGTAAGCATCTGACTCTTGATTTTGGCTGAGGTCATGATATCGTAGTTCATGAGTTCGAGCCCTGCATCAGGATCCTCACTGACAATGCAAAGCCAGCTTGGGATTCTCTCTCTCTGCCCTTCCCCGACTCTCCCTCTCTCTCTCTCTCTCTCTCTCAAAATAAACTAAAAAAAAAAAAAAAAAAAAGGCAAAGAAATGAAAACAATTGTGTTACTTTCCCAACAGCATGTGGTGATGGATATCCCATTCAAAGTCTGCAAAATAAAAATAATTTGCTCATTCAGGAAACTAAAAGGAAAAAGAAAAAGAAATGAATCAGTGGGGGGAATGGATGAAGTTTCCTGGTTCAAATCTTACATGGATGGGATTCTGTTCAGCTTCAATATCTGCTTTTAAAAATGTATGTACGTGGGTGCCTGGGTGACTCAGTGAGTTAAGCATCTGACTTTGGCTCAGGTCATGATCTTGCAGTTTGTGAGTTTGAGCCCCACACCAGGCTCTGTGCTGACAGCTCATAGCCTGGAGCCAGGTTCAGATTCTGTGTCTCCCTCTCACTGCCCCTCCCCCACTCATTTTCTCTCTCTCTCTCTCTCTCTCTCTCTCTAAAATAAATAAACATTAAAAAAAATAAAATGCATGCATTAAATAGGTTCAACAATAATGGGCAAAGCACCTCCCTGAGTGTTGTCAGGGAACACAATGTCGTGTCATTATGTAAGGTTGGTCCCTGCCCTCTGAAGCTTTCATTATAGTTGGGTTAGCGACATAAGGAAGGAACTGATTCCAAACTATCAGAATAGTTACCTTTGACACTGAGATAATGAGTAGAGATGAATCTTGGTGGAGCAAAAGTAGGAATTGACTCTGGTCCATTCTGTCTGTGTTGAATCCTGCCTCTACCTGTTATTAACTTTGGGCACGTTACTTAAATTCTTTGTGCCCCAGTTTCTTCATCTCTAAATTGGATGCAGTGATAACAATTTACATGCCTTTTAGGATTGTTATGAGGATTATAATGAAAGGCATTTGTGAAGTACTCACAATTTGTAAAATATTTAGCATTTGCCTTGCACACAGTAATGGTCATCTAGGCATTATTAACTGTTACAATATTTAAACATTTTTAAATGTGGCAAAAAAAACACAACTCAAGATTTGCCACTTAACCATCTTTAAGTGTTCTTTATAGTTCAATAATGTACAGTATATTCAAAAGTATATTCACGTTATTGTGCAACACATTTCTAGAAGTTTCTCTTGTTGCAACACTGAAACTCTGTGCCCACTGAACAACAACTGTCCTTTCTCCCCCTTTCCAGCCCCTGGCAACCACCATTCCACTTTGTGTCTCTATGAGCTTGAACTTCAGATAGCTCATGTCAGTGGAATCATGCATTATTGGTTCTTTGGTGACTGGCTTGTTTCACATAGCATAGTGTCTTCAAGGTTCATCCATACGACCTTGTTCATGGCATGCGATGAGTTTCCCTTCCTTTTTTAAGGCTGAATAATATTTCAGTATGTGGATATACCACCTTCTTTATCTACTCACTCGTTGATGGACATTTGGGTTGTTTCCACTTCTTAGCTATTATGAATATTGCTGCTATAAACATGGTTGTGAAAATATCTCTTGGAGACCTTGCGCTGAATTCTGTTGGATATATCCCCAAGGAGTAAGATCGCTAGCTCATATGACAGTTCTACTTTTAATTTTTTGAAGAACCTCTATGCTGTTTTCCCTAATGGCTGCACCATTTTATGTTCCAAGTATATGAGAGTTCCAGTGTCTCCACATCCTGTGAACACTGGTCTTTTCTATTTGTTTTTTTAAATGTTTATTTGTTTATTTGAGACAGAGCATGCATGCAGAGCATGCATGAGAGCAGGGGAGGGCCAGAGAGAGAGAGAGAGAGAAAGAGAGAATCCTAAGCAGGCTCCCCACTGTCAGTGTAGAGCCCGGTGCGGGGCTCAAACTCACAAACAGTGAGATCATGACCTGAGCTGAAATCAAGAGTCGGACGCTTAACCAACTGAACCACCCAGGGCCCGTGTGTTTTTTTGATAGTGTTCATTCTAATGGGTGTGAAGTGTATCTTGTTGTTTTATTTCTTACCAATTCACTGATGGAATCTCCTTGCTACCCCCCCCCCCCGCCAATGACTTAAAAGGGTCTGATCTTGAGCCAAAATATTTAACAGACAAAACCATTGTCTCCAGTCTCAGAATTTCCCATGAGGATGTATATTAGTGCCAAAGAAAATATGGGCCCTAAAACTTCAGACGAGATCGGGCGCGTTCAGGGTGGTATGGCCGTAAACTAAAACTTCATTCAAACCCAGTGAAATCCATTTTTGGTGTGCCATAGCTCATTCACCATCAGGCAAGAAAGAACTATCATTCTCTTCATTCTCCTCTATTGTCTTTAACACAGGGGTTTTGACTCTGGAAATTCATGTCCTCGAGGAACTAAAAGCCTAGAAGGCCAACTCTTGTGAGGATATACATATCTCACAGTGGGGCTGACTTCCCCACACCCAATCAGCCACCCAGTCCCTTTAATTGCACCTTTGTAATATCTTTAATATCTGTGTTCTTTTCATGCCTAAGGTCACTACCCTGCTCAATCCGCATTAGCTCTTGCCTGTGCAGAGCCATAGCTGACCTGCTTTTTGTCTGTGGTCTGTGCAGGTTTGTTTGGTTAGTTTTATCATGACAATCCTTGATTAAACAGCCTCAATGACTCTATTCTGCTGGCAGAATAATGACTCAATTCTTTAGCTTTCAGAGCTCTCTTGGGTCTGGTCCCAAATATCATTTCAGACTTTCACAACCTCCTCTCCCACCCTCTCCTTTCCCCTCAGTCTCTCACTATATTCCCCATCACGAGCTTCTCTGTAATGACAGTAGTTAATCCTACAGCTTCACCTCATTCTTCAAAGTCCATTCCAAGTTATAATGATGGCGGCTGCCAATCATTGATCATTTACTATATGCCAGTTACCAGTTTACACAGATTCCTTCATTTAACTTTCACAAAGGCCCTATGAATGATTCCTGCCATCATCTGCATTTTGCAATCAGAAGGGTAGAGTAAACTGGGCAAGCCCGAGTTCTACCAGGACCTGGATTCATGTCCAGATGATCTGAGTCCAGAACCCAAGTTTTTCGCCACGATTCTACTTCTCAGCTGGTGATGTCTTCCCACCTTCCCCATGTTAGAATTCAGTACAAATGAGTCATGAATCATTTATTTGGCAACTGCCACGCATAGGGCACCAGAGTAGAAACTATGCAGTTCCAGGCATGGGCATTGGAAAGTTGATGAAGATGGTTTCAGTCATCCTACTGATCTGTTCTTGCTCTATGTTCCCAAATTTATTATAGTTGACATGCCATGACACCTTGAACATTGCTTTTTGTACACATTGTTGTCTCCTCTGATACCCTATTACTTCCTTTTGCCTATCTCCTTCCTTTGGTTCATCTTCCATAAACCAAAGACAGACCCAAAGGTATATTTATTGAATTCAAGCAAATGCCACTCTTACTTCGACTTGTTCCATCTCCCGCCTGGAACTTTCCAGGGCAATGCCCCATCCCGTTCCTGCTGTAAAACAATGTTATCAACTCACTGGGGACCTGGGCCTGTTTCATTTCAGCACCTAATAATAATAACTAATTTTTATTATGTGCTTTGCTTATTCCAGGGATTGAACATGAATAGATTAATTTAACCCTTACAAAATCCAATGAAGTAAACCTACGTTCATCTCTATTTTGTAAGAGAAAACTGAAGTCCTGTGAACTGGGTGACTTGGCCATGGTTGCTAGTTATTTCTGGCAGAGCAAGGATTGCTACTCGGGCTCTTGGAGTCTGCAATTTTGACCTCTTTGCCTAGTGTTTAGTCACTGTACTTCACAGTCCCTCTGTAAACATTTAACTAAATCAACGTTTTTTTTTTGAATTCCTGGTGCTGCTTTAGATTTCTTAGTATCTTGCTGTAAACTGCCTTTATTATTAATATATATTATGTCGACATACTCCATGGTTATAACTTTAAAGAAGGAATCAATTTTGGGGCTTCTTTTGGATTGTTCCAGATACTTAGTGTAATTGCTGGGTCACTGCACAGATGTTGGAAAATGTTTGGTCTGACCCTGGAAGACCGGGCTAGTCTTTATCCATACCTAATCTGGGAGGTTAGATGGCCCATTTTGGGTTCCCTGTTCCCCAGGGCAGAAACTTGAGTCTTAGTCTCTGGAAACTGCTCCTTAAGGGAAGAATGACTGTTGGCGTGTGGAATGAATGAAGCACCTTGCCCTGGGTCAAATGCCTGGCTCCTCATTCCCAGGTGCTTCAGGACCTGTGTCTGTTGAAGGTAGGAATTAGGGGAGGGACAGAGACACATCCCTAGGACATCACTCCCCGCTCAACCCGCTTGCCAGAAACTGATCTCACTCTGGAGGAAATAGATGCAAAGGCTTTTGAGGTCCTTTAATGCTGTCAGGAACCTTTCCATACATCCTGCCAAGCCTACCTTTCAGCCTTTAATTTTGCATTTAAGGTACAAATCAATTTAATACAATCAGATTAATATCATGTATTATCCAGAAAGGACAGTGATAGTCTCCCCCCCACCCCCGCCCCCGCCCCCGGCTCTAATTAGGTCAAATCTGTGATCATTTAATTCTAGTGTTTCCTTTTTAGAAGACCATAAACAAACGAGATCAGAGACTAATGCCCAAGTGTTATCTAGTCCTTAATTTATTAATCAATATTTTTCACACCTCCAATGTGCCAGATACTGTGCTAAGTGCTGGAGAAATTTGACGGAACAAGATAGGAAAAAACTTACGCTTTTTTTAGTATGGTGAAGAAATTGGAAAATACAATGATAGCTACTTTTGACATCTGAAAAGAGAAAAGAAGGGCCCAATTTTATATATATGGTCTCCAAAATAAAACTGAAGTCAGCGGGTCGAAATAATAACAAGGTTGTTATTGCAAGGAATTTGTAGCCAAGTATGAACTGTTCTTTTCAAGGTAGTGAGTTCCCCATCACTCGGGCTGTCAGGCCACTTGACAGGTGTATTATGTATGGAAAAATTTCTCGTATATTAGAAAAAGACACCGAATGTCTGGTTGAGCTGGATACAATTTAATATACCTTCAAGCCATGAGATTACATGATTCTAGAACATTTGATAACACATGTAAAGTCACGAAAGCCCAATAATTTAATAATACATAACAGAATTATAAGCCCATATTAATTAAAAAGACCCTATAACTGTACAGTTTAATTAGATCTCACCTTACCAGAGGCCTGGCTCCTCCTTGGACCCACAGTATCAGTTACTTAATAATAGGTGGTGAGAAACAGTGACGCATCTTCAGGACGCGTCAAGTTCCTCCCAGTTTTCAGTATAGAGGTCATCAGCTGCTCTTTCACTGCCTCTGGGGAAAACCGCGGCACCTAAAAATGGACCATGACCTTTGGAAGAATATCCAAAGTAGTATCTGTATTTTTAGGTGGTTGAGCTGCAAAACAAAGCTTCTAGAAGAAGTTGGTCATTTCTGCCCCTTCCATACCTGAACTTGTAAATCTCCCCAAAGAGTTCAGAGATCCTACCTTGCACATTTGGAAGTCAATTCTTATAGGTTTCCGGGTAGGAAATATTCTCATATTGTAGCTGATGCAGATAAAACTCCCCCTTCTTCCACTGACCTATGACTTACTGGATTATTGTCTCATCTGAGTCCTATCATTTGCTGGTGTTCGTTGCCTGCAAGTTTTTCAAGAGTTCTTGCTTCCCAAGTTCCTGACTATTGTGTTTGGGTTACCCTTCAAAATGCACAGGGCTCGCCAAAGAAAGGTAGTTCATAGAAGAACAGAATGTTCTCTAATGTATGTGGATGTTCCTCCCCCACCCCGTTAAGGGGAAGCCTGTGCAGTGCCACACTTTGCAGGACAAAGCTGGCCATGAAGAGTCAGGGTGACAACTGGGTGGGGGGTGGGGAAGACAAAGAGCATGATGGACACAATAGGCCCTAGCAACAGGAAGGTTTGCTTCCTGATTCTAGAACACTTACTGCGTGACCTTTCATAAGTTCCCTAACTTTCCTGTGCCCTGGTTTCTTTACCTAGGAAAGGAGAATAATAAAATTGACTTGGGTTTGTATTGGACAAAATAACATACTCCGGTGGGACACAGTTAAGCACTTAATAAATGTGAGCTGTTATTATTCCTCTCAACGGTATTGAGAGAAACCCCATGGTTTCTGAGCAGCAGGAATCAGCTGGAATCTTGTAAGTAAGGAACACTGAGAGCTAAAGGCCTTATGGGAGTTTGGCCCTGGGATGGGAGTTGTGAATCTGTGATAAAGAACTTTCTTTCCAGAGAAGGGTCTTGACTTGTAATAGCGAGCCCAGGTTGACTGATGTGAGCCAGCTCCACAGTCTTATCTGTCCTCCGTCTCGTTTGCATCTTCTGTGAGGGTTCCAGTCAGTGCTTCAGCCAAGACCCCATGGCGACTTACTACTGCCCCCTAGAGGACTGAGGAAGTCGCTAGCAGGAGCCAGGTCTGCTCTGCCAGGAAGTGTATCCCATGTTAGCGACTTCCCTCAGAGCTGGAATATCTTCAAGTGAATCTGGGGTCACTTAGTGTCTCAGCCTCTCCTTTCCTCACCAGAATAATGGGGAGAGTAATGTCTCACACACAGGATCGTGGTGAGAATCAAATAAGATAGGAGCACGTGTGAAAATTTATGATTCTAGATGTTTCTGCCATTATGTCATGGTTATAGTAGCAATAATTATTTTCTTTGACAATTCTCTTTAAGGGACCTGCTAGGGTGAGAAGACTTTGCAATAGGGCTCTCCCTTAGAATCAGAGTAGCCATCAGGCTCTGACGGTGGTTCTTAGTCCCACACCCTGATACAAAATAGCTTTCCAGTGCGGTGAGGGCTAGGCTTCAGCCTCCATGACAAATTTGCAACCTCCTGAGGCCAGGAGGGGGTATTTTCTGGGACCTGGAGGAGCTAGACTTTCCCCCCTGCCTCTCTGAGAAGCAACTGGTGGTAATGGTGGTAATGGTTAGGTGCAACCTAATTTCGCCACAGTCCTTATCAGAATTTTCCATACTTCTGGCTTAGCCCTGCCCCCAGTTCCCTTCCCACCTTTGCTCCAGGGGCATTCTCATCGGGTGGGGCGTGGCTTGCTTTTTCTTTTCTTTTCTTTCCGTCTTTTTTTTTTTTTTTCTTTTTTTTCCCTACAACCACTTGGAAAAGCTGCCTTGAGGGACCTGAGGCTGAGGGTTGCATAAAAGCTCAAGGGAACTCTGTCCATCACACTCAGGACCTGCTTCCTTCCACTTAACCTCCACCAGCCTCTTGCGCTCCCGCTGGCACCATGCTGAGGAAGGCCCTGATAGTCACAGCCTGGTTTACCTTGGCTGTGGCTTACCCTGTAATACTCCCGGGTAAGTGGACCATTGGGAGGTCTGTTGGAGAATGAAACTAAAATTCTTTTATGGGGTGTATGTGGGGGGAGTGTGGGGGGGTGGGGGGGGGTCTTTCTGCAGAAACAGAAAGAGCAAAAGACAAAGACTAGCAGTGAATGTTGTAAAGTGAAGTGGGTGAAATTATATCCACTTGGTGTTAAGTTGGAGATGGGCAGGTGGCAGAGCCCCGGCGCCTTGGACACATGGAGTGCTAAGCTAAAATGTGGATTAGGTGCTTGAACTGATCTCATAAAGGTAATAAGTTTGGGCTAGATGGGCTTAGGGTGGGTGATGGGAAAACATCACTACCGAGGGTTTTCTGTGGCCCTATTCACTCTTGGGTCCTAAAGAGGCTTTATTCTATTTAGTGCCGGTTGAAAAGTCCTAGGTTGTATCCTCATTTTATAGCAGAGTGCAGTTCAGAGTGCTTCAGCAGTTCATTCAGTCACGTGCAATGGAAATCAGGGTGTCTGGAATGGAAACTTATGAATCACACTGAGAAAGGAAAGAAATAGGGGTCTTCCTGAACCGGAGAGAAAAGGAAAGCTTTCCCCTAAGGGCTTTCTTTTCTACTTCTTTCCGAATTCAATTTAATTTCTCCGGAGAAAGGTGTTCATTCTTTTGCGTTAAAATAATTACTTTCAGGGCCACTGGGTGACCTAGTCAGTTAAGCGTCCAAGTCTTGATTTCGACTTAGCTCATGGTCTCATGATTCGTGAGTTCGAGCCCTGCTTCGGGGTCTGTGCTAACAGTGTGGAGTCTGCTTTGGATTCTCTGTCTTTCTTTCTCTCTGCTCATCCCCCACTCATTCTCTCTCTCTCTCTCTCTCTCTCTCTCAAAAATAAATAAACGTTAAAAAAACTTTAAAAATAATTACTTTCCCCCATCCTCTTCCTCCCAGAACTCCCTCTGATACCTTTCAATTGATCAGATGCTGTATTTGGGGTTCTTTACTGTATACGCATGAATGATACAGCATAGTGACTAAATTAGAGAGCTAATGATTTTGGCCTCATTGGCAGTGTGCCCATAACCTGGTCATCGAGGCTAGGCAGCCACAATGACTGGGTATATTTCACTACAGTGAAAGATTCACTACAGGCTCAAGAAGACCCTGGTTGTAAGCTCATCAGGTCTACATGGTTATGATGCTCTTATGGTGAGCAAACCCCCAAATATCTGGATTGTGCATTCTATGGGAGAGACTGGGAAGTTGGGTCCTAGACTTCACCCAATAAATGAAAAACCGGTAGGAGTAGCCCATTTTAGAGTCGATTCCATTCTGGTTTATGCACCTTGGAAATAGCTGTTTTCCTGGCTCCTTCCCTTTTGGTTTCTCTTTTTAGTTTTCAGGAACCTGGAAGGATTATATCCAAGGAAGGATATCCTTGGAGTTTTTATTCTGTTTCTGTCTGACTAATTTGTATATAGAGGCACAGTATTGAATTCTTCTTCCTAAACTGACCCTCTCAAAGAAAGATGGTGTAGCAGGCTTTGAGCATACTCCCGGGTGGCAGTTAAAGTCTTCTGCCCTTTCTAGCACTTGGCAGGAGAGAAACTTGTGGTGAGACCACATTTGACTCAATATACTCTTTTATGTTCCAGATTTTCCCCGGAAAAAGATCTAGCTTGAAGTAGTGTAGAGATGGTGAAAATATTCTTCCTAGATAGTACTTAAATAATTCTTCTTCCTCCTCCTCCTCTTCCCCTTCTTCTTCTTCCTTTTCCTCTTCTTCTTCTTCTTCTTCTTCTTCTTCTTCGTTGTCGTCATCTTCTTCTTCTTTTTTTTTTTTGGCTCCTCTGGAATTCATTACTGACCTAGACTTGACCACTGACCTTGAGTTGATTAATGCCCTTGGATTTACCACTGAACTAGAGTCCCCTGCCATCCTGGAGTCATCTACTTACCCAGAGTCCACTGTCACCCCAGAGTCCCCCACCGACCTGGAGTCATCCACCACCACAGAATTCACTGCCACCTTGGAGTTGACCACTGACCCAGAGTCCCCCACCGACCTGGAGTTGTCCACCACCACGGAGTCCACTGCTGCCCTGAAGTTGACCACTGACCCAGAGTTCTCCACCGATCTGGAATTTTCCACTGACCTGGAGTCCTCCACCGACCTGGAGTTGTCCACTGACCTGGAGTCCACGGCCACCCCAGAGTCAACCACTGACCTACTCTCCATTGGTGTAGAATTGACCACGGATGTGCATCTTGAGAACACACCAACCTTTGGTAGGTGAGGGTTTGGGCTTCAGAGGAGGCCTGGGCAGGAGTTGGTGAGCTCCCATTGCATTTCTGAGAGAAAGCCTACTTTCCTCCAGTGTACTTGATTTCCCAATGTAAGCTGATGATCAAAGCCATCCTCCATTTTGTTTTCCTAGAATTATCTACTGAAGTGGAATCAAACACTGATAGCTCTGACGAAGCAACTGCTGAGGCTACAGGTAAGGATTTCTGACTTCAAAATGCAGAAATTTCTTCCTTCCTCCTTTTTCTTGTTTATAGGTCATTGCGTAGAAATGTCCCGAGGGGGGCGCCTGGGTGGCGCAGTCGGTTAAGCGTCCGACTTCAGCCAGGTCACGATCTCGCGGTCCGTGAGTTCGAGCCCCGCGTCAGGCTCTGGGCTGATGGCTTGGAGCTTGGAGCCTGTTTCCGATTCTGTGTCTCCCTCTCTCTCTGCCCCTCCCCCGTTCATGCTCTGTCTCTCTCTGTCCCGAAAATAAATAAATAAATAAATAAATAAATAAATAAACGTTGAAAAAAAAAAGAAATGTCCTGAGGTATCTTATACATTTGGGGATACTTTTGCTGCTTTTTCTCTATGGTAGAGGGAAGTTTTGCCAAAAGTTCTCTGAAACTTGTAGAAAATTGAAACATTTTCCCCGAGTGTCAGAAACCGGAATTGCTTGGATGCCAACATAGCTCCATCCCAGAGGTCTGCCCAGACCTGACCAGGACCAGCCTTTAGGGCTTCTCAAAGAGGAGGGGCTTGGTGTCTCCAATGGACTGAAGTATGTGGTGGCCAAAAAGGGGTTGACAATTTCCTTTTCTCTGCCAGTTCATTACCATTCAGTTTACATAGAGAACTTTTTGAGAGAAGGTTATGGTAAATGTAAATCTTATTTGAATATAGACTAAACAAAAGAGAAAAGAGATTTAAAAGCTTTATGAGTTAAGCAGTGGTCCTATCTTTGCCCATCCCTCTTTCCAGTCTCTACCTTCTTTCATTTTTCTGTCTTCCACCTAGCCAAGGGGCCATAAGATTTTGATGCTTTCTACCCCCACAAAACAAACCCCAATACTTTAAGGGATGCCTGGGATGTTTGCCAAGAAAGACTCTTGGGTCTTACCTACAAAAGCAAATTTCTATACGATCTGATTCTTATGTCTGCAAATAATACCTAAAATTTATCGCGATTGTCTATATTCCAGCACTGCTCTAAGTGTATTGGGGTATCGCAGGGAGTAGTGGGAGGAATCTAGAAATGGTATGTTAGTGGAAAGGCCTATTTTGAGAAAGTGTTGTTTCCCTGGCTTTAACATCTTCCTCTTCCACCAATTGTCTTCCTCAAAGAATTGACATCATTTGCAACACAAAGCTCTACTTCACTATTGTGTTCCAATTACCCAAACTGTAATCTGGCTTGATTAAAGAGTTCATCTGTGTTAATGGTGTCTCCCCCTGCCCCCTCCCATGGGGCGTTAGGAAAATTCTCATGTTTGACTACAAGATCCATCTGGTCATTTTTGCTAATACACTGGACCTCGTACCTGCTTATCAAGAGATGCTTTCTGACTGTGGAATTTACCCATAAAATGAGGGTCTTTGTTTTTTTTCCCCCTCACCATAATGTATTTATTTATTTAACTTTTTTTTTCAGTTTTATTGGGATGTAATTGACATCAGCTTAAGGTGTACAATGTAGTGATTTGATATGAATGTATATTGAGAAGCTGTGGTTTTTAATAGAGAAAATCAATGGAAGTTTTAACCTTTTAAGTTAAGAAACGTACTCCTTTATTTCTAGAAAATGTCACTGCCACTTATTCAGAAGAGCCCATGACTAGAGGACCAGGTAAGGCCAAACAGCTTTGTCTTTCTTGCCTATTCTTGGTCTTTAAGGGATTTTTTTTTCCTTGAGAGGCTTTCCAGAACAGACTCAGGAAGTGGGACTCTGGTAGGTACTCTGCCTCTGTTTATACCCTTCTCACTCATGTCTGCTCAGCTTCTGGGGGAGAAGAGGGAATGAAGTTATAACAAGTGCACGTGCTGCTCTTAGGGACTTGTAAGTGTGAGTGGAGACCTCCCCTTAAACCAGATCATCCTCCTGGAGTGCATCTGTGTTCCATTTCTAACCGTAGGATTTCAGGTATGGCAGAGGACCCTGGCAGTTGGGAGAAGGAAGGTGTGGGTGCCACAGACTTAGTGGAGCCCTCTGTTTACCAGGGCTACGTGATGCGGTTAACTGAACGCTAGACCCACTGCGAGTGATCCTTACTGACGTGAATAAAACCATTTCTTTACTTAATTTCAGAAGAGCCCAGCACCTCCGTGGGAAGCAACGAGTATGTCTAAGTACCTTTTTGTAAGTTTCTTCTCTCTGGCCCTGATTCCTTATCAAGGGTTTGATACCATTTTCAGTGCTGGTTTTTGTACACTGGGAAAGGAGTCCAAACTGACAACTTCCAAGATGCTGAGATCAGTTATAAAAGCTCACATGAGCTCAAAGGCAACCTCTTTCCTCTCTGATGTTTGTCTTGATTGTCTGGTTGTTCAGCAACCAAATAAGCATACAATAAACAAGTCTTCTTGCTTGAGTTTCCCAAGATTGCATTTTCCTGTCTATCTTGGATGTGGATTCCAATTCAGTATATGGAGTCTTTTTCAAAGGAAGAGCCTGAAGAAAAGTCATCAGATTTTCCAATGCACAGACTATATAATTCAGTTAAAAACTGTAGAGCCTCAGAGTTCTGAATCAGGAGGTTCCAGTTTTACTAAGTGGCCTCATTTTGGGCTTTTTTGGGAAGCCTCTAAAATGGTTTCTTCATGAAATAAAGTGGCTACCTGGACAGTGTGTAAATATCTGACTTGAAACACAAGGAGAGGGAGGGAGAATAAGGAGTTTACACCTTAAGGAAATGAAGTCACATGTCCAAGGTCACAGTGGGCAGCGGGAAAGATGGGGGTGATCTGTTGAATGCTAGTTTCTCTTGGTAACTCCTTTTTTTTTTTTTTAATTTAGAAATTGAAGCAGATTTTCCATTAGTTGTGACCATCACCCTTCTAACCACAACTTTCTGAGAAGATTCTGAGCTTCTGAACAAGGCTTCCACCCCATTATTGGAGATTGAATATTATAAAGGCCTAGATGTACCTGTTGAAGATAAATAGTGACAGGAGTTGCACCCACACAAAGGAGGGGTGTCTTTTAACTGTCCCATTTCGCAGGGGCTCAATAAATGTTGATTAGAATTGAATTTTGAGAGGGTTTTTTTTATTTTATAAAAGGACAGATTGCTTATTTGCTTTGTGTTAGTACTAATAATCATTTTATTCCTCTCTGGTAGATACTTTATAACCAGGCTTTAACTCTTGATGGCCCCAAGAAAGCATGAAATCAACTATGGAAAATATATTAGTTTTCCTATTCCTGCTGTAACGAATTACTACAAATTTAGTGGCTTAAAACAACACAGACCTATTTTATAGTTTTGTAGCTCAGAAGTCTGAAGGCATCTCACTGGGTTAAAAATGTGTTGCTGGGGCTGAGCTCCTTTCTGGAGACTTTATGGAAGAATCTATTTTCTTGCCTGCTTTGTTTGGCCCTCTTTCATCCTGAAAGTCAGCAGCGGCTGTTTGATTCTCTCATTATATCACAGTCACTGACACTGACTACTGCCCGTCTCTTCCACATTTAGGGACCCTAAGAACACATCGGGCCCTACCTGGATAATCCAGGATAATCTCCATTTCAAGGTCAGTTGACTAGCAACCTTAATTCCCATTTGCCATGTAACTTAACATATTCACTGATTCTGGGAATTAGTCAGTGAGCGTCTTTGTGAGGCCATTATTCTTCATACCACAGACAGGACAAGGCATCTCACTCTAAAACTGGTTTGGTTCATTACAGGATGGAGATAATTACCCATGCTTTTTTTTTTTTTTTTTTTTTTTTTTCCTTACACTAGATTTTTACAAGAGGATATATATGAATTTATGTAAAATTAGTTGGCGTGGCACATATTTGTAATTTCGCAGTATGCAATAGCATAAATGACAAACTAAAATGGCAGAAACGTAGAGTGATAGGCAGAGTTGAAAGTGGGGAGAATACAGATTTTAGGTGTATATCTACCACTTGGGAACCCCAGCTTCCTTATGTAAAATGAGTCAATTACACCAGGTTGATTGAAAATTCCCTTTTTCTTCTTAATATATTTCAACACAGAATACACCAGTGTTTGGGAATATTAACTCAAAGAATGAGTAGCTTACTAGCTTGTCTCAGCGAAAATTATTCCATGCTTTCCAGTGATTTTTACACAATATGCAATAAATCCCTCACTCTTAGGATGAGTTGGCCACAGAGCACATCAGATTTTAGGATTCTTTATCCTGGCTCTATCAAGCCCCTTATCTCAGGTCTTTTCTTCTAAATAGGAAAGTAGTTCCAAGGCCTCTGCTGATCTCTTTTAAGACGATAAATCTATTTCTGTTTTGCCAGTCAACGATTTTTCCAATTTTTCTTCCTATTTTCTCCTTAGTTTCAAGTACATTTCAGCATGGACTTTTATGATGGACCGTTGGAATGGTTTATGCAATTTAGCCAGGAAAATGTGATAGCTGCCTCCAGCTAGGCACTCATTAGTACCTATCTAGAATAGAAAAAAAATTTTCATTTCAGATTCTGACTGATCAGTTAAAGGTAGCTGCCTAGAGACTAATGAGATGACTACCAAACCTGGGGATTGGTTGAAGGGGGAATTTGTAACATGTGTGCTGACCATTTGCTGATCCTAGTAGAAGTGGCATTGAAGCTATGGGTTCAGATGAGGTCATTTAGGAATAGTATATATACTGGAGGAGTTAGGCACCTGACAGAGTTATAGAAACTTGACATACAGAGCAAGCAAATGACAAGGAGCCCCACACAATTACTGTCCTCATAACAGCAGCTACCACTGAAGGCTTGCCTATGGGAGGCATGGCCTGAGCTGAGAGCTTTACATAAGTTACTTACACCACGTAAATATGTATGATATTATTAATTGCATGCAATTGCGCCCCCAAATAAGTAATATTTGTGCGATTTATAGACAAATATAAATATCAGCTTGAAACATGAAAAAAAAATGCTGTTACAACGCAGTAACAACAACAATAAAGAGTTACAGGACATTTTAGAACAATCATAAGGAAAATCATAAACCACAATAAACAGAGACCAAAAATAGAATGGTTAATGGCATAAGAGAAATAAAGATAATCCTTAACTATCTGTGGAAGCCTGCTTGGGGGAAAGTGGTACCAAATAGAAGGAGGCCAGTTGTCCTCATAACTTGCTGGCGAGGCTCAGGGGTTACAGGCACAGGTGCTGTTAAGATTAGGCTTAAGGACAGGTGATGATGGTGGTGAAACAGGTGACAGGAAACAGGTTCATATCCTCCCTTATTCCAGCAGGTGAGATTAGATTTATTCTCTAGAAAATTGACCCAGAAAAGTGCTGGACTTGGGACTGCCGTCACTGAAGAAGATTCGAGGGAGATGCCATTCTAAAAGCAGGGCAGTGGAGTGAAGTGAATGGACAGACACCCAGTCTCTTACCCTGGCCAGCTCCAAAGTGCCAGCAGTGAGGATTATGCCTGCCATGCAGTCTTCAAATTCTTCTGAAGAGTTGGAGTGGTCTCAGAGGTAGCATCTGGAGATAGGTCTTCAACAGACTGGGTCTCAGGCCACCCGATCGTTCTCCTGTGAGGCACACGATTCTATAAAAGCCTTGCAAGGCACTCAGTTTTCTGATTATCTCAGTGCCTCATTTTCATGTATAAAAAGAAAGCAGGGCATCACCAGACATTTGAAGACAATCTCCATCAAATAACAGTTAAGGAGCAGTAAAAGGGGAATTCAGAAGAAATGTAGAAAACACGAAGAGCAGAAGAAACCTTTAAGAAACCGTAATGGATAAATTCTGAAGAGTAAGAATGGATACTACATCCTTGCAACAAGAATAGGTTGCTATTGAATAAAGAATCAACCAGCGGTGCCTGGTTGGCTCAGTGGGAAGAGCATGGAACTTTTTTTTTTTTAAGTTTATTTTTGAGAGAGAGAGAGAGCACGCAATCAGGGGAGGGGCAGAGAGACTGGGACAGAGGATCTGAAGCTGGCTCTGTGCTGACAGCAGACAGCCCCATGTGGGGCTCGAACTCATGAACCATGAGATCGTGACCTGAGCTGAAGTCAGCTGTTCAACCAACTGAGCCACCCAGGCGACCCTGGAAGAGTGTGCAACTTCTTGATCTTGGGGTCATGAGTTTGAGCCTTTGTCGGGTGCAGAGATTACTGAAAACAATAAATAAAAACTTAAAAAAAAAAGAATCAACCAGAAAACATAGAAATACTGGCAATTGTGAATTTAGATGATAAGTTTAATAGAAGATGAAATTAAGAAACTCCCTAAAAAAAAAAAAGGAAAAGAGATGGTCAGTGAGAAAAGAAATGAGAAAATTCAATTAACACAAATTTCAAAGAAAACAGAGCGGGAAAGAATTTATCAATGAAAGGCTGCATTTCCCAGAACTTAAGGACGGCTCTCTGTATTGAAACTGCCCAGGGTTCATCCACAGGCCCACACTTAGCATTTGTAGGGGCCAGTGCAGGAATGTAAATGGAAGTTTGCATACTCTATCTCTAAATACGCATAAGTTTTAAACTGAGCTAGATAGAACCTAGGTTCCGGTCACATATCCACCCACGTATACTGCCTTTTCCTTGGAGACTGCCCCTTTGACCAAGCCTAGAGACTAAAGGAGCCCTGTGTTCCCCCACACCACCCATGCCCTTGTGAAGTGAGGGGCAGGCAGGGACAAGCTGTTTGCAGGAATAGCAAGAGGGAAGCTGGTCTGGTGGGGGAATGACTTGGTCAAGCTTGTGTGGGAACCTGCTAGGCAAGGTTTCCTCCCTCTTGTCTCACTTCTGATTTGGGATTTCCAGAAAGTTTTGAACACCTCCCCGGTGGATAGCCTTGAGCATGGGAGTGGCAGATAGCACAATTTCCCTGGGGGGTGGGAGAACCTGTCTGCCTTGTTTCTGGTGCCCCAAGGCAGAGAAGCTATGAATTGTTTCTCTTTACACATTCACAATCCTGCATTCTTAGTCCTGAAGGGCCTGTGCCCTCCCATAATTCTTGTTTTTTTCAAAAATTTACTTGCTGAGGGGCACCTGGGTGGCTCAGTTGGTTAAGCATCTGACTCTTGGTTTCTGCTCAGGTCATGATCTCATGGTTTGTGGGTTTGAACCCTGCATCTGGCTCCCCACTGAGCATGGGGCCAATTTGGGACTCTCTCTCTCTCTTTCTATTTCTGCCCCTCCCCCATTTTCTTTCTCTCTCAAACACTTAAAACAAAAACTTACTTGCTCAGCTTTTAAAATAATTTCTAATGAGAGTAAAGAGAAAAAACAATGCCTTTGGTTTTGATGTTTGTGTGGGAACCCTTTCTAAATTTCAGGACCCAGGATCGGGGGCTCATCTTGGAACATTGAGACCCCAGTACTATAAATGAAAAAGACAATCCACATCAGCATATATCTAACTCAATTTTAGGGATAAAAAGATGATGCTGAAGATCTCAGTGAGAAGAACAGTCATTTGCAATGAACTGAGGGTCAGCATGATAATGGAACAAGAGAGGAAGCCAGAAAACAGTGGAAAGGTATCATAAACATTCTGTGTAAAAATAATTTTCAACCTAGAATTTTATATCCAGTCAGAGTATCAATTGAGTGTGAGGGTAGACGAAAGTCACTCTCAGACAAAAAAGATCTCGAAATATTTGCCTCTCATGCATTCATTTGCAAGAAGATATGGCACGATGTGCGTCACCAAAGGGGGAAAAAAACCAAGAAAGAGGAGGGCATTAACTCAAGATATTAATCACCCTACTAAAAAGAGAGCAAAGAAAATTTCCAGGACAGAACCAAATTATTTGATAGGTGTGAGGGTGAGGAAAACTGCATTGAGAGAGACATTGCAGATCTAGCTAGAGGTTGCAGGATGGCTTAGGTGTTTAAAAAACAGACACACAAATAAATGAGGAAAAGATAATGATTAAATCTAGGAAAAACAAAAAGTCCTGCAATGAAGGAAATATAAGTATAAGGAACAGGCGATGTTAGGTGCAGAGCTGGCGTTGGTGAAGATAGGAATTAACAGTAAACAAAGCCAAAGTACTTTTTTGTACTAAAAGAAGTCACCACCAAATAATCTTCAGCCGTTGGAGCTGGACACTACAGGGCTTACTAGGAGGGAGCAGTCCCCTTGCTGTCATTCACCCCACCTCTGTCCTCATCAGAAACAATTGGGGAAGAGCGAGGTTGTTATCAGAGGCCAAGTGGAGAGTGAAGGGTTGGAGTTGGGAGTGAGCTTTCCTTCTCCTTCCCTCTTGGTGCTTTCCCCTCCATGAAACCACCTAGGGAATCTGCAAGAGAATTACAGTAAAACCTTGGTTTGTAAGCATAATTCGTTCTAGAAACATGCTTCTAATCAAAAGCACTCGTATATCAAAGTGAATTTCAAGAACCATTGGTTCAGTTGTGATCATGTGACATTCGGCATCATGTACTACTCGCGTCGCAAGGCATTGCTCGTTTATCAAGTTAAAATTTGTTAGAAAGTTTTGCTCATCTTGCAGAACACTTGAAGAACAAGTTACTCTCAATCCACGGTTTTACTGTACTTGTAAAGGCCTCGTCATAGGGCTGTGTAACCTGGCACCTGGCTTCTCTCGAGGCCAGTGATGACAGAAAAAGAGAGACGTTGAAGAAAAAAAGAGAGTGACCAAGATGAAGCCACAGTGTCCTCTATAACTCATTCTCACAAGTGACATATCCCCATTTCTGCCACATTCTATTTTTAAAATTAACTTTACTTAAACAAGAACAAAACCAATAACATTTCACCCATTTCCCCCCCACTCTCCACCCCCTGCTTCTGGCAACCACTAACCTGTTCTCCATATCTGTGAGCTTTTTTTTTTTTTTTAAGTTTATTTATTTTGAGAAAGAGAGAGAGCAAGCGAGCAGGGGAGGGGCAGAAAGAAAGAGAGAAAGAGAATCCTAAGCAGGCTTTGCACTGTCAGGGCAGAGCCCAATGCAGGGCTTGAACTCTTGAATCTTGAGATCATGACCTGAGCTGAAACCAAGAGTTGGACACTTAACTGACTGAGCCACCTAGGTGCCCCTATATGAGCTTGGGTTGGTTTTTTTTTTAATAATTACACTTTCATTTAAAATTCCATATATAAGAGAGATCATACAGCATGTCTTTTTCTGTCTATTCACTTAGCATGAGATACTCTGTAGGTCATTCATGTTGGCCCCAATTCTTTTTTATGGTTGAGTATTTCTTATCTTTTTTATGTCTGAGTAATTTACGGTCGTTATTTCTTATCTTTTTGGTAATTTCCATCTAACAGGTGTTAGGTAATATCTCATTATGATTTTTATCTGAATTTCCCTGATGATTAAGGATGTAGAGCATCTTGTCATGTACCTGTTGGCCATCTGTATGTCTTTTTTGGAAAAATGTCTATTCAGATCTTCTGCTCATTTTTTTATTAAAAAAAATTTTTTTTTAATGTTTTTATTTATTTTTGAAAGAGAGACAGACAGAGCATGAGCAGGGGAGGAGCAGAGAGAGAGGGAGACATATAATTTGAAGCAGGTTCCAGGCTCTAAGCTGTCAGCACAGAGCCCGATGTGGAGCTCGAACTCACGAACCGTGAGATCATGACCTGAGCTGAAGTCAGACGCTTAACTGAGCCACCCAGGCACCCCAGATCTTCTGCTAATTTTTTACTTGAGTTGTTTTTTGGTTTTGTTTTTGTTTTGCTATTGGGTTGTACGAGTTCCTTATATATTTTGGATATTAGCTCTTTATCAGATATATTATTTGCAAAGATTTTCTCCCATTCAGTAGGTTGCTTTTTCATTTTGCCAGTGGCTTTCTTTACTGTGTAGAAGCTTTTTTAAAATTTGGGGGCGCCTGAGTGGCTCAGTTGGTTAAGCATCCGACATCAGCTCAGGTCATGATCTCACAGTTCGTGAGTTTGACCCCCGCATCTGCTGTCAGCACAGAGCCCACTTTGGATCCTCTATTCCCCCCCCCACCCTGTCCCTCCCCCATTTGCTCTATCCCCACTCCTCTCTCTCTCTCTCTCTCTCAAAAATAAATAAACGTTAAAAAAGATAAAGTTTGATATAGTTCTGCTTTTTTATTTTCTGCTTTTGTTGCTTTTGCTACTGGTGTCAGATTCCAAAAATCATCACCAAGACATATGTCAAGAAGCTTAGTATCTATGTGATATCTGCCATATTCTCTTGATCACCCACACCGATCCTGATATAACGTGGTAGGGGCCTAACAAGAGTGTGAAACCCAAGATGCTGGTCATCTCATGGTGATAACTATTTTGATTAAAAAAAAAAAGCATGCTTTTTAGATATAATACCAACAATACAATCCATGAAAGAAATAATTGAGAAGCTGGGCTTCATTAAAATGAAACTTTTGCTCAGCAAAAGATGATGTCAAGAGAATTAGAAGGTGAGTTGTCAACTGGGAGGAAATATTCGCAAAAAACATCTGATAACGAATTGTTATCCCAAATGGACAAAGAACTCTTAAAACTGAACAATAGGATGGGGTGCCTGGGTGACTCAGTCGGTTGAGTGTCCAACTTTGGCTCTGGTCCTGATCTCACAGTTCGTGGGTTCAAGCCCCACATTGGGCTCTGTGCTGACAGTGCAGAGCCTGGAACCTGCTTTGGATGCTGTGTCTCCCTCTTTCTCTGCCCCTCCCCTGTTCATACTCTGTCTCTCTGCCTCAAAAATAGACATGAAAAAAATTAAATAAAATATTTTTAAAAAACTGAATAGGAAAACAAGATGTGAAGGTGGGGGACAGAATTGCCACTGTCTTAAATATCAACCACAAATTCAAAATAAGTGAGGCTCTTTCTTGTCTTGCCTAGGATCCCTCAAACTCTACTGCTAATTTAGGTTAAGTGTTGTGGAATTTTGATGTCATATTCTAGTATTCTTCTGTACTCCTTCTTCAATCAACACTTTATATTAACACGCTTCCTCAAGGGGAGTGACCAGGAAGAAACATTTGGGTGCAATCACGGCACACTGAAATATTAAATGTGGGTGGGAGAAAAGTGAGAACATGGGGCTCTGGTATCTCTATGTTTCTCCGGAGAGAGAGAAATTTCACATCCTATTCTCTATCTTTGAGACAGCTCTGAGCACATTATCTCCTTCGTCTGCACGGCATCCCCTAGCAAGGCCACCTCCAGCTGCTGTCTACTTTGATCTCCGTAATTTCTTCATGACTGAACTTCCCTGTACCCATCTCGCCATCCTCCAAGGTGTTCTTCATGTCACAGTCAGAGAGACCTCTCTAGAAAAGCACATGTTATCTTGTCCTTCCTCAGGTGAAATTCTTCATTGAGTGTCAATTCTGCTCTAAATAAAGCATAAGACCTTGGCATAAATGAAGACATGACTGGTCTTATCCCTGTCTTCAGAACTCTGCAGCCCCATCTTTTTTCATTTCCCCCCCTTCCCACCCCCTCCTGCTTCCCCACTGTTGTCTCCCAAGCCTGCAGCTGTGTTACAGCATCCCCCACCCCCCACCTTTTAATTTTTCCGTCATTTGTGCTCCGAGCCAAGCTCAGGGTCAGTAAGGCCACTGAGAACAGGACCAACAGCATCTTGGAGGAAGTTCTGGAGTGGTTCCCAACTCTGTGCTGGGAGAAACTGGACTGCTTCCTTTATAAAGATGAACAGAACAATAGCATCTGTGTGTTCCATACTGGATGGGCCTTATCACCGGATAGACTAGGTTATAGTTTGCTCACTTCAAGTCAACTGAATCCCCTGTTTCTTTGGGACTTAGCCCAGGAGGATAGGGTGGGTAGGATGTTGTTAGTGTCTCATTTCTAAAAGGTGCATGTGACTTGGGCAAAGTTTTTGAAGGAATAGTGTCCAAGCAATCAGCACAGATACTACACAGATATTAGAATTGTTCTGTCATTGTTGGATTTTCAGTCTGGTGAGACTCTTTCTCTGTTCTTCCATTGTGTTCATGCATGCACGTTGTGTGTGTGTGTTTGTGTGTGTGTGTGTATGTGTGTGTGTGTGTGCGCGCGTGTGTGTGTGTTGGCAGTGATCCTTTAGCCAAAAGTGAAGATGGTTGCTATCTTTGGTTACTATTATGATCCAGACTTCATCATGATGCGTGTGCACCTATGTCTGAAAGATGTAGCTAAACTTTTTGATGATATGGAGATCATTTCTTTAAAATGTGTGAGGGAAACATACACTTGAGCACACATGGATGGCAGACGAATACCCTCAGCCTATTTGGACCCCTACAGATCATCCAAGATCATCTAGATCCAAGATCTGGCTCTCATAGGAAAGTCTTGGTGTCACAGAAGACAGGTGACCTAAAACTTCCTATTCTAATTAATATCCTTGGGAGTTACATTATTTCGTGAGAACAAAGGTGGGCACAGAATCTACCATGGGAGTTCCAGATCAGAACAAAATGAATACACAGTTCATGCCATTTTTTGTCTCTAGGACTTCTTCCATGCTGTTTCTTTTTTCTAAAATCTTCTGTAAGATTCCATTTGGGTTTTATTTCATTTAGGAAATAATTTGAACTCCCCCCCCTCCCCCGCCACGAACGATTTAGTGGCGACAATTATGTACTCCCACAAGGTAGTCATACTCCTTCAAAGCCTCAATTGTGTTGCACTGATCTTCTGTTATTCAGTCAGTTTCTGTGCTATTCTATGCTATTTTCTCAAATTGTTCTTCAATACAGGGAATTTGCTCGGCAATATTCCGTCACTCATTTCTTCCCATTCTTCTTCTGCAACATATTTGTTGATAGTTCATCTCCTGAATCAACCCCTCCCTGTGTTTATTTTCCCTCTTATATCTAGTGGTCGTTGGTGTTACACATTTTGGAGGAATTCCTTACTTTGATCCTCTGAATCAGGGGCTATCCTACTCTGTGCTAGGGTTGTTTCCTTTTACTTTTTAAATTTGGCAACGAGGTATTATGGTGTCTCCAAGAAGCCTTTCCAGTTACCTGCCTTCCTCTCTCCAGCTGCTGATTATTTTGTTATATTTAGAAGTTGCTTGCTCCTTTTTTTTGTTGTTGTTGACGATCATGATTAGCCAGGATCATTAACTGACACTTATTTCAGCACCAGTATAAGTCTTAGTTATTGTTCGGTTTTTGTGCAGGGCTAGTCGTAATCCGAGGATGGTTTGGTTGGGGTAACACAGGGAGGACCATGCGGCCCCAAATCCTAAAAGACAGGCTCCTTGATGGATACAGATGAGTGGATTCTGTGTCATGCACATGAGTGCCTAGGTCTGGCCTTTTTTTTTTTTTTTTTTTTAACGTTTATTTATTTTTGAGACACAGAGAGAGACAGAGCATGAATGGGGGAGGGGCAGAGAGAGAGGGAGACACAGAATCTGAAACAGGCTCCAGGCTCTGAGCCATCGGCCCAGAGCCCGACGCGGGGCTCGAACTCACGGACTGCGAGATCGTGACCTGAGCTGAAGTCGGACGCTTAACCGACTGAGCCACCCAGGCGCCCCAGGTCTGGCCTTTTGAAATGGTTGCAGATAATATTACAAGAAGGTTTCCCAGATAATGTTGCCCTTGCAAGGTGACTCGGCAGGTTAGTTTCTTTTCCTGGCATTACTATGGTTATGTTCTAGAAAGGGGAATATATAACTGGTTGGCAATTCTTCTCTGGCTATGTGGGGAAGTGCAGTGGTTCGTGGGAGGAAAGGAGTAGTTTCTTGGGCCTAATAGGTCCCCTCGGGTTATTGGGATGACTGCCTCTGGTTTCTCCAGACACCATTTGGGAAGGGAAACTGGAGGTGAGCAATTCCGATAAGGAGGTTGATGGTAGATCTTCGGGCAGAATAGGAGGGTCAGAGATAAGGCACAGAGGGGAGAGTGCCAGGCACACTTACTCACATTGTGTGGGTGGCTGCGAAAGGGTAGTCCTGCTGGAAGGCAGCCTTCTCTTGAGCTTCGAAGTGAAAGAGAGCAGGTGATTTTTCAAAATATCACTTAGCTCAGGTCCTTTCACTAAACTTTAGCGTCAGCAATGGGTAAAATAGATCAGAGTGTAATGAAAAAGTAAATATTGTCTATGAACTCATCAGACACAACAGACACAGAGGAAGAGAAGACTACCACCTAGGAAGGGCAGGTTTGAACCAATGAGCAAGACCATAGCAGAAGTTTAGGCACCTTAAGAGGAACTGAAACTATCAAGCAATCCACTTGCCTTCTGAAATGTGGGTTTTACTTACCATGTCCCAAATAGAATTCCTGATTTCCAGGTCCTAAAACCTGTCCTCCTCCAATCTTTTCTCAGTTAACGACAGTTGTTTCAGGCATTGTTCAAAAATATAGAAGTCATTCTTTACAGCCCACTCATCTTTCCTCATTGCCCATTAGCTAGTGCAATCGGCTCTGCCTTCAAAATAAACCCCGAATGTGGCTTTTTCCATAATCTCTACCCCAAGACTCACGTTCAGGCAGCGATCTCTCTCTCCTGGAGGACTTTCATACTCTCCCACTGCATTCTACCACATCCCGTATCAGGTCTCCTCATGACAGTCAGAGATCTTTGAAAAATATAAATTAGATCATGTGGCTTAATCCCCCCTCCCTGATTTTCCCATTGCTCTTGTAGTGAGATGTACATTTCATACTTGAGTTCTTTCAAGAACGACATTTCTCTTTCTTGAGAAGTGCTAAGCTCTCTGAATGTGAAGAAAGAAGATTCTTCTCAAGCTTCAGTTTCCCAAGGATAGGCTTACCAGGAGAGACGAATATTGTCAGAATGGTTAACTCGTGCTGAGACGGTAAGTGAATTGCACTGGGTTCCTCTGGTCCAGAGGTGAAGTGGAAGTGATGAGTCTGCTGAATCCACTAAGCATTCCGATGGCATAATGAGCAAATAAACACAAGTGTCTTTGGGAAGAATTAAACTTTGCGTAGACTTCTCTATTTGCGTAGACTTCTCTAAAAATTCTGATTGCACTATTATGATGTTGGTCCATATTTTAATCTCATGTTCACTCTCTATAAATACATATTCCACAATTATGTTAGTGTCTACCTTTCCTAGCCTAGACTGATAATAATAATAGGTAACACTTACTAAGCATTTGCCACACATCATTTAATTCAATGTGAAATCATAAACTACTCAGGAATTTACAAAAGTGGGAATGCTACATATTAAAATCTATGGATCTGACCAACATTTTACTTATAAAAGTTCATGGAATTAAATAATTTTATTTACTAAGTAAGATACTGGAAAAATAAGTGAAATAAATATTAAATTCAAGAAGACAGCAAAAGAACAACAAAATAAACTGAATAAAAATGGCAAAAATAAAAAGCTAAAATTAGAATAAAAATTTAAAAATTTTAGATATAACCAAGACTATTTGCATTGAGTAAATAAATAAACAATAGGCTAACCTAAATAACAAAGAAATCGTGATTGATAAAATAAAACGTATTAAACATATATAATGCAACTGTATGCCAACTAATTTTAAATTCTGACTGAAACAGACTTTTAATAAAATATAAATGAACACAACTGAACCAAGAATATATTATTGTCACAAACAGACCAACACTCATGGATGAAAATGACAATGTTACTAAAAAATTACCTCTGTTAGAAAGACAGATACTATATGTTTTCACTCTTATGTGGATCCTGAGAAACTTAACAGAAGACCATGGAGGAGGGGAAGGAAAAAAAAGTTAGAGAGGGAGGGAGTCAAACCATAAGAGACTCTTAAAAACTGAGAATAAACTGAGGGTTGATAGGGGGTGGGAGGGAGGGGAAAGTGGGTGATGGGCACTGAGGAGGGCACCTGTTGGGATGAGCACTGGGTGTTGTTTGGAAACCAATTTGACAATAAACTTCATAACAAAGATAAAATAAAAACAACAATTAAAAAAGAAAAAAAATTAGATGAAAATTACAGAAAAAAAAGACAGTTCCACATGTTTTTAAATTTAGTTCTTTTCAACCTTTGAAGAATAGACCATTATGCTATTTAGACACTTCTACAGCACAGAGAAAGGGAAAAACTTGCATTTGTTTTATAAAGCTACCATTATTCTGACAATAAAATATTCAGTAAAAGCAGAATTAAGTTTAGACAACAAAACAAAAATCAATATATATTCTTATGAATTCATTTAAGAGCTTTTTCAAATAATGAAAACTTGACAACGATTTTTTCTTCAGTCATTTCATATAACCATTAACAATCATCGTGTATGAGATTTGATCAAGAAAACAAAATAGGACACATGTGTTTACATTGCTTTTTGACCCAACTGCTCGGAAATGATTGAAAGCACTCTTTAAAAGAATGAGTTCCTAACATTTCTGAAAAAATAGCAGGGAGTGTTAACTGCACATTAGAAAGTCGGTTAAGCGTCCGACTTAAGCTCAGGTCACGATCTTGCGGTCCGCGAGTTTGAGCCCCACTTGGGCTCTGGGCTGATGGCTCAGAGCCTGGAGCCTGCTTCCGGTTCTGTGTCTCCCTCTCTCTCTGCCCCTCCCCCGTTCATGCTGTGTGTCTCTCTCTGTCTCAAAAATAAATAAATGTTAAAAAAAAAAAAAAAAAAAAAAGAAAGTGAGGAAGCCCTCCTAGAGATAGAAGGACGAGCTATAGATTAACAGAGAAACAATGTGGAAGGAACCTCATAGTTGAAAGCATATAGACGACTGTACAGCTGAGGAATAGGCCAGAGTGTTCCAAGCTCAGAGTTGAGTGCATGTTGGGAGTGGGAGATGACCCTGTCGAAAATGTCAGGATGGATAATCGAGATGCACTGCATTTTTGACAACACGGATTTTCAGCATTCTGCTTCTCCCATCGATATTGGGCGCAGGGCCATACTATATTCAACACCAGGCTAAAACGCTGTGTGTATTTTCTGTTCTAACTCCTAAGAGGCAGGCGGCATAGTACGTAGATACCTGAGGTTACAGGTACGGAGACGAAGGCAACTGTTTTCTGGACAATGATCGTAAGTCTTTTGGAAAATGGTTTCAAAACGATAAATAATCGGTGTACGGAAATGAGGGTGGAAACCCAAAGGTCATTCCTGCTGTAGGGACAGCGGATGGTGCAAGACAGCCGGAAAAGACTCCTAACCAAATATCCTAATACCCAAGAAGACAGTGTTTGCAGGAGATTCGAGAAAGGAATGGAAGCCTCAGCAGAGTTTACTGATGGAATTAATTTCCTTCTGATGCATCGGGCATCATCAATTAAGAGAAGGGCAGGACAATAGTTTTTTTATGACTCCTATCTCAGACTCTGAATTTCCTTAAGATATGGCACCTGTTGCATAACACGGGGCACACGGCTGCCAGCACCGCTGTAGAGTTGAGAACAGCGACGTCTTTCATTCTTCAAGCGGCGGACGTACCAGTTGAGATAAGATTTAAACGTTGTAGCCGATTAGGGGAAGTCACTCTGCCAAAAATGGTTACAGACAACTGTGAGAAACAAGGGAGTTTCTTACGCATGACATTTCCTTGTTGGGGAAAGATGGCATTAGATCCTGGGCTCAGACACGCGGTTGAAAGGCTGCCGA
Source organism: Prionailurus viverrinus (assembly GCF_022837055.1). Lineage (NCBI taxonomy): Eukaryota > Metazoa > Chordata > Mammalia > Carnivora > Felidae > Prionailurus > Prionailurus viverrinus. The sequence goes on along the minus strand of NC_062567.1, from coordinate 42,387,314 downwards.
ATTGTCAGGTCTCCAAGGCAGAGAGGAGTTAAATTCCTGATGGCATGTCTTAAGTGTGTCGCATGTTGAGATTGCTAATGTCCTCAGATTAACCGATGTAAAACCTGTGGTCCCTTTGGGCCTTACTGAAAGCTGGAAAGCAAAAATTGTCCTTTTAAAATAAGCAGCGAGGTAGCAATTTCAGGATGTCAAAAGATCTAGAGGTAATTCAAAGTGTTCTATCACCCCTTCATTTTTCTACTCAGAGAAATATTGTAAAACACACTGGTATCACCATATTAATTTCGATGCCTTGCATGCGAGGGTTTTTTTTTTAAATGTCTGAGAATATATGGATTCTTAACGTATTGAAAAATTAAAGGGACACAGAGAAGATAGAATAGGTTCACATTACGTAAACAGACAGAATAATAATATTAATCTAATTTACTAATTAATTCTAGTTAATTCTAACCAACACTACAATTTCTTACAGCAGTAACATTTTATGATAATTTTTTGCATATGCTCTCATTTTCCCCTCCTATTTTTATTTTTATCTTATGTATTTTATGTTATTATTATTATTATTATTTTAGGTAGGCTTTACACAAGGACACAACCCAATGCAGGACTTGAACTCACAACCCTGAGATCAAGATTGGGATGCTTAACCGACCAACTACCCAGGCACCCCTCCCCTCCTATTTTTAAATGATGCTCCCCGGGTGCCTGGATGGCTCAGTCGGTTAAGTGTCGACTCTGGCTCAGGTTATGGTCTCACGGCTTATGAGGTCAAGCCCCACATGGAGCTCTGTGCTGGCAGCTCAGAGCCTGGAGCCTGCTTGAGGATTCTGTGTCTCCCTCTCTCTTTGCCATTCCCGGCTCGTGCTCTGTCTGTCTGTCCCTCTCTCTCAAAAATAAATAAACAAATAAATAAATATTTGAAAAATAAATAGATAAATAATGCTCCCATATCCACATGGTCATATCGTGTAACTATTACTTTCTCTCCATTAACCTTCACTAAGTTTTAGTTGTACAAGTGACTGTATGTTTAATGTTCTATCAATACCTATACTGATTCTTTCTAGGCATTTTTGGTGTCTAAGACTCATTCTCCAGTAAACGCTTCAGGAAGGGCTCAAGAGAACAATATTCCCCTAGTTAAGGACAGCTCCTGTACTCCCTTTTGCCAGAATGTCAGTTTTGCAGATAGAAAATCACATTTTCTTTGTTTTTGCCTCTTTAATATATTACTCTACATTCTTTTGGCAACAAAGAGTGTTATTATTGAAAACTCTTAGGGTGATCTACTTTTATTCCTGGTAAGTCATTTGCAATGTCTCAGAAATGTGCATGGAAATTTCTTTTTCTTTAAAGTCCAGAGATCATACTAGGATCAGTAGGGTCAGTGATCAATACTGATCATACTAGGGTCAGTATTCTCAGATTTTCAGATAATTCTTTTAATTACTAGTTTCAAATCCTTTAAAAAATTTTTTTTCGCAAAAATGTATTGAGTTAGTGTTTTCCAAATTTGTTCTTTTACCTCGTTGTGGTTTTCTTCTTTAGGGGCCCCTATTAACTGTAATTTAGCTCTTCTCAGACTACTTTCCAACACTTGCTATTTTCTCTAAAATCCTTTTATCTTTTTCTTCATTCCTTTGTGATTTTAAATGTTTTCTTCTTTTTTTATCTTCAACTTCTTTTAAGGGACTATTTATCATGTGTTCTCATTTTGTGTTCCTTCTAGTTCGGATATAGTTTGTATTGTGATTTTTTTTCTTTTATTTCTCATTCTTTTCTGAGTTCTGTTATCTCATTTCTATCAAAAGGGTTTTTTAAAAAATCTTTTCTGTGGGCACATCTTTTTGAAGTGCTTTCACTATCTATAGGGATGTTATTCTGTTTCTTATTCCCTCTTTTTCTCATAATAATTTTGTAAGAGACTTGACTTACATTATTTAGCATTTAAAAACTTTTTTATATGAACTCACTTTGATACACACATAAACTTTTATAAGGAACTTATGGGGACGCCTGGGTGGCTCAGTCGGTTGGGTGTCTGACTTCGGCTCAGGTCATGATCTCACGGTCCGTGAGTTCGAGCCCTGCGTCGGGCTCTGTGCTGACAGCTCAGAGCCTGGAGCCTCAGATTCTGTGTCTCCCTCTCTCTGCCCCTCCCCCGTTCATGCTCTGTCTCTCTCTGTCTTAAAAATAAATAAACGTTAAAAAAAATTGAAAAAGAAAATAAATAAAGAGTAGAAAATGAAGACAAAGCCTATCTTTGGAGGCAAAGCTTTAACACCACAGGTTTAGATCATTAAAAAAGAAAGAAAGAAAGAAAAGGAAAAACAAACAACAATAACAACAACACACTCCATTGATCAGATGGGGGGAAAGGTTGGATGTAGGTTGAAATCCCATAGAGTGGCTGCAGGGTTTTACAGCCTATTTTGACAACCCCATCCTGTGTTCACAGTGATCATTCTTAACACCATGCACGTTCAAAACGACCTCATATATTGGGTGCTTGGGACAAATAGAAAGGATCAAAATGGCATCAATGGCCCGATCATCCGGCATCCCATCTCCTCACAACCAGATTTGAGGGTCATCCACGGAGTAGACACAGTTTAAAGGTGGAATAGTGTAAAATGGCTCCATAAGGGCTATGTCTGAAGTATTTTGGATCCATATCTTTTTAATCTCTGGGACAGCCCTAAAAGTAGGGCTAAATATCACAGTTTCATTCTAATGAAAAAAAAAAAAAGTTTTTTTTTTTTTTTTTTTTCGAACACCAACTGCGTTACATTCGGAGAAGAGAGCTCTTCACACCTCCATCTACTTCCGTTCATGGAAACCAAGCCAACTTTTCTCCAAGGTCCCTTTCTCTATGGCATAATTGCTACCGGCTGTAGGAACCCTACTTAATAAATCCAACATTTGTTTCTGGGGGACTGAGTCTTACAACGCGCACACAGTTCGTTTTAGTTGATTTTATAAAATCAACTTACACCCATTATTTAGATCCAAGTTCTTTATCTTTTTATTTTTATTTATTTTTTAAAGTTTATTCACTTATTTTGAGAAAGACAGAGAAAGTACAAGAGGGACAGGGACAGAGAGAGGGATAGAGAAAATCGCAAGCAGGCTCTATGCAGTCAGCACAGAGCTTGATTCAGGGCTCAAACTCATGAACCGTGAGATCGTGACCTGAACGGAAGTCAGAAGTCGGAGGCTTAACCCACTGAGCCACCCAGGTGCCCCTAGATCCAAGTACTTTCAATGAATACTAAGTTACTCTAGAAGAAAATTCTATTGGATAGTCTAGCATTTGCTTTACTTTTGTCATCCTAACCAAGTTTTGATGACTATAAATAGCTTTAATTATCCTCCATAGCTAAAGATACAGATATAAATTTGTTAGGCAAAGAAAATGCAAAAAGAATGACAGGACCTCAGTCTGTATTTGCACATTAGCAAACAAGAGATGATCTCATCCCTTATTGCCTCACATGGAAAACTGCAGCCTATGGGATGGTTAAAAAAAAACACAAAAAACTCAAAACAAGTGACTGGACTAGGTGAAAGGAAGAGAGGTGATTATCTGTGAGATAGGGAAGGGCAGTGCTATATTAGAAGCGGTTGTTTTTGAACTTGAGACAAATTCATGACCTATATATGAAGCAGGAAATTTTAATATATTCAACAATGAAGTCAGAGAATTTAAGTGCTTGGATGCATACCTAAAATGGGAAAATGTGTGTAATAGTGGTTTAAATTTTTTAACAAATCTAAGGCTTTGATTACATCTAGTGTGTAATTAATACATACTGGCTAAAAAAATGCTAAAGCCATTTCAGACTTTTTGACATTCTCCACAAAGGTGTTGCATACTTTTTGTGTGTATGATTATTCTTAGATACTTGATGTATGTTGAGGTTGTGGAAATTTCATCTTTTAAGAGAGTGTTTCATTTTAACTGTTTGCTGATGATATGAAGAGATGGAACAGATATTTGCACATTTATTATGTGTCCAGAAACCTTGCAAATGGGCATTTTAACAATGTATTGAAGAATCCTTTTGGATAATCTGTGTAATCTCAATCATCGTCTGTGGATAAGGTCAATTTTGTTTTGTGCTTTCTGATCTTACATCTTTTATGTCATTTTCTTGTCTTACTGTGATTGGTGAAAACCTGCAAAAAAATAGATATAGTGAGATGTTTTTAGCTCACTGGGCCCCAAAGTCAGGGGGAATGATTTCAACGTATCCATGGGTACGATATTTCCTCTAGGGTTTTGTACACAGTTTTTTTAATCAGGAAAAAGAATATTGCATTCTATGCCCAGTTTGCTAAGAACATTTATTATGAATAAATGCAGATTTATGTTAAACTTTTTCCCCCTGGTATTTCTCCTTTAATCTACTAATGTGTTGATCACATTATAGCCATATATGGGTATACTTCTATATAGAAGTATAGAAGTATAGGGTTTCTAATGCTTCATTTTTGGGATCTCATTGACATGGCAGTTTGGTTTCTATTCAGTTAAACTATTCTTTTCCATAGTAACTAAGGACCTCCTTGCTACCTCCTTATAAAAGAAGGGTAGTAGCAGGAAGAATTGGCTACTGTTTCTTTGTAACACTCCTTGCTCATGGTTGCTTTGAATCCTGTGACCTCTTGGTTTCCGTTCTCTGTCTGACTGCCTTTTGTCTTTGATTTCTTTATCCTCTGGTGTTCCTCAGGGCCGTGGAGCTCATCCATCACCTTTTATGGAATTGAGTATGTGCTGATGACTCCCAAATCTGTTTATAATCTCAATTTCTTTTCTGAGCTGTAGTCACAAATACCCAAGGGACTGCCCCATCTTTCCACTTGGATAATTTACAGATACTCTGAAAATGTTCAAAACAGAACTCACCGTTCTCCAACTTTTCTTCTGTCTCCCGCCCATTGCTACTATGTTTGTTTGTTTGTTTGTTTGTTTGTTTAAGTTTATTTTTGAGAAAGAGAGAACAGGAGCAGGGCAGGGGCACAGAGAGAGGGAGGACCCAAAGTGAGCTCCATGCTGACTTCAGAGAGCCGGATGTGGGGTTCACATCTCACAGAACCGGGAGATCATGACCTGAGCCAAGTTGGCTGCTTCACCCACTGAGCCACCCAGGTGCCCCTGACCACCCCTTGCTTCTAGAGCTGCTCTCCCTCCAGGGATTCCTTCAGGTCCGCGTACTCCATGCATCCAGGTGCAAAAGAAGAAGCTTGAAAGTGCCGGCTTCTCTGCCTTTTTATAGCCCCAAATCCATCACCAAGACTTGCTGATTCCATCTCCTAAATGCTTCTCATAGCCATGAATTTCGCTCCATTTCTTTTTTTTTTAATTTTTTTTTCAACGTTTATTTATTTTTGGGACAGAGAGAGACAGAGCATGAATGGGCGAGGGGCAGAGAGAGAGGGAGACACAGAATCAGAAACAGGCTCCAGGCTCCGAGCCATCAGCCCAGAGCACGACACGGGGCTCGAACTCACGGACCTCGAGATCGTGACCTGGCTGAAGTCGGACGCTTAACCGGCTGCGCCACCCAGGCGCCCCACCCATTTGTAGACATTAATCTTAGTCAAGGCTATCATTCTCCTTTCGAAAATGCTACTACCAAATTTCTTTATTTGCCTTCAGCCTTGCTGTATCCAATAAATTCCTTTCTTCCTTCCCTTTTTCCTTTCTCCCTCCCTTCTTTCCTTCCTCCCTTTCTTTCTTTCTCTTTCTTCCTATAATTTTAAATATTTGTTCTAAATCAAAAATTTTGTCATACAAAATAATTTACCCATCGTTCATTGTACAGCATTGTTCTTGAAATATACACTTTACAAAATTCATAGAATTTAATTTGGGAGTGTGACAGTAACATTGAAAAGGGCCAAGGGCCAAGGTTTTTTATTTTATTTTTAATTTTTTAATTTTTTTTTTTTTTTTAATTTCATTCACTATTTTGGATGTGGTCTGGCAACACCAGAACACTTAATGCCAACAGACACAAGAGCTGTAACTCTGAGTTCATTTCTGGTACATTAATGGCTTCTGTCAAACTCATTGTTCCTAGAATATAGAGCAGATATGTTTGTTTATTATTTCCTTATTTAATCTGAAATGATTTTCTACCTATTTTCTGTTAATTAAGGCTAGATGGACACCATTATATCTCTGGCCAAAACAAATAGAACAAGTACAAAAATAAAGAGCAAAACTGGGGAATATGTTTAACTACTCAGAAGACATGTGACTCAGAGGTACCTGAAGAACATTGTAATTACCATTGTAATTACCAAATTATCAGTGAGAAGACTTTAAGTTCAGAAAAGTAATTTGGGTTTTGCCGTCTTTTTGTATTTTGTTTGATCAGGACAAAATATAACTTAGTTCTCTCCTGAAATCCCAATTATCTATAAAATCTGAGGAAAATACCACTTTTTATTTCTCTTTCCCCAGCAGTAATGTTTATAGTTACCTTTTTTGTGTTCACATTACATTTTATTCTTACTTCTTATTATTTCTTTCTGTGTTTTCACTATTTTCTGGATCTCCTAATGCTTTTTTATTTTTTTGTAGCAGAGTATATTACTTTTGGAAATGACTGACACATAGCAGATACTCAAGATATATTCATTGAATTATAACTAAACTTTAGGACAGTTTATTTAGATTTAGATTATTAGATTATTTCAAAACTTTCTATGAAAAACAACGAAAATATTTGGATCTAAATGGCATAGTATTTCAGGTGAGGTAATTTTTTTCACAAATCAGCGAAAAAGAATCTGGCCCATATTTGCATGCTAGCGAATTTGACTTCAACCTTTGGATCATTACCTCAAGTGGAAAATTTGAATCCTTGCCAACTATAAATAGAAACACAAACGGTTTGGTTTGGAAATGAGTAGCTCTTTCAAATAAATAAAACCATCTTCATGAAAGTATGTGGGATGCTACCCCTTAGCAGATGGTTCTGGATTAAGATCGGCATTACAATAAAGCAGAGAAATGTCCATATACGTATATATATGAGACTGTATCCAACAGCAGCAGGTTGTGGTTAACACTGGAATCACAAAGAAACACGGTGAAGGTAACTATAAGAAATGGATGCTGTGCTGAGACAGTTTGATTACAAATTTGCTAATGAGACACGACGTTAGAAATTTGGATTTTTTTCCTGCGGAAATGTTAGCCGGACTGGATAAAATCTTTCTTACACTGTCAACGGCAGAATTCATAATTGGAATGTCGGGGAATGTGTTCGTTGGACTGGTGAACTGCTCTGAATGGATCAAGAACCAAAAAATCTCTTTTGTTGACTTCATCCTCACCTGCTTGGCTCTCTCCCGAATCACTCAGCTGCTGGTGTCATTGTGGCAATCATTTGTAATGACACTATCTCCGCCTTTCTATTCCACTTGGAAATCAGCAAAACTTATTACTTTGCTTTGGAGAATAACTAATCACTGGACTACCTGGTTTACCACCTGCCTGAGCATTTTCTACCTCCTTAAAATAGCTCACTTCTCCCACTCTTTCTTCCTCTGGCTGAAGTGGAGAACGAACAGAGTGGTTCTTGCCATTCTTGTCCTTTCTTTGCCCTTTCTGCTGTTTGACTTCCTGGTGCTAGAATCATTGAATGATTTCTTCTTAAACATCTATGTGATGGATGAAAGTAATCTGACATTACATATAAATGACTGTAAAAGCCTTTATATTAAAACCCTGATTCTTCTTAGTTTTTCCTATACCATTCCTATTGTTCTGTCCCTGACCTCACTGGTCCTATTGTTTCTGTCCTTGGTAAGACACATCAGAAATTTGCAGCTCAACGTCATGGGCTCCAGGGACCCCAGCACACAGGCCCATAAGGGGGCCATTAAAATGGTTATGTCTTTCCTCCTCCTCTTCACAGTTCATTTTTTTTCCATCCAGTTGACAAACTGGATGCTTTTGATATTTTGGAACAACAAGTTCACAAAGTTTATCATGTTGGCCATATATGTCTTTCCTTCAGGCCACTCATTAATTTTGATTCTGGGAAACAGCAAACTGAGACAGACAGCCTTGAAGGTACTGCGGCATCTTAAAAGCACCTTGAAAAGAGAAAAAACAGTTTCGTCTTTACAGATAGACGTTCCAGGGTCTTTCTAAAGATAAAGACTTAATGAGGAGTCTTTGAGGATCAATTTCACTTCTCTTTTTTTTCCCCCTACAGGGTTGCTTTAAGTATTGTCAAACATTAATGAAATTTTCCCTAGAAAAAGTTACTTTTGATGATAATTGACCCATGGTCAGCCAATATAATTTTTAAAGTATTCAGTTTTGTTTAACACAGTAGTTACCAATATTTAAAAATCGCAAATAGTCTTTCAAAGAGAATCTAAATTATTTAATTTTATATGCAAAAGATTTATGTAATTGTAATTCATATTACATGTCAGAAGCATGTCGTGTTTTAGAAATCAAGATAAATTACTATTCACTAGGTAGACAATCTATAAAATGGTGATAGAAAAGTTAATTGAGCAACTAAAGTCAGAGATGGGAAAAACATGACCTCATAGGGTAAAGGCTTAATTTTTTTTAAATGAAAAAGCTTTTCACTGTTGTCATTAGAAGTCTTATTGATAACATGGGAATGAGTTATTTGAAAATAATATTCACAGTGCAAAACAAAATAAACTAGAAACACATGCTTATAATGTAATCTTAATTTGAAAGTGGTATTTTGACTATCATAACCTAAATTTAGATAAAGTAACTACAAATTTTAAATAAAGTTAAGGGTAGAAAAGTTTACTATAACATTTTGAACATGATGTTGTAGATTTTAATATTATACAGATGCTATCCAGCTATATATAATGGAATTCTTTAAAAATGAAGAATTCTTGGGTCGCGTGGGCGACTTAGTCAGTCAACTGTCTGACTCTTGGTTTAGGCTCAGGTCATGATCTCACAGCCATGAGATGGAGTCCCCATCGGGCACCACGCTGGCTGTGGAGTCTGCTTGGGATTCTCTCTCCCTCTCTCTCTCTGTCCCTCCCGCACCCCTTTCTCTCAAAATAAATACACTTTTTTAAAAAATGAAGAATTTACTTAGGGTTTCTTAGGGTTTACTTTCTTAGTAAACCCTAAGGGTTTACTTTCTTAGTAAACCCTAAGGGTTTACTTTCGATGTATTCTTTAGATTGCATTAAAGAAACAAAAAAGTTATAATTAAATGATGATAAATACGTGGGTTGTAAATTAGTCTTGACGGACCTGTAGGTACGGAAATTGTTCTAGGGCTGCTCCCTGGACCTGGAATGGTGTTAGAATTATGAACATTTCCCCTGTCCTCCCTCGCCGTATTTAGAAAACTAAACCTCTAACACGTCTAGGCTGTGTGGTGCTTCTGTGTATTGATAACAATAATGATGTGGATAACGGTTTTAATCATAAGACATATTTTACCATTTTTCCTAAGTAATTTAAATTTTACAAAAGAAGATTTATTTATTTGGCCTTTAACTTAGTATTTTGTCCGATTATCACTGTAATTATCTGGCCTTGGTAAAAGCGAATATGCAAATCAAGCTGAGTACCTTTAGATTCAGGCATTGAGTTTGTTTTGTTTTAGATAGCCTTTCATAGAAATGACTTAGACATAACCTTGTACTATTTATAAGATGGTAACCAAGCACATTGTTTAATTTTTAGTGTTATGAAACTTTTCTTTGGTATGCAAGATAAGGTGATCGAGCTAATTTTTTAGCAGCTCTTCTTTCCAAGAAGTAGGCCTTAGGGATAAGTGAGTGAATGTTTAACTTGGAGTGAGTCAACACTCATGCAACAAAGTTAAGGAGATGGAACTATAAGGAATAGGGCTCTAGTCTTGACAAAGCCAAGGACTAGTAAAAGAAGACAAGGTCATAGGCTGGGGTCATTGCAACTGATGTACTGTAGACTGTATTTGAAGAGCGAGTGAGATCGAGCCCTGCATCTCTACTTTCCCCATAACAAGAGATGTCATGGGGGACTCAACAGCAGCTGAGCCACAATCCAAGAAGAGCCACTCCCAACACAGGCATGGCCAGTGTCCATCCACCCAGAGAAGAAATATCCATAATTGTATCCTACCCTGGGACCAAAGTGTTGGGGAAGGAGGGAGATTGTCACCGATTTCTTGTTAACTATTCTTCTCCCCCATCAAATAAATGTTCAGTTAAAGATTCTGGTGTAATGATTGGTTCTTTCCATTTGTCTACCAGGTGATTTATGGAAGAGGAACAAATAACTTGTTTCTACTGCTGAAATGGTCGTATCTCTGATCCTTAGGGTGACTACTGGAGGCTACTGATAAGACGTAAATCAAGCACAGCAAGACAGTTTTCATGAACCCTGGTGATGAATGTGTCATATAGAAACCCATACCTCTAGTGATCTCTGAGAAAGGCATGCAAATTTCCTCAAGGTCTCTGGTGGTTTGTCTGCTATCTGCCAGTAGGTGGCTTCTCCTCATAAGATCTTGATTAGACCCCATCTTCTCTGAGCCAGGGATGCCTTTAAGGGACATGAGCATCATCGCAGGGTCTTCCCAATTCTGTCATTTGAGACACCGGATATGTTGCCTAGAGTAACTCCATATCCTATTCAGGACCTTAAGACCAATCTTCACAAGAACAAATTGATTTGAGAAGTTTGAGGAATTTGAAAAACACATACAGGCAAACTTGTTTTTTGTCTCCTTGTACACTTATAGACTACAGCTTTTCAAATTTTATTTTTTATTTTTTTTCCATCAATATTAACACAGCCTCAGAAGATGGTGGAAATACCCAATCATTCTTATTCTGAGCGTGAGACAGGTTTGCCAATGTGGAAGTTGGTAGCAGTTAGACTGGCCCTGTCTTAGGTTTGTCATGAGAAAGAGCCAGTGAGGATGTTTGCCCCCTAAGGACTTTGAGGGGAAAAGACCCATGGCCTTCTGTTTTGAAAACGAAAAGAATATGCTAAGTGAAACAAAAATCTACGATGAAACATGAAAGGTTGTTCATGTAAGCAGTGATTAAGCTGGGCAAATAGTCTCCATTTGTGAAAGATGAAATCTCCGTCCCTTCAGGCGGTGGCCCTTGCCCCAGCTAATTGCTTCTTCAACTAGGGTCCAGCCAAAGAAACACTGAAGTTCTCTTTTACTTAAAACAAAACCAAACCCAAACAAACAAACAAAAACCCCACAAAGGCCAGTGCTTTAATGCAGTGACTATCAAGTTCGGTGCATGAAAGTTCCTCGTTGCAATTCAAAAAGAACCAGGAAGCTACTTCTGTGTTTGCAAATAAGTGGAAAAGCTTGCTATTGATAGGATGGGAGAGAGCATACAGGGCAACATTTGTTGCCCGCTTCTCTGAGACTGTCAGGAGATCTAAGCATGCGGGCTTGGGGAGGGAAAGGCAACAGAAAGAATCCAACAGAAAGCTAAGGTATATTTTTTCACTGGAGATGTCACAGACACGGGGAGGAAACAGGAAGAACTCAAGCCCCACCCCCACCCCCCAAGGTGGTATTAATGATAGGACCTCATAAAATATTCAGTTGAACCATCTTTATTTAAACCCACATAAGTGTTAGTTCATCAGTATATAAGTATCACTCCCTATCACTCAGGAAGTCAGCATTTTGTTTGAAATAGGCCAACATAGACTTCCGAATGTATTTTCTCACAATTCCTTAGAAGAATTGTCTCTCTTTCAACTGACTATAACACAAGTGTTCATATGTTTTCGGATTTAAATCAGTCATCATTGGAAGTTCAGACTAGTTGGGATTGTCACTGTATCATACACATAAGTTTAATTAATTGTTATCTGCCCAAGCATTTTGTAATAATATACCTTATGTTTATACATGCAATAATACTTTTTCTTTATCAAGTATAACAACTTCTATTTTAAGATAGATCTGGAAATATCAGTGATCTCTAGGGCCTTCTTGGTTTCCTGACACAAAATACAGAGTTTTGGGGACACCTGGGTGGCTCAGCTGGTTGAGTGTCCGACTCTTGATTTCAGCTCAGGTCATGATCCCAAGGTCATGTGACTGAGCCTTATGTCTGCTCAGCATGGAGGCTGCTTGGGATTCTCTCTCTCTCTCTCTCTCTCTCTCTCTTCCTGTCTCTCTCTCCAGCTCGTGCATGCTTTCTCTCTCTCTAAAAATTAAAGATTAGAAAATTAAAATTAAAAAACAAAATATAGAATTCTCTAACCATCTCCAACTCCCTTGCCTGGAAGTCCTTCTTTTTCATGAAGAAAAGTAAAAAAGTCCCCACCTCCTGGGTGCTACACCTGCAAGCTTTTATAATTCTGTATGACTTCTGGCTTTCAACCAGAAGGGCTGGAGAGCAGTGTCAGTTATTTCCAGGTTAGTACAGAAATTGTGCATGAATTCATACATATGTCATAGAACTTTCTCCAATTTTAAAGAGTTGCTTTCGTTTCTTGTTCTTATACTTGTTTGCACAATTGAGTGTCATTCATTGGTCTCTTTTTCTCTGCTCCCAATAGGATTACCAACTAAGTTAGTATTCATTCATTTAGCCAATAGCTATTGAGGGTTTACTGTTTGCCAGCCCCTCCCTGTCCACATTGGTGGACAACAAAATAGTCCCTTCTGTTCTGGAGCTTAATGTGATCGTAGAGGTACTTGGTAGCTAAGGTCACCTAGTCTACATGCCTGACATTACGTTTTTGGTGCCTGTAAAATCCTAGGCCCCCACTCTCAATGTGCATAAAAGCAGAACACCAGGTCGATGCTGCCTTTGGTGCCCCGTGACTTCTGGTGTGGCCTTTGAGCATTCAGGCATTGGTAATATAGAGCATCACTATTGACAGTCTGAGGCCAACACAAAACAGGTAATTTTAACCAGAGTCAAAATTGGCTGAATGGGGAATGCATTGTCAGAGGGCTAGGGGGCAAAATTCTTGTCTCGTTCCTAGAGAATCTTCATAGATTTGCAGCTTTCAGGTACAAAGATTTTTGCCTGGGTTCAGAAGGTACTTTAAACCATGTATGGAGGAGTTCTCAATGGGTGCCAACAATATATCCTAGACAATTAAGTAAGATTCCTTGGGGTTGGATCACAGACATTAACATATATTAATTATTAATATAACACATGTACGTGCACCTAAAGTTGTCTCAATAGGAGAGAGAACCTTGCGGTCGAGGTTGAAAGACGATTGTATTAAAGTTACCTGTTTGTTGAAACCAAAACCAAACTAAAATACATTTTACTGTAACTGGATTTTTTATGAGACAAAAGATTTTACCAAAAGCAGGATTAATGAAAAGAACCCCTTCCCACTCCTCACTCCTCCATTTTTTTCTACTCTATTAATATTTTTCTTACTATTTTTTCCCTCTCAGGTGACAAGAGCTTATTCAGAATCAAATAGGCAGTAACTGATTGAGAAGAAAGCTCAAAAAATTCAGAGTAATAGCTCAAATAGGTCTGATATTGGTACCTTTGCATATGGTTTTATATCCTTCTGGAAGATCATTTCCCTTTGTGTCTATTTCTTCAGGAAATCCTAAAAAGTTTCAAGACGGCTGTAGATTTTGTAGCACACTTCTCTGTGTGGCAAGTTACATTTTGGTCAAACTTCTGTCACATTCAATGGTAACAGTTTATTTGACGTTGCTTTTCCTAATACCCTGTGAGCTCCTTGACGTTACTTCTCTTTATTACGCTTACCACATCTATAATAGTATCTGAAATATGATGGGTTTTATCAAATGGATTTAATGAATAGTGCCTGAGAATTCTATTAAAATTAAGAAACCTGAATCCAAATTGTATTTTCTTATTTATTTATCTAGAGAATCCCAAGCAGCCTCCACACTGTCAGCACAGAGCCCCATGCTGGGCTCAATCTCACAAACCGTAGATCATGATCTGGGCCAAGATCGAGAGTCCAACGCTTTGCTGACCGCGCCACCCATGTGCCGCCCAAATGGTATTTTCAATTGAAAAGGAAAGCGCAGGGGCGGCTGGGTGGCTCAGTCAGTTAAGCATCCGACTTCGGTTCTGGTCATGATCTCATGGTTTGTGAGTTCGAGCCCCGCGTCAGGCTCTGTGCCGATAGCGGAAACGCCTGGAGCCAGTTTTGGATTCTGTGCCTCCCTCTCTCCCTGCTCTCCCTCCTTTGCTCATGCTCTTTCTCTCTGTCTCTCTCTCTCTCTCAAAAATAAACATTAAAAAAATAAAAGAAAGGAAAGGAAAGTGCAAATCAGTGTAAAGAAATCGCCTCATATTTGCATGTTCCCATATTTGACTTTATTCTTCCAGATGTCCTCTCAAGCGGAACACTGCTGTCAGTGCCAGTGATGAGTGGGAACATTGACTGTTTAATTTGGAAATCAGTAGCTGATTAGAAGTTACATTAAGGTTTTTCATTTAGGTCTGTGAGACCGGATCTCCTTGTGTAAAGCTCGGACTTACAGCTGGAACCAAAGAGAAAGATCTTTCGTGAAGATCAGTGAGGTAGTATCTGAGCATTTTTAATATCAAAGTGAAAAGTATCAAAGTGGACTTTACCCTCCAACATTTGACAGAACAACAACAACAACAACAAAAATCAGTGAAACATAGGGCTAGCTTCCTGGATTCTTTCTACAGAAATGCCATCTGGAATCGAAAATACTTTTCTGACAGCAGCAGTAGGAGCATTCATGATTGGAATGTTGGGGAATGGTTTCATTGCACTCGTCAACTGCATTGACTGGGTGAAGCATCGAAAGCTCTCGCCAGCTGACTGCATCCTCACCAGCCTGGCTGTCTCCAGAATCATTCTTCTTTGGATGATACTATTCGATTCGCTTGTAATGGTGTTTTGGCCACATCTATATAACATTGAGAAACTAGCTACCGCTGTTAATATCTGTTGGACAGTGACCAATCACCTAGCTACCTGGTTTGCCACCTGCCTGAGTGTTTTCTATTTCTTTAGGATAGCCAATTTCTCCCACCGCTGTTTCACCTGGCTGAGGCGGAGAATTAGCAGGGTGCTCTTTGTGCTTCCTCTGGGGTCTTTATTCTTACTGGTTTTCAACTACAAATTATTAGTTGGATTTTCTGATCTCTGGGCTACCATCTACCACAACTATGAAAGAAACTCAACTTGGCCCCTAGATGTAAGTAAAACTGGGTATCTTAACAGCTTGGTTATTCTCAGTTTCATCTACTTAATCCCCTTCCTTCTGTCTCTGACCTCACTGCTCCTTTTATTTCTCTCCTTGATGAGACATACCAGGAATGTGCAACTGAACTCCAGCTCAAGGGACTTCAGCACAGAGGCCCATAGAAGGGCCATGAAAATGGTGATATCTTTCCTCCTCCTCTCCACGGTTCATTTTTTTTCCATCCAGTTAACAGGTTGGATTTTCCTTTTACTGAAGAAACATCATGCCAATTTGGCGGTCACGTTGACATCGGCTCTTTTTCCTTCAGGCCACTCATTTATCCTCATTTTTGGAAACAGCAAGCTGAGACAAACTGCTTTAGGACTACTGTGGCATCTCAATTGCCACCTGAAAATGGTGAAACCTTTAGCTTCATAGATTTCCAGAATTTTCTATAACCCAAGAGAATTAATGATGAACATTGAAGATCCATTTTAACTTTTGTTTTTCTCGCTGGATGCTTTTTAGATGCTATTAAACATCACAGACTTTCCCTAGAATGACCTATAACCTTAATAAGCAAACATGATTGTCATTGTAAAACTTGCTGGTAACAAGAACATACTTGAGTCAGTATGAATATAAAATTTATAATGCAACATGTATTAATGTTACACATGCTAGCAGATATTTATTACATTCATATGTGAGAAAAAAATGATTATTTAGAAAAGAAAATCCTCTCCAAGTTGAATGAGGTGGAATATTTGTACAATACTAAGTTAAAAAGAAAGGAATAAAAATGCCGGAAGCACAGTCCTGTAACAAAGACATAACTTAAAACAAAGGAACAGACTGTCACTATGAATCCAAGCTAGAATAGACACTACATTTGTTAAATAAGACAAAAAAATTGACTTAATCTATAAAAAGAAATTGAATAATTATCCCTAAGTGTAGAATAATGCTTTTATGTCTGCTTTACGCACTTAGACACTGAGTTTGTGTGGGGTGTGTGTCTGCGTGTAAGGATTGATTATATGAACATTTGTGTATCTTGTCAAAGAGGACAAACACAACCAACTCACTCGCCAGGGATAAGAACGGAAAGTTTACAAGGGAATATTGTGTATTTGTATAAAATTTAAACATGTGTGTGTATATAGGTAGTGCTAGGTTGACTTTTCTCATAAAATAATTGAAATGAAATCAAAGTACCTGAAAATGTATATAATCTTAAGGTCAGCAGGTGGCAAAATTGTGCTTGCTAATGATATGGAAATTGTGAATATAAGTTTGATACATAGTACTTTTTAGAGATTATAATTTTAAACATGTTTTAAAACTATCAACAATGAAGAGATCTTTGTAGGGTTTTAAATGGCTGTCATTGTTTCAATTGCAGAGGCAAACAAAGAACAAAAACAAATTAGATGATCAATGTTGAATACATGTGGGTTATAAGTCAATTTTGATGGAGCAGTAGGTCAGGTCTGATGCTGGGAAGAATATAAAAACCATAAGGGTTTTGTGTCTTACTCCAGGAACCATCTGATGTAACCATGATGATTAGGACCCATGCACATAAGACCCACATAAAGATTTAGATTTTTTTAAAATATAGTTTTAAAAGATTTATTAAGTAATCTCTACATCCAACATGGGGCTCAAACTTACAACCCTGAGATCAAGGGTCTCATGCTCTACAGGCTGAGCCAGCCAGGCCACCTAAAGATTTATATTTTTCAACTTCAGTCATTATGTTGGACACTATATAAGAAATTTCCTGGGTGGGGGGTGGGGGAATTAGATGGTGACCAAAAGGTACAAACTTCCAGTTATAAGAAAAATACATACTAGGGATGCAATATATAACATGGGAACTATGATTAACACTTCTGTATGGTATGCTATCACAGTGGATCCTGAAAGTTCTTGAAAGTTGCTGAGAGTGGATCCTAAAAGTTCTCATCATTGGGGCACCTGGGTGGCTCAGTTGGTTGGGCATCCGACTTCGGCTCAGGTCATGATCTCATAGTCTGTGAGTTCAAGCCCCACGTCAGGCTCTGTGCTGACAGCTCAGAGCCTGGAGCCTGCTTCAGATTCTGTCTCTGTCTCTCTCTGCCCCTCTCTCGCCCTCACTGTGTCTCTCTCTCAAAAAAAAACAAAAACAAAAACAAAAACAAAAAAAAACCCATAAAAGTTCTCATCACAAGGAAAAGTACCTTTTTGGGGGTATCTACATGAGATAGTGGATTTTAACTGAACTTATTGTCGTAATTATTTTGCAATAATTGTAAGTCAAGTTATTATGGTGCACAGTTTAAGATTATACGGTGCCGTGTGTCAACCAAATCTCTATAAAATGGAAAGAGAAGACATTTCCTAATGATTGTCCCTGGGATTATCTTGCTCGAGGAAAGGTGAAATTCTAATACTGGCTATATTTAGATTCAGATATTGAGGATAATTTGCTTTAGAATGCCTCCTGTTCAATAGGAAAGTTAGATTACTTTGTGCTTATTAGAAAACAAGCATATTTAGTTTTCGTTTTTAGATTTACACTCTGGTATCAGTCAACTTTAATGACCAAGATGAAAATGATTTAAACAACCATTATGAGTGGGATTTAGCAGTAAATGTCTCACAGGGACTATGTCTTCACTTCTCATGTAGTAATGTTGGGGGGATGAAGCTATAAGCAGGAACCTATTCCTGACAATAAGAAGCACAGAAAATGACTATTAAAATGTGAGGCCTGTGCTATAGACTGGTTAGTGGCTACTGATGTATTGCATTTTCCCTATTAAAAAGATTAATTTGAGATTGAGGCCTATGGTTCACCCTTCCTGTAACAAGAGCCTGTGTTAGAGACTCTAGTCATGATCCAAGAAAAGCTACACCTATCACATCTATAACTAGTCCCATGCAATCAGGAGAGAATTGTATCTTATTCTGGGACCAAGTTATTGTTCCCAGTGATTGCCATTGCTTTCTTGTTATCACTTCCCTCCCAAAGGAACTTTTTTTTAAAGAATTTTTTTAAAGTAATCTCTACAGGGGCGTCTGGGTGACTCAGTCGGTTAAGCATCCGACTTCAGCTCAGGTCATGATCTCGCGGTCCGTGTCAGACTCTGTGCTGAGCTCTCAGAGCCTGGAGCCTGTTTCGGATTCTGTGTCTCCCTCTCTCTCTGACCCTCCTCCATTCATGCTCTGTCTCTCTCTGTCTCAAAAATAAATAAACGTTAAAAAAAAATTAAAAAAAAAAAAAGTAATCTCTACACCCAACATGGGACTTGAACTCATGGCCCCAAGATCAAGAGTCACATGTTCTACTGACTGAGCCAGCCAGGCACCCCTTAAAGAAACTCTTATAGTCTTAATGTACTAAGTTTTATTTATTTATTTTTTCAGTTTGCTCACACCTGAGACCAGGAGAGTTGCAAATAACTTTTTTTCAATTTCAAAAGAGGCTTTTGCCTGAGCGCTTGCCCTTGGTGTAGAACTTGGCCTGGACCCTTGCCCAAGCTAAGATAGTTTAATTTCGAGCCATATGGTCTTGAAATTTACTAAAAGAAAAGGTACCAATGGAAATATGCATGGATCAATACGGATTCAAAGGTGACATTGTCGACTTTCTGATGGTTTAGGTATTTTGTCTGCTGTCCTGGATTGAACTTCATGTGCTTTGAACCAGGGACTTCCTTAACTGAGGTACAGAAACAAGGCGGCCATGTGCAAAACCCATAATTTCACACTCCACTCACCTGCGACATTGGTTAATGCTTTTTGTAGGAATCGATGCCATATGCTGGACGGCTCTCAGGATAAATGTTCATTTAAAAAGTTGATCAGATGATTGGTTTGAACAATTCAGAAAGTTATTGACGGAGGTTATTTGTAGGAAAAAATCACAGGTGACAGATGGGCTATTTTCTTTCTTTTTTTAAAATGTTTATTTTTGAGAGAGAGAGACAGAGTACAAGCAGGAAAGGGGCAGAAAGAGAGGGAGACACAGAATCCGAAGCAGGCTCCAGGCCCCGAGCTGTCAGCACAGAGCCCGACGTGGGGCTTGAACCCACAAACCATGAGATCATGACATGAGCCAAAGTCAGATGCTTAACCAACTGAGCCACCTAGGCACCCTTGGACTATTTTCAATTTTAGCACTTTCGGGAAACACCAACATCCATGCAGCTTTATAACACAAAGGCACTGGTACCTCTATTCCTTGGCACCATGTTTAAATGAGTTAGTTTAAAAAATAACTTCTTTTTCCTTTAATACAGATCTAACTTGACCTCTGAATTTTAAGTCCTATTAATTATAGTCCTCTTTGGCTTCAGTTTGAAATGCTTTCAAAGTTTTCTTTTTATTAATTGGCAAACTAAGATAGTTTCTTTAAAAAAATCTCCTTTTTCAAATTAAACCTCTTTTTATTTATTTGTTGGCCGTTCTCCATGATTTCAGAGCAGACATTTGAAGCACACTATTTCATTAGCAACTTCTACCTTTTGGTTGTGATAATTTATTTTTCCTCACTTTGGTTCCTATGAAAAGGTATACTGAATCTATTTCACCCAGTATATGAACAACTTTCATTCTTCTTTGTTCATGGATGCCCTCCACTACCTTCCTGTGAATAAATCCACAGTATTTGAAAGCCATAAACATGGGCAAAATTTCCTAATGTATGCGGCAGATCCCTAATTAGGATAGGAACTGGTAGGATTGCCTGGCCTCAGATGTACTACTGCAGCTAAAACTACTAAGAATTCCATAGTTCCTTATTATTTGTTGTAGGCATTCAGTAATGTCCTTGGCCTTTTGATTGTTCCAAGAGCATGACTGAGATTGGTATTTGTGTGGAGGAGAGGTGAGGAGAAGTGGACTTTAGCTGTAAAGATTCATGACTTGTTCTGGTGGTAATCTTGCTGGGCAGTAGGTTATTAAAGATTTCTTATTAAAATTGTAATGAAATTCCCACACTCGTGGTAATCCAAGCAGACTTATGTGACTCAGCTGAAACCTGTTGAAATTCTATTTATTGCAGGGATTCCTTTCTTGGTTCACTTGCTCGAAACCTTCCAAGTCTTATTCTTCAGACTACTTTCCTTCCAGGCTCAGTTTCTGGCATTTTCCTCCCCCTCTCCTTTTGTTCCTATATGCCTAAACTTTCCATTCCTGCCCCTTGATGTCTCCACGTGTAAGTCCCATTTTCTTTTTGACTCTATCAAATCTATTCATGCTCTACCAGGAAAAGTCCCCATTAGAATAGGATTATAAGACTTTTAACAGAAAATTTAGTTAGGCCTCCCCAAAGCAGTGATGGACAGTTTCAAAATTCATGATTAGCTGATCTCTACACCTTAAGGGGAAAGTGTTTCCATTCTAGGGGTAATGTCTTTTTCTCTGTCTCCCTTCATCCCCTTCTTCCCTACAAACAGGCCAAATGACTTCAGGCAGCAGACAGTATAAAATACTGGACTTAATATCAAATTATATCGAATGCTTATATTCTCATACATAAAGCCCTCAATAATTACACTAAAGAAAAAAAAAAAGATATTGCCAACTATTACCCAGGAATTACTTTTGTTTGAAAATTTAAGAAACAGGATTATTCAGAATTACCTATACATTATAAAAAATTGAATCTCTCATCAAAAGTATCTTTAGAGATAAACTTAGGGTTCAACTGTGGTTTGGCCAATTACTATGACCTTGGGAAATTAGCCTCTTTAAATCCCAGTTTCCTTATCTGAAAAATGATGATAAAAAGGTCTTCCTCGTAGGGTATACATGAGAATTATGGAGATCCTGTATGTAAATAAGTGCACAGTTCCTGGTAGTAAAAACTCAATCAAATTAAAAATGCTGGCAATAATCATATGCCCTTTTAGCCAAGCAATCACAAGTATTTTTGCTCTCAACTAAAGTTATATTAACTTCTTGTTCCCTTTTAAGTTATATTATGTTCTATGATCACATTTCCCTTTTATAGTTAAAATATAACACAGTCCTCATCCCTCAGCATTTTTATCATTTACACTTCATAAACGTTCTTTCTTTTTTGGTGAGAACTATGCCACCTCTTTGCTTCTCCATGCTTGCAGGATCCTTGGACCAATCAATATTCATGGTGGCCTGAAAGAGCTCAATTTATGGGCAATGAAGTGAATCACTTTATTATCAGGGGCAAATATCTTTATTTCCTTCATTGAGGACCATGTGTGGGAAAAAAAACCCAACTAATTTGGCATTTATTCAACTATGCCTGGATCTACTTTGCATTAGGCAATGCTCTAGGTAAGGGACAGAGCAATGAACGTTTTTGGCTTCATGGATGTTGCCTAGAAGGATGCTAAAAGGAATAAAACTATTTGCACATTAGAATAATAAGTGGTTTAGTCAGGGCAAAAATCGTGTTTTCTCCCCTGGGAAACTTCAGTAAGTTATAAATGTTGGAAGAAAAATAGGGACTGGGTGTAAGAGCAATTGTGAAGAATAAAGGGTAAGTCATGGAGCCTTCATTCGGTTCCTACTTTATATTTGCTGATACTATACAGGCTGTAAAACTGGATAGGATACAGTATCTTCCCTCACAGTTTCCAGTATAGCTGGGGGATATGATATAGTAAGTGCTAAGTGCCATGGTTTCTTTAGTGTAACAAAAGGCCGATCTGAAGAAAAAAGGTTGAAGAAGGCACATGTTCATGTAGCCACCTGAATGGAGCATCCCCGTACCTCACTGTACCAGGACTAATGGTAGCCATTCTTTGGTACGAAGACATGAGTACATCCAGGGAATAGTGACGCTCACCATCGGTAAGTCCCTTGGCAGACTTCATTGATCAAATTACATTTCTGATGTTTTAGATTAAAATGTTTTAGTTCCTGCACTCTCAGGGCAATATGTAATAACCAAGGGAAGAGATTGTAGAAACCGGTCTCTTGGATATTTAAAAACAAAAGCCCACATCTGATAACGAATGCACAATTAGGCAAAAATGAGGCAGCCTATGAAAATGTTGATGTTAACACAGCCTTTGGATGGAGTAAAAGAAATTAACAATATAGTCAGGGGAATCTGGGAAAAACTAAATTAAAACAGTGACATCGAAGTTTAGCCTTGAAACACAGCTAGAGTAACAACAGGCAAAAAGAAAAAAGACAAGACAAAAAAAACAAAAAACAAAAAAAATAGAGAAGGCAGAAAAAAGTAAAGTAGTACGAGGAGGACATGACCCAACAGCTTAGAGACCAGGAATAAAGGGCAGGAAATACAATTTCCCAAAGCCAGACCTGGTGCTTAAGGGGACACTTATTTTACGAACCCTAGAGTATACTTGTTGGTGGGACACAATCAGTGGAACACAAAACACAGGAAATAGTTTAAACCTTGACCTCTGCAAACAATGGTCCCTTTTATCTCACCTAAAATCCTTCTGGAGGATCTGCCCCATACCCCCAAGGTCAGCACCTTATGGATTTCCTCCAGGCTTGAAAAGCTCTACTGGAAAAAAAATCGGTATTCTGTGAGTTTTAAGTTTCATTCACATGTTAATGAGATCTTCTGTTGGAACAGATACGGTTTATTGTGTATGCATCAAGCACTAAGGCAGGCTTATCTTCAATTCTCGGACTGATTTTTTAAAGTAGGTATTTTTATCTTCATTTATAGTTGAGGAAATTGGGTTTTAGGCAGATTAATGGACTCACCTAAGACCACAAAATGAAGTTTGTATCTTAACAATGATCGGCCTGATTTAAAAACTCAATTCCATTTCACTATGGTGGCTCTTAACCAATGCTGTACTTTTCAATTGCCTGGGGGGAACTTCTAAAAATAAAACTTCAATTATTTTTTGAGAGAGAGAGAAAGAGACAGAGAATTCTAAGCAGGCTCCATACTCAGCGCAAAGCCTGACTCGGAGCTCGATCTCACAACCCTGGGATCATGACCTGAGCTGAAATCAAGAGTCCAATGCTCAACTGACTGAGCCACTCGGGTCTCCCTAAATTCATTTTTAATCAAGGAAATATATATACAGTTAAGAAAAACCAAAGTACTGTTAGTGAAAGACAGCAATCCTCTATCTTTTCTCTACTCATCTCTGATTTTTTTCTTGAGACAACCACTTCTTATGTTTATTGTTGTTTTTTCTGAATGTCTATATACTGATTTATTGACCTCTCTACATTAGATCTTGACTGATTCTTCCCCATTACACATACCTGTCTCCTCTCCAATCCCCACAATGTTACACAATCATTTCTTGTTGTATTAGTATTCAGCATTTATATAATTATGACTGACTTTATAGAACTAGTATTATTCATAATTTGGAAGTATGCAGTGTAGTTCTTGAAAAACTTTGAATTGTCCTGTTTCATAATAAATTTGTTTCCTTAATTTTTTTATTGTTTATTTTCGAGAAAGAGAGCAGAAACAGGGGAGAGGTAAAGAGAGACAGAGACACAGAATCTGAAGCAGGCTCCAGGCTCTGAGCTGTCAGCACAGAGACCAATGCAGGGCTCAAACTCGCAAGCCTTGAGATTATGACCTGAGCCGAAGTCAGATGCTCAACAGACTGAGCCACCCAGGCACTCTTGTTTCCTTAATTTTTAAAAACTCTGCAGATCACTAATCCATCCCCAGACTCTGAAAAACTAAGTATCTCTTGTCTTTATATTCAAACACATCCGGTATTCTCAGTTTTTCTTTTTGAGACATTCTACCTATCTTTAGTCATTTCTTACTGAATTCAAGCTGTTCTCCCCTACTCTCCTCCCTCTTATATTACGATTTTAGCAACTTTATGGCATACTCTTTGTGCCCTTTACCCTTTAAATAATCAAATGCTTCTTCTCCACATCAACAATACTGTATCTCTGAACTTCCCACTTTATAAGGACATCATTACCATTCCATATACTTTCCCCTCCCCCTTCAACAACCCCACTTAAAAGCTGTACTTTTCCATTATCAAAGCTGTTAACATTTGCATTCTACTTTGTAACCATAATTAAGTATTCTCTCAAAAGATAAAAACCATAAACAGCATTTACATTAATTATTATGATTACTGAAGTGTTATTCACAAAATAACCAAGGTTAGGGCTTTGACTGGACTTCCTTTTCTTTGGTTCCAAGGTCTTGAACTACACGGACACTGCAAGAGGGTCCACTTTCTAAAACTCCAACCCTGTTCAAAATCCAGCAGCATTTTTCGTTGTTTGGTATCAGAAGGGTGTTTTTCCTGTACACTTGTGGTTATTTTCACTGAGAATTTCAGACTGTCATTGTTTTCTCTTGTTGAAGAAATATATTTGCCTTCCACGTATCTCTTTAAGATCTTCAGCTTCTTATTCATTCAATGTCTTGGTTCCAGTCCAATCCCATCTTCCCGAAATTTGTTTTATTTTAATTTGGACAGTGAGCTTGTACATTAACATTTTTTTTTTTCTGAAAACTTTAGTAGCCGCCCTTTTCTTTACCCGGCATCGTGTTCGTCCTGTTTTTAAGGCTGCAAAGCATCTTAAATATTGTCGTAGGCCTTAACTGAAGTTCTTTGCTGTCCCCGGAAAATCGCGTATTTCCTTTCTCTAGCCTCGACCCGCTTTCCGCCCCGGCCCTGGAAGCTCCGGTAGGATCCGAGAGCGCAACCGCACAGAGAGCTCACGACCTCTCGCGAGATTCCAGAGCTCCGTGCTTACAAATTTTCTTCACCGCCGCCAGGCCTCCTGGGAGTCCGCCATGTCCTGGCCGGGATGTAGGCAGCGTAATCACGGCACTAAATATGTACCTGCAAGCGGATGTTGAGGATCACCGAGCCCGCGACGTAGAAGTACGGGAAGTTCATGCGCAGCTGCCAGGCCAGCTCGAAGAAGGCGAGCAGGGTGCGGGAGAGCCCTTTGCAGAAGACTCCATATGAGCTGGGGGCCCCAGCCGCGCTGGAGGCGCTGAGGGCCAAGGAAGACGGAGCCGCCGCGGTGGCCATGAATCTGGCGTCGCCGCTCCCCCAGGGCATAGATCCGAGAGTCACCCCGGCTCTTGCCGACCTCCGACCAATGGCCGGGAAGGCGAGGGGCGCAGTGCGGGCGGCTAACGGACCGCCGGACTCACACCTGCACCTCCCGCTGCCGCAGCTTCTTCCCCAACGGCGCTCTGCCCCGGCCGCCGTTGGAGCTCCGCCCCTTCCTGTTTGATGCTCCTACTGGTTTTTAGCACTTAAA
Source organism: Prionailurus viverrinus (assembly GCF_022837055.1). Lineage (NCBI taxonomy): Eukaryota > Metazoa > Chordata > Mammalia > Carnivora > Felidae > Prionailurus > Prionailurus viverrinus. The sequence goes on along the minus strand of NC_062567.1, from coordinate 42,361,887 downwards.
GCTTAACAGGCGGTAGGTGCGCAAGGCGTTATTTATATATATGCCATACATAATGTCTTATATATGGACAGCCAAACAGATATGGTTTTCTCTTTAAAATGAATAAAGGTAAATAAAATCATGTAATTTGCCCCAGAGAACACAGTTTGTAAGGGTCAAACTCTAGGTTAAAACTCAGGTTTGTCTGCTGTGTGATCTGGGTTATTAGCCGGGAATCTCACCCTTTGATTTCATAAAATTAACCCTAATATTAGAGCCAGATGAACTCCAGTTCAGGCACAAAGTCTCCGTGTTCATAACATACTATAAGTGTAAAGGATCACAGTCGTGGGCTATGGGTTGTCTTAAGTATTAGACTCTTTCAGTTGCAAGTGACAGAAACACTTATTTAAGCAAAACAAAACGAAACGCACACACATACGCATATATACTTTTCTTTTTTGATACGTATATACCATATCATATTCCCACCCAGGTGGAAAAAGTCCTGATTAGGTATGGAAGATTCTACCATTTCTGCCTGGGGATGCACCTGTAACGTGTGGCTAGGCCCCAAAGGTTGGAATACCACTAAAAACTATGAATAACCCTAGTGTAACATAGCGTATCTCCCATAGCCACGTATTCTTCTGGTGTTTAAATGATGCACACTTGGTTAACTTCTCTAACTTCTCCCATTTTAACTAGTAAGCACTGCATTTTTCATTATAGACAACTTCTGTATATAAGGATTATTCAGATGTGTAACTTCTGATCAAAACATTCATATTACAGTCGTTCTGAAAATTATTCAAATATCCCGCATCTCACCCTGCAGCGAATAGCTGTGGTGACCATTCCAAGTGCAATTTATGTGTCCCAGAGGGACACTCTGTGGCATGAAATTTGTAAAATGTAATTGTGTGTCCCCAGCAAGAATTTCGTCTACTTTTGCTCTACTAATACCACCCCAGCAACATTATGTGCACAGCCCTTAGAGAAACTGATTACAAGTCATTTAAGAAGACTTATAAAATACAGAATATTTAAAAATATAAAATATTCATTAAAATTTTTTTTTTAACATTTATTTATTGTTGAGAGACAGAGACAGAGCATGAGCAGGGGCGGGGCAGAGAGAGAGAGGGAGACACAGAATCCGAAGCACGCTCCAGGCTCTGAGCTGTCAGCACAGAGCCTGACACAGGGCTTGAACCCACAAACCGCGAGATCATGATCTGAGCCAAAATCGGACACTCAACCGACTGAGCCACCCAGGCACCCCTAAAATATTCTGAAAAGTAGTGTAAGATAAATGACAACTCTTGAGAACCAGGAGAAAATGTTTAATTTTAGTACACAAGTACAATATACTCTTCCTGAAACTTGAAAAAGTAATAGAGGTATTAGGGGTCACTGAAGTCGTTAAGTTTCTGCATCTTCCATTTCCAACTGTGTAAAACTATGTGGACTTATTCTCCTCTACCCTTTCTCTGCTACCCTACCCCCTATACCCAGTATTGGTTAACTCCATCAAAATCCTGAGCCCATGGGAAAAATAGCCCCCGCCTACTCCTAACGTGGTTAGGTAGATGTCCTGTTCCAATGGGAAAGGACGAGCCAAATAAGAGTAGTCATGAAGCTCTGACTCCTACGCATTAATGCTCTAGAGCTGCTGAAGGATTTCCATCAGGTGAAACTGACATTGGAAGGTGAATAGGATCAATATTTTACATGGTTGTGGTTTTTATGTCCTTTGATCTTTAGACTCGAAATGACCGGCTCACATTTCTTGCCAAATAGGCACATGTAAGCTATCAATAGTAACACGTGTTCTAAACCATTTCTCTAATTGATACTTCATTTACTCCCAACTTGACCTTTCCTAATCTTTCTTATTCCCCTCTTTTTGACAGTATGTTCCCAATCTAATACTTTTTAATGGCCTGTTTAATGATTCTTTGGAAAAATGTAAGCACCAGTAAGACTGCAAAGTACTATATTGGTAAATTCTCACTATTGTAGTTAACAGGTATAATATGTCGTCTTTCATTTATCATTTGATTAACTTTGGTCTTGTCTCTTATTCTGAGTCTGGCCAAAGATTTGTCAATTTTGTTTATCTTAAAAAACAAACAAACCAGTCTTAGTTTCACTGATTTTTTTCCTGTCCGTATAGTCTCTATTTTTCATTTATGCTCCTTGTTAGTTTTTTCCCTAGTTCCTTGCAGTATAAGTTAGGTTGTTTATTTGAGAACTTGCAGTTGGCCTGGCCCAAGCTCATGGTTGCCACTCAAACCTTTGTGATTGTCTGTGCCACTGTCTTGGTTCTTAGTGGCTCCCAGTAGATGATGGTATGTGAAGACCTGTCAGTGTGCCTAAAGCTTGGGAACCTGTTCAGGCTCCTGGAGAACTACTAATTACTTTCCCCTTCATTCCCCAGATGCAGGCCTGACCTTCATGCCACAGCTGGGAAGTCAGGACATTAGATATGGAGATGAACCCCTATCATGGAAAAATGGTGATTTTGCTTACTTTGTGCTAAGCAGAGGAAATAGGTACGGGGAGTCTTTGTGTGCACATCTAGAGCTACCTCTTTATTTTGTGTATGGTCCCTAGGGACTTGTGAATGCTGAGTCCTGCCAGATCCAGAGCCAATCTGTCTGGCAGCAGCCATAATCGTTGGGGTGTTGGATGTGTGGATATGCTGCTTCTCGTGAGAAGCCGAAGATTGGGTTTTGTTGTTGAAGTGATCTGGAAGGACGCAGTGGGTGATACGGCCAGCAACTTGAGCGCATATGTGGCTTAAAATCAAAGCCACATATTCAAGAATTGTTGCCATTATAGCTCACTTCTAATACCAGTTTTTGTACCAGTCAGCTTTTATTGTGTAACAACCACAAAACTCAGTGATAGACAACACTAAACGTTTATTTCTTATATGTCTCTAGAGACCAGTGAGCTACGTTGGAGTTGCCATAGATATCTCCACTGTTTTCAGATTTCTCGTTCTATACCTGGGGGCCAACTGGAAGCTAGTAAGGGGAACTTGATCCTCCTATCTCTTAGCCTTCTCTCTGGACCAGTTCACTAGTCTAGACATAACCTTCTCATGGTGATGGTAGAAATACAAGAGTGAACAAGACTCAGTATGCAAGCCCCAGTAATGTAAGTCCAGCAATATAAGACTCTGCTTGCAAAATTTATGCCAACATCTAATTAGCCAAAGCAAATCACACGGCTGAGGACAGTGAAAGAATAGAACAGATCATCCCTCTCATGGTGAGAGAGGATAGCAATGTGATAGGCTGAAGAATTGGGACCAATTTAAGCAATCGACCGCGGCATCCCATACATCATTAAAGTAATTCTAAGCGACATTTATGTCCTTGCATATACCCAAGTCTCAGTTTTCTAGTCTTATCTGAAATTCTCCATCTTATAGTAAGATCTTAGAGAGCTCCATTTGGGCTTACAGAGATGATTACCACTGCCGCCTTTTCTGGAATTCTGCTAATTCTGTTTGTTTGTTTGTTTTTGTTTTGTGTGTGTGTGTGTGTGTGTGTGTGTGTGGAAGTTTCCTGTAAATCCCCACATCTGTCCCATGTGTAAACTTCTGACAACTTTCTGCTTATTAATAACTCCATTCTGTTCCTTCTTGGGATGCATTCATCTTTTCATTGGGGTCTTACTGGTCAACTTGCTTCCTCTTTATTGAAAATATTGGGCAGGCAGTAGTTTTCTTGTTCAGATTCCCCCCACCCCCAGCATCACTTCTCTGAATTTTGCCTTTTGAAGACCCTGTTATAGCACATGGTATAAATATGTTTCATTTTTTTATGAAAGCACCTATCATTTAAATTCAACTCATTTTCTTGTCATTGAATAGGTAATATAATCCAAAGGTGTGTTCCATCATCAAACCTCCATTCCAAGTCCATAGTCATCTTGCCCGGCTCTCCCTTTCTCACCTTCCATATACTTTCTTTTAATGTCCTAATTTCATATATTTCTTTGCATCTTGATGCAAAGACCTAATACATGCCATTCTTCTGAGCCACATTCAGGTACATCTTGAAATTCAATAATTAATGCCAGAAATGTCTCCATATTCTATTACTGCTTTGTGTAGTCATCTTAGCAATAAGAACTCAGAATTTGTACCTGCCAGAGCCAAGATTGAGATTCAGGCTTATCTTCTATTTAGGCTAGTATTAAGTCCAGAACTCTCTTAGTTCCAAAATCTTTGTGCTTTTCACTACACTGCACTGGCTCTAAATTTATGTAAAAGTAAATCTTTATTAGGAACCAAACTGGGCTAAAGGTACCTAAAGTCTATTTCATAACATAACCATCGATGTTTAAATGGAACTGCAGGGTGTGGATGTTCTCATAGTAGTCAAAGATATTTAAGTTTTAAGTTAGAGAAAAGTAACACAAACAGACTTTTATACAACTGAAAATTCCAGGAATAGAGCAGCTTTCTGTATGGTTAGATTTAGATGAACATGACAGCTGTGGCCAAGCCCAAAGATAAGTCTTGAAAATTAACAGCCAATTTTCAATGTCTGTAGCAACAATAAAATGACACATCTGCACCCTCCTGTGACCCCAGTATTCTTTACATGCTGGTAGACTCCCTGTCAATGATGTTAACTGCCATAGACTCTAAGTCTAAAGTTCTCTCTTGTCTAACAAAAGAGTGGACACAGGATTGAAGCAAGAGATGGCTAGTGTCGGGGAAAAGACAAGAGAGAACTTCAGACTTGGAGACTATGGCAGATGGTGCCCCCGACGTGACAGAAGGAAAGGGGGACTAGGGGCCGATGTGGACAAGGAGCCGATGTGGCCAGGCTTGCGACGTGGCCTTGCGACACAAGGACTGCAGGACACCGCGGACCGGTAAAGGAGCTCCAAGAAAAAAATGCACCAGGTACAGTCTCTACCTAACCAGGTAAGGGATAAAGCGAAACTCTATTAGGATTCGCTGCTGCGGAACTTTTTGAGAGATCTCCCATGGGAAACTCCCTCCCTCCCCCGACTCCCTGCAAAAGCGCTATATTTGAATTCTTCAGCCCCTAGGAGAGACAGCGGGGACTATTCTAAATTACAAGGCTCTTCGTAGATTATTGGCCGTCCAACAAAAATTGCCCTTGGTTCCCGGAACAAGGAACTTACTATCCTGAAGCGTTGCAACGAATAGAAAAAACAATGAAGGCCAGGCCTTCTAAAGGGGCTAAAAGTACCCCCTAAAGTAATCCTCACCTGGTCCTTTGTCCGAGCTACACTTCCCCCCCCTTTGAGCCCTGGCAGTGCATCTAAAAAGGAGGAAGGGGGGCGCCTGGGTGGCTCAGTCCGTTAAGCGTCGACTCCGGCTCAGGTCATGATCTCTCAGACTGTGAGTTCAAGTCCCACATCGGGCTCTGTGCTGACAGCTCAGAGCCTGGAGCCTGCTTCCGATTCTGTGTCTCCCTCTCTGCCCCTCCCCCCGTTCATGCTCTGTCTCTTTCTGTCTCAAAAATAAATAAAACGTTCAAAAAAAATTTTTTTAAAAAGGAGGAAGGGACACCTGGGTGGCTCAGTGGGTTAAGCGTCTGACTTCAGCTCAGGTCATGATCTCATGGTTTGGGAGTTCGAGCCCTGCCTCAGGCTCTGTGCTGACGGCTGGGAGCCTGGAGCCTTCTTCAGATTCTGTGTCTCCCTCTCTCTCTGCCTCTCCCCAACTCATGCTCTCTCTCTCAAAAATAAATAAAACTTAAAAAAAAAAATTAAAAAAGAGTAAATAAGAAGGAGGAAAAGCCTTGCTACCCCTGTACTCAGATTGTGCCTCTGGCTCCTTTACAGCCAGAAGCTACTCCCCCCTCCCCAAAAGGGTGGGACGTTAAGGAGCCTCTGAAAACCTCACTGACCTGCTCTGATAAAGTCCTCCCCCCCATGCAAAGGTACATTTAAATTTTTTTTTCAACGTTTATTTATTTTTGGGACAGAGAGAGACAGAGCATGAACGGGGGAGGGGCAGAGAGAGAGGGAGACACAGAATCGGAAACAGGCTCCAGGCTCTGAGCCATCAGCCCAGAGCCCGACGCGGGGCTCGAACTCCCGGACCGCGAGATCGTGACCTGGCTGAAGTCGGACGCTTAACCGACTGCGCCACCCAGGCGCCCCCAAAAGTACATTTAAAAAGCCCATAAGGCCAGTAAATTGCAGCTGTTTCCCATTGACAGGTAAAATGGGCAATGTGACCGTGAAGGCCTGTTCTTTCCAATAGTAAAAGAATTGCAAAAATCAGTTCGGCAGTAGGTCCATCACAGCCCTTTTACAATCGGTATTTTAGAAACGATTCATGGCACTCATTCCATGTGTGCCTGGGACTGGGGCTCTCTTAAGAACATCATTCGGACCCCAGCCCAGTATGCTGTCTATGCCCAAGAGTTTCATGATGCTTGCGTGACTAGTGCTACGCTGGGCTCTGCCGCTGCTATTCCGGTGTCTTTGAAACAACTGTCTGACACGGCCTTCCCGACCAAGGCAGCGAGCCCGGCTTCCGGTCATTGTCAGCAAAGCAATGCACTGAAACAGTGCGGTGGATTTTACAGAGGGCATCCCTAACGTAGGGAACTCTAACTCTCTCTCACTGTTTCTTCCTATACACTCTGGTTACTCGAACTATATGTGAAGGCTTCTCTCTCATTCATTTCCTGGATTAATAACTATGATGATGAGAGCCAATTGTTTCTGGCTAGCCTACCTCGGGGTGGAGATTTTAAGGAATATTCCCAAGCAGCTGCTGAAACTCCTTTTGTTTTGGGGAACTTCCCTGTCTTCTCTGGCCCGACTTAGACTGCTTAATTCCACTAGTGGAAGACAAAAACAAAAAGCAAAGCAAAACAAAGCATAATATAAAAAACAAAAATTGATATCTGCTCATCTATCTGAGTTGACAGACTTTAGGATCATGTGAACTCTTTTCTCTGCCCTCGGTGCCTCTGACTGGACTGCCGGCCCTCAAGCCCCTAGGCGGTTCCTCACCTCTTCCGCCTTCTCCCCCCACCCCCCTTCCGGTTTCTGCACCCCCGGAGTGCGGCCTGCTTATCTGACTCTTCAGTGCCTTAGTACTACTCCCCAAGTTGTCAGAAGGCAAAAAAACACCCCCTTTAACTGTAAATGTCCTCACTGGTTCCACGGGGAAAATTAACAATGGTAAACTTTTAAGGGGATACAGATCAAATATTGTTAAGATAGGCATGTCTTTTAAATTATGACTTTATTCCACTAAGGTTGAGATGAATGAAATTTTAAAAGTACACTGGTGTAAGGTTAAAATTCTGCTTTTCTCTCTGTTCAAAAAGACAAAGCTTTCTTGGACTGTTCTGCTCTTGATAAGACAATGGAAACAAAGGGTTTTTTCTCTTTGCCAAAAAAACAAAGCTTTAGGTTTCATCTTTCTCAGGTCTTTAATTGCCTAGTTAAAACTTCTCAATGTTAAAAGAGCTAAGTTTCGATAACTATATAATGGTATACATTCGGCTTTAGGGTGCGTTGGTTGAATAAATAAAGGTTTAAGAATTGTAATGATCTGTAATCCTATTTAAAATGTGCTTTATGATAACTTCCTCGCCGCCAGCAATTCGAAGTACTGGGTTCCTCTTTCTCGACATTTCTGAGGGCTTTGGGTAAGCTCCTCTTGATCTGAGAGGCTTTATTGTTGTTGTTGTTGTTGTTGCTTTTGAGCCACCAATCTAACTAGGACAGGTCAGCTTACACTGGCAGACAGTTATGCCCAGAGCCCAACTGAGCTGGCAGAAAGGTCTGCCCAGAACCAAACCCTTAGCCTTTCAGATTACAAGTCCCGGAGTACAAAACCTCAGCAAATTTCCCAGGGAATTGGTGGTAGTCTGTACAGGCCTTCTTGTTTGTTTGTCTGTCTTGTTTTGGGTAGATAAGGGCTATTGCTAGCAGGGATCTTGGAGGCCAAAAGAATTGCAAAAATTGGTGGACACAGGTCAGGCATTTAAAGGTTGTTAGAGTGCTTGCCACATCAAGAAGACTTTCAAGATAGGATAAGTTAGTCGCTGAACAGGTTAGATGGACTCGAGGTACCCTGCCAACCTCAAGAAGACATCTGTGCAATGAGGTACGCTGTAAAACACGCACAGTCCCCAACGCCATGGCGTATCCCTTTTAGGCATTAGTTCGTCTCCCAGAAACCCAACATCTTGGCTAATGAGATCTTTAACTCCTGAAGAGTCAAGCATGCCACCTTTCGGCACACCAGCTTATTTTACATCTAAGAATTATAGTCCCAGGAGTTGCAGGTAGGTAGCAAGATGGAAAAATTTTACTAAAAATAACCTAGAATCGCAATGGCCATTACGGGAAGCATTCCAATTAGACAAGATTGTTCATTTAAGAAAGTAAGGGTTCCCAAATTAAGCAAACAGAAAGGGATGCCTAATTAATTGGTGTGCAGAAGCTTCCAAAGGGCTTCAAGATTCTGAAATAGCCTTATTGAAAGGCTCATTACAGAAAGCTAATGAGAAAAACACAAAAGGTACCTAAGATAAGAGGACAGGACTGACATGACTTCTACTGCTCCCCTCTACCCTTCTTTTCCTGGGTTCTCGTGGTCTACTAATTCTCTATCTGAACTGCCTTTTCACTCCGAAGAGACAATTAAGCAGTTACCTTTAAAAATAAAACCACCCGAGGTTGCAGGGCATCCTCCTCAGATCTCTCTCACTTCTTGGTCAAAGACAACTAAGGGTCGTAGATACAGAGGAGGATCCTGAGTTTTTTAAGAGTTTTAAATCCTTATCAGAGCCTGTGACCCCAGGCTGCCAGGTCTTTATCAGCTTGTGCAACTGTTGGTAGGACCTGGTGAAGCCCCAGAATGTATGCGGGAAGAAGGGCATAATTCTGAAGGTGATATTTGAGATGCCATGTCTCTAGCGTGGTGCTCTTACAAACCAGAGAAAGCTCCCAGAATAGCAGCTAATCTTTTAAAAGCCTTTCCTGGAGTTTTCCCTACCCACACTGACCGGTCTGTGTTTCAAACATGCAAACAAAGAAAGATGAACCTGTGGCAGACTTTAAAGCCTTTTTTGGAGGCACTCTTCCTTCAGCATTCTGGACTCTATACACTAAATGAGGTCACCCAACTTGCCCTAGCTGCTCTATTAGTAAATGGATTGCCTCCAGAGATCAGTGGGCTAATAAAAGGGCAGAGAGCAGGATAGGAGGCCACCAACCCGACTGAACTTAGCACTAGCGCTGGGCATTTTGAAAGGAACTTCAAGTAAGACTGGAAACAAAAACCTGCCAAGTTGGCTTTACAGCTACAACAGCTCCGAGGCCAGGGAGCTAAAATGACACCTGGGCCCTGCACATTCTAGGGCTCCGCCATCAAAACAATGGCCCAAAGGTTTGTAATCAGTTGGGCACTGGAAATAAAATTGTCCTCAAAGGTCCTATGCAAAGTCTTCCCTTCCCTGAATGCCTCCAAGGGTGGGCTCCTTCATGGGCCCCTCCCAGGGCTGATAGGACTGTTACCAGTAATTCCCTTAAGCAGTCGGGGGAAACTGCAATTAACATTGATGGAAAACCTTGCCAGATTTTAATAGCTATTGGAGCTCCGCTATCTCCTTAAACCCCACTCTCATAGGACAACAAATTCCTCTTGAGTAAAAAGGTTTCCTTAGTGAGCGTTATCTAATAAAGTTCACAGAGGGTTTCTATCTCAACCAGTGCAAATGACTCTGGGATCTGTTACTGAAAACCATTCCTTTTTGTTATGTGATCCAGCTCCAGTTAATTTATTAGGTAGATATCTCCTTTCTAAATTAAAAGGGCTAATATGGGGTGCCTGGGTGGTTCAGTCAGCTGGGCATCCGACTTGATTTCGGCTCAGGTCATGATCTCATGGTTGCTGAGAGTGAGTCCTGTGTGGGGCTTGGGATTCTCTCTCTGCCCCTTCCCCATGTGTGTGTGCGCGCTCTCTCTCTCCTAAAATAAAAAAATAAATTAAAAAAAATTTTTTTTGACTTAAAAAAATAAGTAAAAGGGCAATACACTTCGCTTCTAATGGAGACTTTACCTTAGAATTTCCTGATCAACCTGAATCTGATCCTTTATGCTCTTTATAATCTGTTCTTGATCTAGAAGAGGACAAATCCTAACAAAGCTCCCCTATATAGCTGAGGTGCCAAAAACAAAACCAAAAAAACTGTGGTCTGTTTCTGACACTGCGAGAATAAAAAGTGCAGACTATAAAACTTCAGGTAGATGTGACTAAAATTCTTCCTAAATTGCCTCAATATCCATTAAACCCTGAGGCCATATAAAGCCTCACAGCAATGATAAAAGGCCTAATTGCCTGGGGGAGGAGGGGCTGCTAATCATTTCCTACACCAGCCCCTGTAACTTGCCAATCTTGCCAGTCCAAAAACCTAATGGACGGGGATGGTGATTTGTCCAGGACTTGACAGCTATTGACAAGGTGGTTATTCCCAGTTTCCTAGCTGTTCAACCCCCCCATGGCCTTCTGTTACAAGTTCCACCAGACTCAAATGGTTCTCTATTGTAGATCTTGGTTCAGCTTTTTATCAGCATCCCTGGAGACCCCAACAGCCAATATCTGTTTGCCTTTACTTGGAACAATCAAGATACCTGGACCATCATGCCTCAGGGGTTCACAGAGTCCCCTTATTTCTCCCAAGGACCTCACCAGGATTTAAATACCCCCCAGTATTCTGGAAAATCAACCCTTTTACAATATGTGGACAATCTCTTGCTGTGCTCAATTACCAAAGAGCCATCCTTAAAAGATTCCATTTATTTGCTATAACAGTTAGCTGAAAAGGGACATAAGGCATCTAAAGAAAGTTTTTCTCTAGATACTGTTCTTTACCTATGTCATAATGTAAGTGCTGTAGAAATTCAGCTGTCTCCAAGAAGGATTAAGATAGTGAAAGAATTTCCTCGGCCCTCCTTCATGTAAGGGATAGCTTCATGGATTTTAGGCCTGGCTGGCTATTGCATTCTGTAGATTCCTCATTGGTTTCTACTGGCTCCCCCACCCTATGAACTTACTGAAATTTCAGTCGCTGAGCCCTTTCCTTGGGAAGAAAAATATGAACAGGCTTTTATGAGGCTAAAACAACCCTGCGGTTACCGCCTACCTTAGGGCTACTTACAGCCTTCCATTTTTATTTATACATGAAAGGATAACCATGCTTTGGAATGCTCATGCAAAACCATGGCGATATACATGCCTCTTGTATGGCTGTTGCCTGTTATGTCCTTATCACCCTCAATCAACGAGCAAGGCTGAGAGAACGAATGGGGTCCTCAAACATAAAATCTCCTGTGGCCTAAGGTGTTGCCTCCGGTCTCACTGATTGTTCACAGTGCCCCCTTCGGAAGACAAACTCACTCCGCCAGAGATCATCATGGGTATACATCCTTTTGTTGATCTCTTATTATCTGCTTGGATAACCAGCTACTGTAAGTCTTTAATGTCTTATGCTGAAGCTTATCATCAATAAATAGGTTAAAGAAGCCTTCCCAGATTCCAATTCAGAGGATCCTGGTGGTCACAGACTGGAACCTGGGGAGGAGGTGCTCTGGAAATGTCAACGGAGAAAAACGGTCCTCAGACCTCACTGGAATGAACCTTACCAAGTGCTCCTGACCAAAAACACTGCTGCCCAGTTAAAAGGTATTGGATTCACATCTCACAGTGGAACAAGGCTCCACCCGACATCTGGTCCAGGGAAACGTTGGAGCCCTCTGAAACAAATTGGCGCAGAAGAGAAATAGTTAATATCAAGGTGGACTATTTCCACCCAGGACACCAGATCAAGACTTCATAGTTTCACTAAACATGAACTCTTTTCTTATGCTTTTTCTTGCCTTCACTGTGGCATTGGCTTGGAAAGATAACGCCCTCATTCATATCTCCCAGGCTCTCACTAAGGGCGGGGGGTGTGTGTGTGTGTGTGGGGGGGTAATCTTTCAGATTGCTGGAGTTGTCATCAAAGATTTCAATCTGTCCATGATGCTAGAGACTTCTTGGTCCTCCCTGTGAATATTTTTTCTTCTTTTCCTGGTGTCACTGCAAACTACAATCAACCCCCGCCCCCGAAGTCTCTGAGTTCAACTTTTACAGCCAGAACAGCCTGTGCCTTGTCTTTACCTTTCTTCAATTATAACTGTATGTACCCAATTAGATGCAGCTGCTTATGTGAATCTTGGTACCTGTGCACCCCCACACTCCCATGATTATCTAAATCACATCTGCCTCCCCCCTCCCCCACTCTCTGAGACCTTCACCAACAGCACCCATCTTTGCAGGATATTTAGAACAACTCATTCTTTTAGGCTAGGAGATTTTCTTGCTGTCTGTGCTGAAAACTTAATAGCCCTTGGTTTGAATGAATAAATGCAACAATCCCCGTGAGTGAATTCGTGAACAGCGCCACCCTAATGGCAATGGTTTGCACTCCAGCAGGGTTTGGTTTTTTTCTGTGGTGGTTATCTTTCTTCTTGGGCCCGTGAATGCCTGGGTAGCTGGTGCACAGCTGGGCAATGCCTCTTAGGTTATCTCATGGCACCCCTAACTTTTCACGAGGAAACTAAGACATCTCATTGGTTGACTCCCCTGAATTTACTCTGTCAAGTTGAAAAAGAAGACACAGCTGGAAACATTCATGACTCAAGACTTGCTCCTTTTAGTAGGGCCATGCTTCCATGGTTAGGGGTAAGGGTAAATGAACATATGATCAGAAACCTCTCCCTGACTCTTGAAGACACGGCAGATTCCTTTGCTAAAGATAGTAGCGGCCCAACAAAAATCCTTCAACTCTCAGGACAAAGTTGTTCCTGATAACAGGATAGCCCTTGACTATCTTTTACCTGAGCAAGGAGGCATCTGTGTGCATCTGGATTAACACTTTTGGGAAAGGTGAAACTCAGGTACTTAAGATCACCGAGCAAGGTGCTTGGCTTAAAAGGTTGACTCCTTGGGGCACCTGGGTGGCTTAGTCGGCTCAGTGTTTGACTTCGGCTCAGGTCATGATGCCACAGTTCTGAGTTTGAGCCCCATGTCAGGCTCTGTGCTGACGGCTCAGAGCCTGGAGCCTGCTTTAGATTCTGTGACTCCCATTCTCTCTGCCCCTCCCCCACTCATGCTCTCAAAAAATAAATAAATGTTAAGAAAAAAAGTTTGACTCCTTCCACAGAGTCATTCCTTAACTTTTTTTGATCTGTAACCAGTTTAGGTCTTGGAGACCATGGCTTTGAAGTACACTTCCAACACTGGGACTTGCCCTGCTTTTAGTAAGCATAATAATCTACCCTCCGTGTTGTGTTCCCTCAGAAGTTTTAAATGTATGTTCTCAGCCATTAACCACCAAGCAAATGATCTCCCTAAAACTGGAACATCTAAGGAATGAGGAAAATAACCAGCTCAAAGAATGTGAATCAGAAACCGTGACCCATGAATAACACAGAAGCTGAGTAAAAACCATCATGACCTACAGGTACCACACAAGGAAGCAACAAAAAGCGTCAATTGCAGGGCAGTAGCCGAGAGTGGAGCCAATGCCTTACAATTTGATCCTATCTCTCAGTTAAATGGAGAGTCTGCTCAAAAGGGGGGGAACAGATGGTGGTGTCACTTAAAATGGTGTCACTTGGACCGAGTGCTCAAATTCGGCTTAATACCCAACCTGATTGCAGTTTCAACCTCCCCCAGAAATGGAGTCTTAACCGGTCAGTCAGTAGTTTTTCCATCAGCACCAGTGGGTCTGCCTCCTGGGTCCACTCCATCCCTCAAAGAAAGATGAGATAATCTGCATGATAAGACACCGTGCTTTCCCCCCCAAGAAAGCAGCCTCCTCTAGAACAATCCTTTTCTTCTGCTAATAACTTTCTTGCCCCCACTCTCCCCTTCTATAAAAACCTTCCATTTTGTACAACTCCTTGGAGCCCCCTCTACTTGCTAGATGGAATGCTGTCCCATTCACGAATTGTTTAATAAAGCCAGTTAAATCTCCAAACTTACTAGGTTGAAAGTTGTTGTTGTTGTTGTTGTTTTCCCCACAGGTATGACTTAATTCCAAATATACAGATATTATCCATCCCTTCTGAAGACAAAATAATGCACTGGGTCCTTCAGGTCACAGAAGTAATCAACACAAAACTTTCCAACTTCAAATTACTCTAAAACTTGGAGGTCCATTTCCCACCGCTTTCTGCTCTTGTCAGCCCTTGAAAACTCTACCTTTGAGCACATTAACCCAAATTGTGTGGAAAAAAATACTGAAAATGTTAATAATAGGGCCATATTAAATATCCGATAGTAGGAAAAGAAAGCGGGAGGAAAACTATGTGGCCCTTGGTCTTACGCAAAGAATATAATAGAAGTTATCAGGAATTATAACTAGGCGAACCAGAGGGTGGGAAGGTAGAGTGGGAAAGAACCACAAAATTTAATGGCTGTGGTTTCTATCCTCTTCACAGATATTTACATGTGAATAATGCAATCATAGTCCTTCTCCAAAAAAAACGAGGCATCAGCAATCATTCTAAACGATTACTCTGCACCTCTGTGTATTTGCTCTTAAACTGTCGGCAAGGAAATCTTAAACTAAAACATTTTAAATGAACCGAAATGGTAAATGGCTTTCCCAGTGTTTGCTGAGAACCAGTATGATAATAGAAGCTGGTGTCTACTGAAATGGAATGGAAGCCACAATAAAAACAACAAACAAAAAGCACAACAAAAGCTATTCAATTGTTTTCAATTCATCAGTTCATCAGCAGTGATATTTGGGATGGTCATTTTTCACTCAGAAAAAATGTCAAGCACACAGGACAACACCTTTTTGGTTGTCTTAACTGGAATTTATAACAGGTATTTGTAGAACCGGACTGATTGGAATAATGAACTGCATCAACTGAGTAAGAAAGAGGAAAATCAATTTCACTTCATTGGTTTTCTCCTCATCCGCTTGTCCATAACCAGAATATGTTTCTTGATCATGATACTGATCGATTCACGTCCACTGGTGCTCTCTGCAGATCCACACAGCAGTGGTCAAATTAAAAAAAAAAATTATGGGGCGCCTGGGTGGCTCAGTTGGTTGAGAGTCCAGCTTCGGCTCAGGTCATGATCTCGCAGTTCGTGAGTTCAAGCCCCGCGTCGGGCTCAGAGCCTGGAGCCTGCTTTGGATTCTGTTTCCTTCTCTCTCTCTACCCCTCCCCACTTGTGCTCTATCTCTCTGTCTCTCAAAAAAAATAAATGTAAAAAAAATTTTTTTTTAAATTATTATTCTGTTTTGCCTGAGGATCGACCACTTAAGGGTCTGCTTTGACACCTGCCTCAGCATCTTCTATTTCCTGAAGGTAGCTACTTTTTTCCATCCTCTTTTTCTCTGGTTGAAGTGGAAAACCAAGAGGGTAATCGTTGTTATTTTTCTGGGGTCTTTGTTCTTTTTTTTCTTTTTTAGTTCCCAGTGATAGACCATATACTTCCTATTGTTTTAAAATGAGAATCAAGCAAGACATCATGGAAGATTAATATGAATGAAACACAAACCATTATTTTCTTAGTGCCCATCAATGTTCAGATTACCATCCCCTTAACCTATTCCCACAGCATCTTTTTTTTCTGTTACTTTTTTCTCTTTGGAGACATAGCAAGTTTAATATCAATAGAGTTTAATATCAAAGGGTACCAGGATCCTAACGCTGAAGCTTGTGTAAAAGCCATGACACTGGTGACTTCTTTCTTCTTTCTCTTTTGGACTTCTATCCTGCTGATTCTTACCCAGGTTTCTGTTACTTCTGGGTGGACTGGGGAGATTCCGGGCCCAGAGGCCTCTGCCGCACCCGTCCTAAAGATGCCAGTGAAGCCTCTTGGTTTCATCACGAGAAAGAATTCAAGGACGGACACAACACAGTGGGTGAGTGGTACCAGCAGCAAAGTTTACTAAAGCAAAAAATACACTCCCGAGACGTGAGAGTGGGAGAGAGAGAGAGAGTGAGAGAGCAAGCGAGCTGTGCATTGTGAGCTTCTATCTTTTCTTGACAGTTGTTAATAAGGGGGTGGAATATACATTATTTGAGCTGGGGATTTCTTGGCAACTGGGTTTCAGCACCATTTATTTCTTCCTGACTTGGTGAAGGGTTTCCAGCCTACTTTGTCAGCCATCTTGGGCCTGTCTGGTTTGATCCAGCTTCTTGTGGCTTTGCTTTGGGATGTTGCCAGGACAGGCCTCTGACTCTCCTGATAGCTGGCCATGACTTCTCTTTGCTGGCTTCCGGGCATCCTGTTAAAAACTAACTAACCACCTCCAACAAAACCCTGAAATCAGATTCGTGTCCCGCGTGCAGTAAGCCAATCTCTGAGTCACTGGGTTTGAAGCAGAGAAAGTTTTGTTATTGAAAAGGCAGCTCAAGGAGAAGGCAGGGGAGCACTCCCAAATTTGCCCTGCCTTTGTTGAGCCTCGGGACAATTTTTATGGGGCTAACAGGGTATGTGGGAGTTAGGGCAGGAACTGGATAGGCCTTGGAACTTCTCAAGGGGAGACTCAAAACTTTTGGGATTTTGAAAAGAACAACTTTAAATCCAAATGACAGCCCTGCCTTACTTTAAAACTAAGTTCTCTTTTCTGCTTAATTATAGATCTTTTGATAGAAAAATAATAAAATACAATTGCTGAGAAGTCTGTTTTGCTTGCTGTTTGCTACGAGCATTGTGAGGCCTTTCCTGAACGTAATCCGCTGTGTAGCAGAATGGGTTATAAACCTTCCTAAATGTAGTCTGATATGTAATAGAATGAATGATTGTACATAAACTAACCGGCATTTCTCGCTTCTGTAAACCTGCTTGCTTAGCACACTCCTCACCTACCCTACCCCTTCCCCCTTTCCCCTTTTTTTCTTTCCCTCCCACCACAAGTAACGGACAAAGCCTTCCCGCCAAAGGACAGACAAAGGACGCCCAATCAGAGAACAACAAATGTCCTTACTTTTAAAATCAACCAATCAGGCCCCTCATAATTTAAAACCTCCCCTGTGCTACTTGTCTCTGTCTATAAAAACGCTGTACCAACCCTGCTCGTGGCCTCTTGCTACACCGGCGACGAGTGTGCGGAGGACCAGGTTCGAACCTGCAATAAACGACCTTGCTGCTTGGCTTTGGCTTACGACTCTGGTGGACTTCCGTGGGAGGTTTTGGAACTTCGGGCATAACAATTTCAAGTTGCTTTGGACATCAGGGCTCCATCCGGGGTTTCTGGTGCATTACAGGTTGGTCTTGTGTCTGCAAAACAGACATTATAAGGTAGCCTCCCTCCCTGGTTCCTGCAGCAAGTACTGGGGAGGAAAAGGAACGAAAAACAAGGTTAATAATTCTTGCAAGGCTGTGGAGGAATGTGCCTGTGCAGTGCATGAGGTTACAAGGGAGGAAACGCCTACTTGAAGGTTTACATTGAATAAAGCATGTGTTTGAGTTCATTTTTCCCATCATCTGAAAGCAGAACATTCCTCTGAAACTTTCTGGAAGCTGAAATGGCATGAAGCAAAGAAGCAATTGCCATTGACTTACATAGAAAAAATTTTGAGCATTCCCGATCCCCCCAGATAACCTGTCTTGGGCCTTTCTGATACCTCAGGACACATCTTGCTAAGGGATGCACAAAGTAAATTGAAATAAAGCACAGGTGCTCACAGACACAGTTTAAGGCTCTGGCGGCTTGAGGCTGAGATGCCCAGGGCGGTTCCCAGGCAAGGCGCTGGGTGGGGCCCCTCCCACGGCTGAGGTGAGCGCTGAATGCTATTCTTGCCTTTTACCTTTTTTGCTAAAAGCAAAAAATCCTCTTCGGAGTTCTTTCAGCTCACAAAAACAGGTAACCAATGTAGGTCTTCTGGAAAAGTCAAGCGGCATAACAAGAACTTTCAAAAAGCAGGGGTACTTGTAATAGTGTACAGCCATGTATTGTCGCCTAGCAAGCTGATAGTGACATCTGGTAAAGTAGGCCATTCATTTATGGTCTTAGGATTTGGGGGCAGCTGAAGTGCTCTCTAACAGGAAGGGAAACTTAAACTCCGGAATAAATGACACTCCTCAAAGGGAAAACATGGAAAATAAAGATGTTGAGAATGTTTGGGGAGTTTATAAAATCTATTCCTGTGTCTTCCCCTTGGACTTTCTTGTACTCTAAATATAACCCTAGGTGGGGCGCCTGGGTGGCTCAGTCGGTTAAGCGTCCGACTTCGGCTCACGTCATGATCTCGCGGTCTGTGGGTTCGAGCCCCGTGTCAGGCTCTGTGCTGACAGCTCAGAGCCTGGAGCCTGTTTCAGATTCTGTGCCTCCCTCTTCCTCTGACCCTCCCCTGTTCATGCTCTCTCTCTCTGTCTCAAAAATAAATGTTTAAAAAAAAAATATAGCCCTAGAATCAAATTTTTCCTATATGTCTAGAAATAAATAGATGCATATTTATAATTATATAATTTACAACGTGTTTATAGTTTCACAATTTTATAATAAAATCAGATGCTTTTTTTAATGTGCTGAATGACACCTGAAGATGTAGACAAACTGAATCGTTCTTCAAAAATTGTCCATCAGCCCTCCTTTCTCCTTACTGTTATTTACGGAAAACTTTGCTCTTCAGTGAAGGAAACTTAAAAAGTAGGGTAACCCTAGGAAGAAAAACCTGACTGAGGACCAAAAGGCACAATTTCCGAGCTGCAAGATTTTTTTTGTTTGGTGTTAGAATTCTCCAGTGTCCCTCCCTCCCTCTCTTCTTTCTTTCCTTCCGCTGGAGGACTTCCAGGATCTGAAAGTTACAATGTGTAGGCTGTGTCCTTATGCTGTGTTCTGTGTTTATTTCTCAAGTTTCCCCCTGCATAGAGTTAATGAGGTATTTCTGTTAATTTCCCCTTTGGTGGTTGTATGGAAACATTCTCTCTTTGATCCAGAGAATCATAAAAGGGGAATATGGTAACATCGGTAAGTATAGTATAACACGTAGTATAGTATAACCTTGGTATAGTAACAATGGTGCAGTAACATTACTGAGAAAAATAAAAATGAGACATGTGACAAAGATTCAAATCAAGGCCACTCTGCAGGCCATTCTACCAGAAAATACTGTAAAGGTAGTATTTAGAGACATTTTCTTCCATAAATTTAACCCATCTTCCAAGAAAATGTTGTATAACTTTTTATGTCTGGTTAATTACCCTGGGCTGACGGCAAAACAAAAATAGCCTATTATACATACTTGGTCAGTGAAGCTTCTGATGCCTATTATACATTGCCAATACACACATCCTTCTTGCAAGCAATATTGAATATTTTTCTAGCATACATCTTGACCTAGCATCATGATCAGAAAAGTCAGATTCTTTAACCAAACTAAACCAAATTATAAGTGACATCTGTGGTGTTTTTTTTAAATTTAAATTTTAATTTTAATTAATTAATTAAACTTTTGTTTTGTTTTGTTTTTTTTGTTTAGGTCTTCGTGTGGCAAATGAGAGTTGAATTTTTTCCCTGAGTCATGAACCGGCAACATTAAAAGAAACAGTGTCTTTATTCTCCGTTGGTAGTAATGATTATGATTATAACGGTAGGAGCTGGCAACATTTTTGAGCTTATTATGTCTAAGGCATTTATTTGAGGATAAGCTTTATACGAATGAATTCTCAAAACACCCCCCCCCCCCCCACACACACACACAGCAAAGTGAATAGGGAAACATTAGGCAGAGAGAGAGATAAGGGACCTTATCTCTGCAAGTGGGAGGCTGAAGAAACAGCAGGGTTTGGGCCAAAAAAAAAAAAAAAAAAAAAAAAAGGAAAAACGTATTCCAGACCCTCCTGGGCAAGGTCCCATGAGTGGAGTCCCACAAACTTTCCGATAAGGTCCCAATAAGAAGTCAGGGACAGAAATCCTCAGCGGCTACCCAGTCGGGACCCCTCTCACTCTTGCGAGCTTTATACTTTCCCTCAATAAACTCCATTGTTTTGCTCACTCTCTGTTGTTGTCTGTGAGATTCATTCTTCGGCTCTGTGAGACGAGGACCAGTGTCTCGCCCACCCTCCTGTAACAAACGTAGTTATTATTTGTCTCTACTTGATAGAAAATTTCGAGGCAGACCAAGTTAAAATAGCTGCCAGGCTAGCATGGTTTTACCTGCAAAGACAATACAGCTAAACGAATGACACAAAACAAAATGAAAAGCAACGTATCTTTATAAGAGATAACACAAATGAAAATTCAAAACAAAACAAACAGAAAACCATAGCCAAAATGAGAATTTTTTTGAATGCAGGTATACACATTTTAATTTATTTAAAAAAAAATTTTTTTAACGTTTATTTATTTTTGAGACAGAGAGAGACAGAGCATGAATGGTGGAGGGTCAGAGAGAGGGAGACACAGAATCCAAAACAGGCTCCAGGCTCTGAGCTGTCAGCACAGAGCCTGATGCGGGGCTCGAACTCACGGACTGTGAGATCGTGACCTGAGCTGAAGTCGGCCGCTTAACCGACTGAGCCACCCAGACGCCCCCTTTTTTAAGAATATATTTACACCTTTGGGGCGCCTGGGTGGTTCAGTTGGTCGAGTATCCAACTCTCGATTTTGGCGCAGGTCATGATCTCACAATTTGTGAGATCGAGCCCTGCGTCAGGCTCCGCAATGACAGCATGGAGCCTCCTCGGGATTCTCTCCCTCCCTCTCTTTCTGCTCTTCCTCCACTCATGCCCTCTCTCTCCTGAAATAAATACATAAGCATTACAAAAAAGTATATATTTATACTTTTAAAACAGGACGTGTACATATACGACGAGCCGGCATGGTTGACACAGATCACATCCACACTGGTGAGCTTTTGGGAATCATTTAAGGTGCCAAGAATAGTACTATGAAGACAGACAGGGTAAGACTAAATCACCGTTGCTCTGGGGAGAGCGGCAATGATAGACACGGTAGGTAAGGAAGGAGCCTCGCAGTGGATGCTACAGCAGGAACAACTTCCCAGTGTCTCCATATGCAAAGTTTCGAATCTCCGTGACTGAAATGGCCCAACCTATCCAAAC
This sequence comes from Prionailurus viverrinus, assembly GCF_022837055.1. Lineage (NCBI taxonomy): Eukaryota > Metazoa > Chordata > Mammalia > Carnivora > Felidae > Prionailurus > Prionailurus viverrinus. Next base: position 42,340,793 of record NC_062567.1, on the reverse strand, counting down.
AGCCTCCCAACTGGGCTGGCGATTGCAGGTGGTAGATGAACTCAGGCATAGTGTGCACAGGGATAGAGAGGAGTAGACTCAGAGAAAAAGTCTTGAAGAGATCAAAGTTCAGACAAGCGTATGTGTTGATTCACACATGCTCCCACAAAGGGCATTATTTAACCATGACCAAATGGCCTAAACATGGCTGTAAACACAGTATTATAGCTGGAGCTCTTATTTGAGGAAACAAAACAACTCTATTTTATTTATTTTTATTTACTAATTTTTTTTTTAATGTTTATTTTTGAGAGAGAGAGAGAGACAGACAGAGCAGGAGCAGAGGAGGGACAGAGAGAGAAAGGGAGACACAGAATCCGAAGCAGGGTCCAGGCTCTGAGCTGTCAGCACAGAACCCAACATGGAGCTTGAACTCATGAACCACAAGATCGTGACCTGAGCCAAAGATGGACGCTTAACTGACTGAGCCACCCAGGTGCCCCTAACTCTGTCGATTTTAAACAGAGAAATAATATATTAAAGATTGGATAGCTTGGAGAATCTATAGTCTGGCCAAAGTATGGGGTCAGGAGGCTACACAGCCACTTATAATACCACAAATCATTGCAGATTTGATAGAGTGAAGTTTACACTGATGCCCATCGCAGAGAGGGTCAGCAGGCTGTGCCTCAAACAACATAGACAATGGATATTGGTTTCACCAATATGGTGGCACTACCTTGTAGGCTAGATTCTGTATGGTCCTTGTTTCTTTGCCTACTAGCTTCTATTTGATAAAGCCTTGGCCATAATCTCCCATATAATTTCAAGGAAGCCTGGGAAAGTAAATCCCTCAATTATTTTTTGTTGTTATTGTTGTCCTCTGAAACGAGTGTGGTAGACAGCCTTGAATGGCTCCCAGTGATTCAGCTGTCTGGTGTTTGTGCCCTTGTAAAAATCTGTAAACTTGAGTATGAGCTAGACTTAGTAACTCCCTTTTAATGAACAAAATACAGCAAATATGAAGGGCATAATATTGTCATAGCTGTATTAGGTGCTTGTTAAGGGCTGAATTGTGTCCCCCCCCCCAAATTCACATGTACTTCAGAAGATGACGGTGTTTGAAGATAGGGCTTTGATAAAGATAATTAAGTTAAAATGATTTCATTAGAGTGGGCCCTAATCTGATATGCCCTTTAGCTCTCCTGAGAGACTCCTCCTTGTAGAACACCCTAAGCACAAACATGCTAGTAAGAAAGTTCTAGAAAATGCCTAATTGGCACATCAACAAGCCATTGCAGGGGCTTTCATATCTCAAGGGAGGCTGGGAAAGCATTTCAATGCAGTTCTCTGAAATTAGAGATAGATATAATAAGGCATGGTTCCAGGAATAGGATTCAGTTTTGGGTGACTAAAGAGAATGACACCTGTTCGATGTAGTCGGCTTCCTCAGCTCTCCAACATTCATTGTTTACCCCACATCCCACACTGAAAACTGACAAAAAAAATCCCTGCTCCCATCTAACAAAAGAAACTATTTCTCACTATATTGGGTGTCTGTTTTTCATCACAGATCACCTGAGAGTTAGCAGCTTAAAACAGCAATAATCATGATCATCTCTTGGTTACCAAGAGTCAGGAATTCAGGCGTGACTCAGCCGCACGGTTCTGGCTCTGAGTCTCTTACGAGGTTGCAAACAGTGCCTGGAGTCATCGTGATGGCCTGATGCAGGTGCAGGCACCAGGAAGACGCAGACAGCTGAGGACGTGAAATGCGCAGGCATCTCAAATCTGCTTCTCTTTGGTTTGGTTTTGTTTCCCCCACAAGGGATCTCCAGCATCATGTCTCAAGACTTCAAAGGCTGGTGTCCCAAGATGACTGGTTTTGTAAGCCTTATCTGGGAAGTTAAGCAGTGTCAGTTCTGTGACAAGCTCTTCACTGAAACAAATCGCCAAGGCCCGCATTTCATGGTAGGCGAATTACACTCCACCTGTTTATGTAAGTTGTGTCAAAGCATTTGGTTATATTTCCAACCATCAAACTTGTAGATCCCCACATGTGCTCATTTTCTTATTTCATCCTGATCCAAATCGAATCCCTGATCTCCGGACAATGCCAATTCTTCCATTATTTCCATCACGATTCTCCTCTGTAATTTATAAAATATTGGCAAAACTGTAAAACTAAATGATCACTAGTCTATCTTTACATGAAGTAATGGGAACAAAAGAGGAAAACCTGAAAACTGGTAAAAATGTGTACACAGCGATGTTTCACTTAGAGTAATGGCCAAATAGCTCTGATAGAGCAACACTTCCGCAGATATTTTCTACATACTGGATCAAATATAAATTTGTTAAATGAATATATAGGGATATTTATGTTTAAGAATATTTATGTATAAGAATATGTGTACATATATAACAACTATGTTGGGTGACCACATTTTAGCATTCCATCTCACCTAGAAACAATCCAAAGATTTTCAGTTATCAACCTATTTAATATTAGTCTTAAATTTAACTAAGAATTTTATGGGCGCCTGGGTGGCTCAGTCAGTTAAGCGTCTGACTTCGGCTCGGGTCATGATCTCACGGTTCGTGGGTTTGAGCCCCGTGTTGGGTTTTGTGCTGACAGCTCAGAGCCTGGGGCCTGCTTCAGAGTCTGTGTCTCCCTCTCTCTGCCCCTCCTCCCCTGCTCATGCTCTGTCTCTGTCTCTCAAAAATAAATAAATGTAAAAAAAAAAATTAAAAAAAATTTAACTAAGAATTTTAGAAGATTTTCAAGCTGATATACTATAGAAAACAATTACCGTTGATACACAAAACATTTCATAATTTCTACTCAATTTATTTGAACATGTCCTTTTACTTTTTTGTGTGTATTTTAACATGTGGACATAATCTTAGCTTATGTTGTCAGTAAACCAGTATAAGAATTATAGGAATTTAGAATGACAGTCCCAAATCTCTATAAAAAGTAAAACATACCCCACACTGACAAAGTGAGGTGAAAACATATGCCTGTCTTCAACTCAAAAGTATTGAGTCAGTCTGATCTGATGAAACAATCATTTGGATTATATAAACCTGGTTTCCTGTAGAAAAATGCTCCTGGGGGAACCTGGGCGGTTCAGTGGGTTAAGCGACTGACTCTTGATCTTGGCTCAGGTCATGATCTCACAGTTTGTGGGGTTGAGCCCCGTGAAGAGGTCAGCACTGACAGCACAGAGCCTGCTCGGGGTTCTCTCGCCCCCTCTTTCTGCCCCTCCCCCCACTTGGATGTGCATGTGTGCTGTTTCTCTCAAAATAAATAAATAAATGTAAAATAAAATGCTCCTGAATTAGTTTTTGTTGAATAAACATAAAAAAAATTAAAAAAAAAAACAGAAGTGTCACTTAAGCTCTGGAAAGTACTCAGGACCGTACTCCTTTTGTAAGAGCATTTATCCAGAGGTAGGCAAAAATTTCATACTCATAACAACAGGACCCAGGATAGAATAAATATAGAACACAAAAATTCACCGGTGCAGATCTAAAATTCACTAATACAGACATTCTCCTTTCCAGAAGAAGAGAGAGAGATTCTTGCACAAACAGATGGTAAACAAAAAACTAGCAAACCAAATTGTGGAGCATTTCTCACCTGAAAGAAGAGAGATCTCTATCAAATAGACCAAAACACTAAATTCCGAGTCACTGTCAACTGTATTCATTTGTTATTGCTGTGCAACAGATGACCAGCAATTTAGTGGCTTCAACCAAAAAAACCCCACATGTCTTATGTCACACAGGTTTTCGGAGCGAGGCTTAGCTGTGTTCTTGGCTTCAGGATCTCACCAGCTTGAAATCATTTTGATGGTATTGCAACCTCATCTACGGGCTTGACCGGAGGAGAATCCACTTCCAAGTGCACTCAGGGTATTGGCAGAGTTCACTGCCTTGTGGCCCTTTCCATAGGCACTTTGTCACGTGGCTGCTTACGTCTTTAAAGCCAGCAAGAGTCTCTCACGCAGGGGAGGTCTAGCCACTCTTTTAAAGCTTTACCTGATAGCATCAAGCCCATGATGGATCATCTCCTTTTAATTAACTCAAAATCATTTGCTTTGGGAGCTTAAGTATCTGCAACACCTCTTCATGCTTGCCTTATTCTGCAAGCTAGAAGTAAGTCACAGCTCCTGCCCACTCTTAAGGGGAGAGAGTTATACAGGGTGTGAACCTGGTGGGGAGCAAAAGTTTTCAATTTTGATGCAATTCAATTTACTAGTTTATTAATTTTATGAATCATGCTTTTGGTGTTGGGTCTAAGAAGTCTGCCTAATTCAAGTTTACCAACCTTTTATGTTTTTTTTTTTTTCTAATGTTTATAGTGGTTCCCCTTACATTCAGCTTCTACGATCAATTTTGAGTTAATTTTGTTATGATACGAAGATCAGGGCCCAAATGTATCTCTATCAGTGTGGGCCTCTAATTGTCCCAACTTCATTTGTTATAAACGAAAGAAAGATAATTTCTCCCCTCGATTGCAAATTAATGCAACAGCCCCGCAGCCAGTCTTAAGGGTTAACTTGTTCCATGTTAACACCCTTCTTACTTACTGACTTAAGGCCCTTGATCTGTAAAAGAACTCATTTACTTTTTTTGAGATTTGCAGACCACTGGCCTTGAGGAGTGAAGGACCCGAACTTTCCCAGGCCACAGCAGCCAGCAAGTCTGTTTAAAGCTGCCTCGGCTTTCTGACTAGCTTAGCAAGGTTTTAGCAAAATGCTTTTCTTCGTTTAGATCACGCTGATGATTTTACTGACGTCCCTTTGTGTATCTGTAGACCTTGCCCTCCTTTGAGGAAAGAACAGAGTACTCCTGCACATCAACAAACAGCAACCGGACCCCCTTGCACAACCCCTGAGCACTGAGATAACATTTGGAGCTGGCATCATCCAGTCTGCACGTAATCAAGAAATGTTGCAGGCCGCTGCACTCCTTTTGCTGGTTAACTACCCTAAACCTGTTAAAAAACCCCCTGGGTCAGGCAGGAAACCTCCGAGTTGGTTTTTGGACAAGAGTCTGCCTTCTCCCCAGGTTGCCGGCCTTCTGACTAAAGCCCATGTTCCTTTCTCGTCAAAAACTCTCCTCCTGAGTGATGGCCTTCCAAGCGACCGGCAGCCGAACTTGGGTTTGGTAACACATTGACCAAGAATGTCAATATTAGTCCGGACTCTCAGTTGTGTTTCATTGATATATATGTCTATCTGCATGTGAATATTACACCATCTTGATTAATACATGCTAGTAGCAAGCTTCGATACCAGGAACTGAAATCCTCCAGATTTGTTCTTTTTAAAAAAATCCTTTTGGCTAAGGGACGCCTGGGTGGTTCAGTCAGTTAAGCATCCGACTTTGGCTCAGGTCATAAACTCGTGAATCATAAATTCGAGCCCTGCATCGGGCTCTGTGCTGACAGCTCAGAGCCTGGAGCCTGTTTCGGATTCTGTGTCTCCCTCTCTCTCTGCCCCTCCCCTGCTCATACTCTGTCTCTCTCTCTCAAAAATAAATAAATAAAACATTAAAAAAATCCTTTCAGCTATTCTGGGCACTTTGCATTTCCATATACATTTTAGACATAGTCTTTCACTTTCTGGGAATAGAGCCTGCTAGGATTTGATAGGGATTTCACTGAATATATAGATCATCTCTTCACCTGAAAAGACTCTGCATCCCAGATCTCAGTTTGGGTGGTCTTCTCTTCTCGCACAGATTTGGGATGAATTTAAAATATAATTTTGGCAATTTATTCTCCTTATCCTGCTTATTAGAGGAGGACATCTTGCCTTTTCCAATCGGCTACATTCTACTCCTAAATGGAAGTTACCACAGGTTAGCTTTAAAGTATCAAATAACACGGGATCAGAGGACTAAGTAACAACCTTCCCTGCCCTTTCTGTACCAGACAGGCAGGATGGCAGGTAGTAGATAAACTCTTCACAAAGACTGCAGGGAGAGGGTATCATTATTGTCCACATCTTACTGGTGATCATACGGAGGCAGAGAGTGGTTTTAAAGCAGTGTCCAAGATCAAAGATACATGAAGCAGGCAATCTGGGTTTCTCATCCTGGCAGTCCAGCTCAAGATCTTCTGCTAAAAACCATTACTACTATTGGGGCACCTGGGTGGCTCAGTCGGTTAAGTGTCTGACTTCAGCTCAGGTCATGATCTGGTGGTTCGTGGGTTTGAGCCCCACGTCGGGCTCTGTGTTCATAGCTCAGAACCTGGAGCCTGCTTTCAATTCTGTGTCTCCCTCTCTCTGTCCCTCCCTCGCTCACACTTTGTGTCTGTCTCACTCTCTCAAAAATAAATAAACATTAAAAAAAAATTAAAAACAATTACTACAAAAACTGAAAATGAATGAAATCCAGGGTAGTGGTTGATTTTAACAGCTGTTAATCTTAAAAAATAAAAATGACTATTCATATATGAAAAAAATCTGGAATTGGCAATGGAAAACATGTGTTCTTTCGAAATGCCCAAAACTATTTACAAAATCTTTGAATGTTTTAACTAAATATTAATACATATTAAATAGACTCAAAAGAGAGACTTTCTCAAAGTCCTAAGCATGAAAGATACATTTGATAGCTATTAATAAGGGGTTGAAAAAGCCTACAGGGGGGATTTGAACCAGGATGATCTCTGGACACTTACTTTACATTTTGGAAATTATAGAACAGTAATTCCGTCCACGAGATGCATATGTATTTGTGTGTGTATGTGTGTGTGTGTGTGTGTGTGTGTGTGTGTGTGTTTATGAGCTTCTAAATAAATAAAGTTATATATAAGTATTAATTATCAGCAACCAACGTTTGGAGAAAATTGTCTGTCTTTTCTGGATGCTTTTGATAGGAAAAGCTTGAATTCTTCCTATGTACATCTGGCATTAAAAAAGTAATAATAAGTCCATAGCACTGTAGACCATAGCTATGACCCAGCTCCATGAAATAGCTTGTGGACATTCACTGTTTGTTCTACATATTGGAGTTTTAAATTTTACTATCTAACAACTACAGTTGGTGAACACAAATTATGGAAAAGTTAAACAAGGAAAAAGTTGCAAATAATATGTCCTTATTTGCATGTTAACAAATGTGAACTCAGCTTTCACCTCAACACCAGTTATGAAATAATCCAACCATGGCAAGGACACACAGTGTATGAGTGGGAGTCACTTTAGCCATTTGGGAATAACAAGGGTTTTCATCAGGACAGCACTGAGCTCATCTACTGGCCTACCCTGGTGCTTTCCTGCTTGACATTGGTCACAGAATTTAAAAGAAATGAGAACTTTACTGCACACTTAGGGATCAGGTGCACAACCAGCGACATCAGACATTAGACTTAGATATTTTTTGTTTGTTTTCCTTTCTAGACATGGTAACCGCGCTACCCAGCATTTTTTCCATCGTGGTAATAATAGAATTTCTCCTAGGAAATTTTGCCAATGGCTTCATAGCACTGGTGAACTTCATTGACTGGACCAAGAGACAAAAGATCTCCTCAGTTGATCACATTCTCGCTGCTCTGGCTGTCTCCAGAATTGGTTTGCTCTGGGTAATATTAATAAATTGGTATGCAACTTTGTTTAATCCAGATTTCTATAGCTTAGAAGTAAGAATTATTTTTCAAATTGCCTGGACAGTAAGCAATCATTTTAGCATCTGGCTGGCTACTAGCCTCAGCATATTTTATTTGTTCAAAATAGCCAACTTCTCCAGCCTTATTTTCCTTCGCCTCAAGTGGAGAGTTAAAAGCATAGTTCTTGTGATTCTGTTGGGGTCCTTGTTCTTTTTGGTTTGTCATGTTGTGGCGGTGAGCGTACGTGAGAAAGTGCAGACTGAGGTATATGAAGGAAACGGCACTAGGAAGACCAAATTGAGGGACATTTTACAGCTTTCAAATATGACTATATTCACACTAGCAAACTTCATACCCTTTGGTATGTCCCTGATGTCTTTTGTGCTGTTGATCTTTTCCCTCTGGAGACATCTCAAGCGGATGCAGCTCTGTGATAAGGGATCCCAAGATCCCAGCACCAAGGTCCACATAAGAGCCATGCAGACGGTGGTCTCCTTTCTCTTGTTCTTTGCCGGTTACTTCTTTACTCTGACGATCACAATTTGGAGTTCTAATTGGTCGCAGAACGAGTTCCGCTTCCTCCTTTGCCAGGTTATTGGAATCCTGTATCCTTCAATCCACTCGTTGCTGCTGATTCGGGGAAACAAGAAGCTAAGACAGGCCTTTCTGTCATTTCTGTGGCAGCTGAAGTGCTGACTGAAAGAAACAAAGAGGAGCATCGTGTGTCTTCTAGGAGAAAACCAGTTGATGGAGCCCATAACATTTTATACTTCTTACCTCTTTTGGGGGCGCCTGGGTGGTTCAGTCGGTTAAACCTCTGATTTTGGCTCAGGTCATGATCTCGCGGTTGATAGGTTTGAGCCCCGCGTTGGGCTCTGTGCTGATGTCTCAGAGCCTGGAGCCTGCTTCAGATTCTGTGTTTCTGTCTCTCTGACCCTCCCTTGCTCATGCTCTGTCTCTGTCTCTCTCAAAATAAATAAACATTAAGAAAAAGTATACTTCTTACCTCTTTTTCTAATGAGTATATCATGGAGTAATTTTCAAAGGTTTACCTTAGAAAGCCTTTTATTTAAGCATATCACAAAAGTATATGCAGATGTGTTTGTGAAAAATATAAGAAAAATTATATGATTATCATTTCATTAGCTGATTTTTTCAGGTAAGCAATCTAATTATACGAAATATTGTAAGAAATTCCTCAGGATTATGAAGCAATGTGTATTTCATATACATATTCTACGTTATTATTTTCTGGTTTAAGAGTTTATAATCTATATTTATGCATTTTTAAGAATTACAACTTAATCTCAGGAAATAATTGCTCTTTTCCATTGTAATTAGATCCAAGCATATGTACCACGGTGTGTTTAGATTCTATTGTTTGGACCTTCGGTCTTTTGGATGGTAATGATATTGGATTGTAAATCACAGATTGAGGATGAGTGTTTGGGGTAGGTATTATTCCATCATAAATTTGTCATGGTTAATAGAGAGCCATCAGAGCTTTATTAGAAAAAGATGCACACAATAAAATTCAAGAGTGACACGTATATTTAGAATAAATTTCACATATGTGTATAAGAAACAAAGCTAAAGAAATTAGATTAATGCAAGTAGGTAACATCTCAGAAAAAAAATCAAGTTCTGCAATAGGGATGAGAAAGAAAAAAATGATCGTGACTTGCTTTCAACGCTTCTATGTTCCCATATGCCACTAGAAAAGTCATTTCTTACAGTTTGTGAATTAAGAAGACCTTTTTGGAAGTTGAGGTCTGATCTCAAATTGTTCAGTTTTCGTCTTTGAATCTCTGAATTGCCAATTATTTTTTCCATCTTGCCACCTAAAAGTTTCTCTTAGGCTTCAAATAACAAGACTCAGCTGTTCCTTGTCTTAAAAATATGTTCATTATAAGAATAGTAAAAAAAAAAATAATATGGGGGCACCTGGGTGGCTCAGTGAGTTAAGCATCTGACTCTCGGTTTCGGTTCAGGTCATGATCTCATCATTTCGTTATTCGAGCCCTGCACCAGGCCCTGCGCTGACAGTGTGGAGCCTGCTTGGGATTCTCGCTCTCCCTCTCTCTCTGCCCCTCCCCTGCTCTCTCTCTCTTTCTCAAAACTAAATAAATGTTTAAAAATTATGATACATAAGTATCCTTCTGCAAATACTAAAATAGTATTTATTATATGTGTGTAATAAATATCAGGAATATCTTCAATATTTGTTTTATTAGAATCTTGTGGAAATTGATGAAATAATGTGCGGAGATTAATAACAAATTCTGTTATAAGAAAGAAATGTGTAACCTTGTTCAGGAACTGAATTTACATGTCTGTAATAATTCTTGCATTATGAAATTTTAACATTATCAAAACTCCAATAAATTACTTCTGTATCTGATTTATTCCTTTTGTTTTTAATAATCTGTCTGCCCCAGTAAAATATGAACAATGTAATGTGTAGATCATGTCTATGATGTTTCCTGCTGACTCCTCAGGATATAAAGCTGGCCCATAGAATTGTTGCTCCAAATGATATGCGAATGACCAAAGAAATGGGTGAATAAAGCTATACTATGGCTGGAAAACCAATGAAAACAAAATCCACCACAAAAATCTGCAGAATGCACGGATTTCTTTGTTCTGTTTCTTCACTATTCAGATCGTCTAAATGAAACTGCACACTTTCAGTTCCAATTTCTGTATTAGACTGGGAAGACAAAATGCTGCCACAAATAGGCTCCAAACATAAAAGTGACTCATACATAATGCAGATTTAAATTGCTCTTTTCACAGTACTGATGTGTTTGAGGAGCTTTCTCTATACAGTTATCCAGGGAATCAGACTGATCAAAAGGATTCCATCTTTAACATGTGGTTGGGATCGCCTTGGAGTCATCCCCATTCCTGACGGCCAGGATGAAAGAGGTGTATGGAGAACTGTTCACAAGGAGATTTTGTTGGGACGGGCCTGTAAATGATGCACTCCTATGTAAATGAAAATTTTCACTCCTACAACATTGTTCAGTTTTCAGTCACATTGCCATAACCGTCTATAAGGGAGGCTGGGAAATATAGCCTCTCTATAGCCCAGAGGCAGGTGAAATGGAATTTAAGACATGTCGCAGGGCACTTAGTACCATTTCAACCGAAATAGCCAATAAGTTATCGTAAAACAAACAGGTTCCTCCTTTAGAAGCATGGTGTAGCTTGCTTATGTCGCTTGGATAATTTATACATGCTCTTAGATCAGTCTCGAATATCCGTTCTTTTTTTCTATTTCTTCATACACCCTAAAGAGTTCAAGTTCAGCTAAATGTTTCTATCCTCATAACACCATAAATGATCACGCACTGTAGCATTTGCAGCTTCCTCGTGTATATTCCCAGTGCACGTTGCTTGTAACTTCCGATTTAGCTCTTACAATATTATGCACTAATTATTTATAGTTATTTGCTCTAGAACTTGGGTGTGCTCTTTGAACTATAAATAATTTTATTAAATTATTCCTCTAAATGATATTGAATCAGCAAACATACTTGATTGGTAGAAGGATCTTATTCAATGAGTGATGAATAATGACTGAGTTATATAAAAATTTTTTCTAGCAATTTCTATTCAAAATCTAAAATATTTGCATTCAAATGAATGGCTCAGGGAAGATGAAAGTAGAAATTAGTGGCAAATAATCTCTCTTCTATTTGCAACCTGACTTCATACCTTGCATGTAGTCATGAACACAAATGGGCATTTTCAGCCAGTACCAACGAAAAGTGGACATTGATTAGCATTTACTCTGGGAATTAGATAGTAGCTGACTATAAATAATAAGAGGGTTATTTAGGACGCTTTGTATCTCTTCCTAGAACTGTTTGGTTTAGCACCGGGATATGGTATCAATAGAGTGAACTATTCCTTTGCGAAGATCTCTGAAACTATATCACATAGCAGAATTTTGGCTGTCCTTTCTGGAATAATAATGAAAATAGCTATAAATGGATGGCAACCTGCAACTGTCTAACTAGAAGCTGACAGTGAGGCACCACATCAGAAGTATTTTCACGGAAATGTCAGTTGGAATCAGATCTCCTTTCTGATAGGGGCAGCAGAAGTCCTCTCAGGAATGCAGGGAGATGGGTTCATTGGATGGGCAAACGGCACTGAGTGGGTCACAAATGGGAAAGTCTTACCAGCTGATTTCATCCTTTCTAGCTTGGCTATCCTTACCAGCTACCAGAACCACTCAACAGTGGGTCACTGTTTGATTCATTTATGAGGGGGCTGTCTCCACATCCATATGTCACTGGTAAACTAGCTAAAGTGATTACTATTCTTTGGGCACTGATCACTTAGCTACCTGGTTTGCCACCTGCCTAAGCATTTCCTGCTTCCTTAAGGTAGCCAAGTTCGTCCCACTTCTTTTTCATCTGGCTGAAGTGGAGAGAGAACAGAAGGGGTCTCGTGCTTTTCCTGGAGCCTTTGTTCTTGTAGTCTGGTAACCTCTTAATGCGGGATGAGTCGTGGTGAGTTGTGGTGAGTTGTGGATGAATACCTTTAAAGTACATGAACTTGGCATTAAGACATAAGGAAAACTTTCTGTCTTAAATGGCATCTGCTTCCTAACTTGACCTAAGTTATCCCTTTCTCCTGTCCCTGACCTCCTTGCTCCTTTTATTTCCGTTCTTGGTGAGACACCGAGAATTTGCAGCTCAACCTGATGGGCTTGAGGGACTCCAGCAGAGGTCTGTCAAAGGGGCATGAAAATGGTGACAATCTTCTTCCTCCTCTTCATCATTTACTTATTCCCACTCGAGCAGCAAGTTGGATCTTTCTTAAGGTGCATAGATATCAATCAGGCCAAGATGTTTGTCGTGGTGATTTCAACTATCTTTCCCTCAGGCCGCTCATTCTGATTCAGGGAAACAGCAAGCTGAGACAGATACCTGAGACTACTGTGGCATCTTAAATTCTCTCTGAGAAAACGAATACGTTTAGCTTTATAGATAAGATTGAAAGCAGTTTCTGTATTCTAAGAGAAAATACCTTCACAGAAAGACCTAGTAGGTTCATTCTGAATGTCAACATTTCTTTGATCAGGTCCCTTCAGATGTGAAAAGGCACTGAAGTTTCCCTTACACCATGCTGTTACCTAATCCTATTTTCTCAAAGTGATCTGATAGAATGTTTGATTAAAGGAAATATCTCTGCACAGTAACACGTGCTGGTAACAAAAGATGCTTTGAGACACAAGGAAGAAATGTTATAAAACTATATAATGGAGGGGCGCCTGGGTGGCGCAGTCGGTTAAGCGTCCGACTTCAGCCAGGTCACGATCTCGCGGCCCGTGAGTTTGAGCCCCGCGTCGGGCTCTGGGCTGATGGCTCGGAGCCTGGAGCCTGTTTCCGATTCTGTGTCTCCCTCTCTCTCTGCCCCTCCCCCGTTCATGCTCTGTCTCTCTCGGTCCCAAAAATAAATAAACGTTGAAAAAAAAATTAAAAAAAAAACTATATAATGGAATATTAACAAATGTATATCATATATAATGCAATATGAAGAGATATATGTAATCGCAGTCATAGGAAGGGAAAATAACAAAATTTTTTGAACTTCAGATAAATTAAAAATTAGAATAGAAAAAGGATTACAAAATATAAAATGTTAATATAAGCGTAATTATAGTTTATATAAATATAAAGGTATAAACATTAGTCTGATGTCACTAATTTTGGAAAGGGTCCGAAGCAATGGGATATTTCACGCAGTATTCATAGGATTATAAACTGGAAACAACCACTTTGTGCGGTAGGGAGGAATTATGTAATCAAAGTGAAGATGCATTTCCTAAGACATATTAATCACACTTCGATTCAAAGCCTCATAATCTTTGGTACTTGTGCACCAGGGTATATATATATATGAAAAAATATGCATATTACTATTTTTCTTAATAGCTGAAATTGAGAGGTCATACAAATGTCCATTATGACAACATGGGTAAATAAATTATGGCATACTGATACAAGAGGATACTATACAACAGGGAAAATGAACAAATTGGATCTATGATGTTTTTAGCTGTTTTTTAGAGCAAAAAAAGACAGTCCTGAAAAGGTAAATTTGTAAAGCATAATACATATTCAGTGTAGTGTTTGGCTATGTTTGTATGTACGTAGTGCTACTTTGACTGCTGTAATAAAAGAACCTAGATTTAATCACAGTAGCATGCAAACAAGCAGGTGGTAGAATTTTGCTTGCTAATGATGCTATTAAAATATGAAGGAAAGATTGTATGTTGTATTATTATATAGAGGCTATATACGTGTCCATAGGAAAGTACCATGTTTGTTTTTCCATAATTTTTTCATAGGGCATTTTTCCATAATTTTTAGAAAGAAGTAAAGGAAAAACTAGCAAGCAAATCACCATAAATATGTTTAGTTTTTAGTTATTCTTGATTAAGTAGTAGGTAAAATGTTTTTTCAAACAAGTCTCGATTCTGAGAACGATACAAGAAGTATCATAAGACCACGGAGAATATTGGTAGCACTATCCCATCACACTGAACTCTGTCACTTGGAAAACTGGATGAAGAAGGACCTATCAGTTAGAGTTCTCCCATTTAGCCACCACCACCACCATCGTTATATATCTCATTTAATGACTTGTATTTGACATGTTTACATACGTAAGTTGGATGACGTCTAAGTAATTTCCTAAAGATCCTGCAGGTAACTTAGTAAATGGCAAAGTTGAAGTTCAGCTGAATACGTTCATAAATTGAGTGTTCTTTAGTTTTAGGTGTATTACTTGAGCAAATTATTTACAGTTGCTTTGAAAACCACAGCGTAAATGCACAGAGACCTATTTCTAACATTAGAAGTAAAAGGACTACTGAAAAATGAAGCCTTGTAAGAGGATGGTGTCCTTGTGACTATGTATTATATTTTGCTTATTTGAGTGGCATTTGGAGATCCAAGTTCTGCTTCTTGACTTTCCTCATAAGGACAGCCTCTGGTGATGACCCAGAAGTAGATAAGCTGCCATCCAAGGAAAGCTACTCACATGATAGTCATTACCAGTTCCTTTCAACTTGCAGAATGACTAGACCACGATTTTATCTATTTTGTGACCAAAGTTTGGGATAAGAAGGAATTGTTACCATTTTTCTCTCAACACTACCGAAAAGGAAAACTTTCTTTAAGATCGTAGTATTATGAGTATTTTATTCAGTTTCCCCATAGAAGATACTTTTAGAAGCAGAGCAAGAAATTCTTCTTATCACTAAAACCGTAAGACCGACAAAATGAATAATCAAGACAATAAATTCAATACACATATTTAACAACCAGTTAAGCACGGTGGAATAGAGAATTAGTGAAAGGGAAGATAATATCCAGTATGGAGCATAAAGGGCCAAATAAATGGAAAATACAGGCTAGTGGGTGGGTAAGACACAGGAAGGTTACTGTCAGAACGTCTAACACTGTCCGGAGTTCTGGAATATATAAGAGAGAAAACGGGTGGAAAACAATATTGCTGAGTTTCCCCAAAATGAGTAACATGCTTCAATCCATTGATTAAGAAATCACTGAACCCCGGACAAGACAACAAAAACAATCTAACTTACAAACACCACAAGAATCCAAAGATCAAGAGAAAACCTCATAAAGAGCCAGAGGAAAAGAGTAAATTATATTGAAAGAAACAGCCATTTCAATGATTTTTAAATGAACTCTGTATATATCTGGGGACCAGGTACAGTTTGTTCGGTTGTCAGTTTTGGTTGGATATTGCTGGGAAAATTTGATGCCATGAAGTGTCTCCTCCTGGAACCGGTGCACCAGCCTGTTCATGTTCTTGTGGTGCTTGAACAAGAGCAAGACTGGGCTGGACCCAGTGTAGGAGCCATTTCAAATCTTTACTGTCTCAATCTATTAATTCTCAATTCATCAAAGCAATTTTCCATGATCAAGCTCCAAGCCAATGGGCAAGGTGGTTCCCTGATAGTAGAAGATACTGCAAAATTACTATCCAAAGGGTATAGCTACAGTGAGGGTTAAATAATTTCTGGAAAATGAGGTAAGCCACCCTGGTTTACCTTGGGTAAATTATTCAGGCTCCTCCTATGTACCAAAGAGGCTCATTCCTAACTGATCATCCTCCAAAGTCCAATGCAGTTCAATGCAGTTAGAGCATTATTCTTGAATTCTAGGATCTTATAATCTACATCCTGTTTGGCTATGTCTCTTCTTAATTTGGTAATCAAAGAGTTTAAGAGACAAATTATTTACCTGGTAAAGATGTAACACAGAGAGCTGAAATGACAGGATAAGCACAGCAAACAGCCCCGTTCAGATAGAGGAATAATAGAAAACACAGTGCAATTATGGCTCCTAGGAATTTTGAAGTCATGTGTGGAAAATATTTTCATGACCCTTTACTTTTTAAAAAAATTATTGGGGCGCCTGGGTGGCGCAGTCGGTTAAGCGTCCGACTGCAGCCAGGTCACGATCTCGTGGTCCGTGAGTTCGAGTCCCGCGTCAGGCTCTGGGCTGATGGCTCGGAGCCTGTTTCCGATTCTGTGTCTCCCTCTCTCTCTGCCCCTCCCCCATTCATGCTCTGTCTCTCTCTGTCCCAAAAATAAATAAACGTTGAAAAAAAAATTTTTTTTTAAAAATTATTGATTGATTTAAATTTGTTTCCAGCTTTATTGAGATCAAGTTGACAAATAAAATTGTAATATGTTCAAGGTATACAACATGATCTTTTTATATACAAAAGAATTCCCACAATTAAGTAAATGAATAGATTCATCATTTCAAATGGTTACCTTTTCTTTGATGAAAGAGTTTAGGATCTACCTTATTAGCGAAATCAATTACACAATACGGTGTTATCAATTCTACAGTTGATACATGCTATATTTTATATCCTCAGAACTTGTTCATCTCATAACTGAAAGTTTGCACCATTTTAGCAACCTGTCCTCATTTCCCCCACCCCCAGGCCCTGCCAACCACTTTTCTGCTTTCTGTTTCAAAGGATTTGCCTTTTCTTTTTAGATTCCTCGTAGAAGTGATAGCATACATCATTTACCTTTGTCTGGCTTATTTCACTTAGCATAATGCCCTCAAGGTCCATCTATGTTATGACAGTTGGTAGGATTTCTTTCTTTTTAAAGGCAGAATAATATTCCATTATACATACACTTACCACATTTTCTTTATTCACTGATGTGTTAACAGATGCTTAGGTTATTTCCATACCTTGGCTGTTGTGAATAATGTTGCAGTGAATATAAGGATTTTGTTTCCTTTGGATATATACCCAGAAATGAGAATGCTGAATAATATGGCAGTTCCATTTTTAATTTCTTAAAAAAAATTTTTTTAACGTTTTTATTTATTATTGACAGACAGAGAGACACAGAGCGTGAACAGGGGAGGGGTAGAGAGAGGGGGAGACACAGAATCTGAAGTAGGCTCCAGGCTCTGAGCTGTCAGCACAGAGCCCGACGCGGGGCTCGAACTCACCAACTGTGAGATCATGACCTGAGCCGAAGTCAGTCGCTTAACCAACTGAGCCACCCAGGTGCCTCTGTTTTTAATTTCTTGAGGAAACTCCATTCTGTTTTACAGTGGTCTGTTTTCCATAGTGGTTGTACCAGTTTACATTTCTACGAAGTATATAAGCATTCCTTTTTCTCTATATTCTTTCCAGAACTTATCTATTGTCACTTTTTAAAGTTTATTTATTTTGAGAGAGAGAGAGCACTCATGCGCTCACACACATGGAAGGAGCAGAGAGAGAGGGGGAGAGAGAGAATCCCAAGGAGGCTCCGTGCTGATGTGAGGCTTGAACTCATAAACTGTGAGATCATAACCTGAGCCAAAAGTGAGTCAGATGCTTAACAACTGAGCCACTCAGGCACCCCTCTTGTGATTTTGATAACACTTCTAACAGGTGTGAGGTGATATCTCATTGTGGTTTTGATATGAATTTCCCTATTGATTAGTGATGTTGAGCACCTTTTCAACCTGTTAAAATGGACCTGTTGGCCATTTGTATGTCTTCTTTGGGGGAAAAAAAAAAGGTTTATTCAAGAGCTTTTTGCATTTTAAAACCAGATTATTGATTTGTATGAGTGCCGTGGATATTTTTGATATTAACTTCTCATCAGATCTGTGACTTCTCTCATTTCATAGGTTGTCTTTTCATTTGTTGATGGACTCCTCTGCTGTGCAGAAGAGTTTTAGTTTTAGATAGTCTCACTTGTTTCTTTTTGTCTCTGTTGCCTTTGTTTGGTCTCAAATCCAAAAAATCATTTTGCTAAGACCACTGTCAAGGAGCTTATTCTCGATAGTTTTTTTCCCCCCTAGGAGTTTTATGGTTTCAGAGTTATGTTCAATATTTAAGCCATTTTGAGTTAGTTTTTATGTATGGTGTTAGATTGGAGTCTAATTTTATTCTTTTGCGTGTAAATATCCTGTTTTTCCCACGCCATTTGTTGAAGAGACTTTCCTTGCCACATTGTATATTCTTGGTGCCATTGTCCCCAGTTAATTCTCCATAGATACATGGGTTCCTTTCTGTGCTCACTATTCTGTTCTGTTGATCTATGTGTCTGTTTTCATGTCAATATCATTCTATTTTGATTATTATCATTTTCTAATCATGTTCATTCCAAGCCCTTGACCACCGAGCCAAACCATTGGGCATAGCCCGTGAATGAGTATATAATTGAATATCTGTCCATTTCTCCTTCCAAGCAAAGGTATACATAATCAGATACATTGCTTGGAATCTTCTCACTGGGAGGGTTTCTTTCACTGCAGTCCTTTAGGGATATCCAAGAAAAGGGTTGTAGTGTCACAGGTGTCCACTTTTGGGTGGTACCTGCACATCAGATAGAATCATTGGTAAACCAAGCCCAAGTCCTTTCTTCCTCTGGCACCTGATCAGAGAGAACTCCCTACGAGGCCAGAGGTGGAAGCTGGGAGACAGAGGCAGTGTAGCAGAGTGGGGACCATGGGCATTGGCCACTTTTTCCTATAACTCACTTGTGCCTTTGGGACCTGCTTAGGCCCTGTATCACATATATATCACTTCCATAATATGATGAGTGTCACTGTCCATGGCCAAATTTATGGCCCAGTGGGTCAGATAACACCCATTCATGATGGGAAGCTCAGGTCACATGGTAACTTGGCTGCTCATGGTTAAGCATTCACTCTGTACTAAGGCCCAGTGGCAGGCCCAGAATTGTTTCTCAGGGCTTACACTATTTCCTCCTATAGGTGGCCTTTCTAAGGCTCCAAATGGCATCTCTATCTTCCCCTGCCACTTCATATAAGAGACTTTATAATCTATTTTATTAACATTCCTAGAGGTAGGTAAACATTTCATACCCATATGAACAAGCAGAGGCTTGTGTCCATTGCAAACAGAGACAGAGGGCTTGTTTCTTGGTACAACATCAGCCCCAGGACAGAATAGATAGAGAAGACACAAGTTCACTAGCACAGATCTGAAATTCACTAATACAGACATTCTCCTTTCCGGGAGAAGCAAGATACATTCTTGCATAAACAGACAAAACAGATAAATTAAAAAAAAAAAAAAACCTAGCAAACCAAACTGTGGAACCTGTCTCACCCGAGAGAAGAAAGATCTTCTGTATCAAATAGACCAACACACCAAATTCTGAATCACTGTCACTGTACTCACTTGTGAGTTCTGTGCAACAGATGACCGGAAACTTGGTGGCCTGGATTTAAAAAACCACATGTACACACATTTATTATGTCACAGTGTTTTGGGGTCAGGAGTCTGGGCAAAGCGTAGCTGTGTTCTCCGCTTCAAGATCTCACCAAGGTGAAATCAACATTTTGATGATACTGTGTCCTCATCTCCAGGCTTGACTGGAGAAGACTCCACTTCCAAGTCCATTCATGTTGTTGGCAGAATACCTTTTTCTTGTGGCCCTTTCTGTAGCACTTCATCACACGGCTGCTTACTTCTTGGAGGTCAGCAAGAGTGTCTCACTCAAGGGAGGCCCAGATAGTCTTTTGAAGCTTAATCTGATGACACCAGGCCCATAAGGGATAGTGTCCTTTTCAATCAACTCAAAATCAGTTGATCTGGGAATCTTAAGTATCCACAACATCTCTTTATGCTTGCCGTATTCTGCAAGCTAGAAATAAGTCACACACTTAAAGCCACACTCAAAAGGAGGGAATTATGCAGGATGCGAACAGGGAAGAGAAATCATGGGGGCCATGTAAGGATCTGCCCACCACGGCTGCCACAAATAAGGAGTAACATATTGGCAGAGCACAAATTGGAACCAGAACCAAATTCGGCCAACATTCAGAATCGTAAATAAGAACACAGATTCAGGAAGAAAAGAGAAATATAGAGTTGTTGGAAATCCAATTCTATTGCCACTCAGGAATTAGGGCCTGGACAAGACACGCCTGGGCTTGAAGAGCCCAAAGCAGACTTTCCTTGGGTCACGTGGTATAGCTCACTGGCTGTAGCCCGTGAGTCCACTTGGGCACCCACTGGCCATGATGAGCCAAAATTTAACTTTTAAAAAGTTGAAAGCACGTGGCACCTACAACTATAAAGGTGGAATGACTTATTTAACTCATGGATGGAAAAAAACAGCAGATGGTAAGGCTTGATTCCCTATCTCTGACTTTTTGTCTGGAGTTAGATTCCTTCCGCTTGAGAAGTGCCCTTTATGTATTTATTTATTTATTTTTTCAACATTTCCAAAAATATTTACGGAGAGTTCTTTCGTTTGGGAGACAACGACAAAATGAAATGAGCGGCGTAATAGTATTTTTAGAACGGCACAGTGGTAGCAAAAAATCAAACCAGGAACATGAAATGGAGAAAAACAGAGGATCCTTTCTCTAGGGCTGACGTGAGTCCAAGAGAGCCAGAAGCACTGCCACATTTAAAATTTAACCATGTCACAAATATCTGCACGCACTGAGCAAATAACCCTTTTTCACGTAGCCTTAAGTTGCACGCCTGATGCAATACACCAATTAATTTTTTAAAAAGTTCATTACCAAGTTGACTGTATAAAATACAAAACAGAATGCATATACACAAAATGCTGCTGTTTAAGAAAATAATGGGGGGGGGCACCTGGGTGGCTCAGTCTGTTAAGTGTCCAACTTTGGCTCAGGTCATGATCTCATAGCTCCTGAGATTAAGGCCCCCCCCACCCCCACCACCTCACCCCCCAGCCCACCTCGGGATCTGAGCTGGAACCTGGAGCCTGGTTCAGATTCTGTGTCTCCCTCGCTCTCAAAAATAAACAAACAATTAAAAAAAGAAACACATTAAAAAAAATAATGGGATCGAGTTCTAGAATAAAATAATTTGGTACCAAAAAAGGATATTGCACTCAGATCACTTAAAAAAAATTTTTTTTAAAAGAATATTGAAATGTCTTGGTTCAGAAGAATAACTATCAAGTGTTTGCTTTCACACCATTGGCAAGTGTCTTGCCGGCTGAACACCAGTTGGCAGATGGACAGTGTCTCGCTTTCCCCCCCTCCCAGAAGCTTCGTGAAAGTCATCGCTAAGACGCATACTTAGAAGCCTAGTCTGGTGGGCCGTGCACTGGCTGGGCAGCCGGAGGCCGTGGCATCAATCCAGATGTGCTTCTAGGCTGGGTGTGGAAACAAGGTCACCTGGGATGAGGCTGCTCGGCCTTCAGGGAAGAATAGCCAGGGGAAGGGTCTGGAATAGGTGCCAAGTGTACCCTCTGCGTAGCGGAACCAACTTCTTTTTTTTTTTCAGAAAGGAGGGCATATAGTTTCATTAGTCCACTAGAAGTAGTAGAACCAGAACCAACTGAATGTATTTTGCTGATAATGGACAACAGTTCCTGAAGATTTTCCGTACAAATCAGAAGTAGACCGCGTCTTCGATGAAATAAAACCCTTGCCTGGATTTGGAAGTATGCTGCTTCTTAGATTTTTCCCAGGAGTGGATCCAGACGGCTTCAAGTAGTGCTGCGTGGCGTTGCATCTCAGGGCTGCTGTGTCTCATCTCTGACAGGAGGTCTGGGTAGGGTGCGCCACTTCCAGTACCGGGGCACAGAGGGCTTCAGGTCCAAACCACTCTCAGTTCTGCAGAGGGTCTCTCTTCACTCTGTCTCTTCCTTGGTTTTCAGGGCAATCCTGGTGAGGGATAGACTGTAATCTAAGTCATCCAACCGAGTCAACCCAGTCGTCAGATTCCTTTGTTGACCAGGAGGCAAGACCCACCTTCTCCTACTCTTTGGCTTGATCTCACCATTTTTGTGTTCCAAGCCAGCTCGTATTTTCGACTGGGGATTCTTGGTATGGAGGGACAGGAAGAGCAATGGGCTTGGCTTGTCCTCCAGAAGGTGGTTTGAGTGATCTGGCCTGGGAGCCTCTGCTTTGTGGGGGGTACATGAAATGCCGAGAAGGCTGGCGGGCTTGATGCTGCCTTGAAGAAATCTGTGCACTTGGCTTGGGTGGGATCTGGGTAGCATGGACAGGCTTCATGTGAGAAGGCGGGCCTACCTTTTCCAGGACATCCTTCTGTGGTTTTCCCGAATCCTGAAGGCTCTGTGTGATGTAGCCCAGCGAATGCCTGGTCCTCAAGTAAGGCTGTTGAAGGGCCTGACTTAGCTGTTGGCTGTTTCTTGGTATCCCCCTGCAGCTTGTCTCTCAGGAGTTGAATGGCTTTGCTGCTAGCATTTGGAATCAAGGTCTTTAAGTTACTGGGTACCTTCTGGGGCCAGTGGAAATCCATCGCAGTTGAAAGTTGGTAGCCTTCGGGCCCGTTGGTCTTTTTCCGGGTCCCCAACAGTTGGCAAGTTTTGAAAATTGTGTCGATTTCACTGGCCCCAGCGAAGAGTGGCTTGAAGGTGCACACTTCTGCCATGATGCATCCCACAGCCCAGATGTCAATGGAGGAGCACAACTGGTAGACCTCAGGAGCACTTCTGGAGCCCTGTACCTTCTGGTAGATACATAGTCTGTGTATGGAGGTCTTGATCGGTTTTCTCCCGCCAACCTGAAGTCTGTATTTTCACAAGTTCTGGGCTGGTGCAGAGAAAGTTCTCAGGCTTTAAGTCCCGCTGGAAGAAGCCATGTTTGTGAAGAAACACAAGTCCTTGTAATATCTGATACATGATATTCCTTATAGCTGATTCAGGAAACCACTTATTTCTTTCTTTAATGAGCTGGTAAAGCTACTCCTTCATGTCCTCGAAGATAAAATAAAGATGATCATTTTCCCTGATAACTGCTTTTCATTTAACGACATTGGCATGGTTGAGCTTCTTTGAAGACTTAACCTCCCAAAGGTTCATGCATTCCTCCCTCCCAGGAATAAACTTTCTTTTCATTTTTTAAAAAATGTTTATTTATTTTTGAGAGAGAGACAGAAAGCGAGTGGGTTGGGGCAGAGAGAGAGGGAGGCACAGAATCCAAAGCAGGCTCCAGGCTCCGAGCTGTCAACACAGAGCCCAACGCAGGGCTCGAACTCACAAACCGTGAGATCATGACCTGAGCTGAAGTTGGACGCTCAACCGACTGAGCCACCCAGGAGCCCCATCTTTTCATTTTTTAAAAAGCAATCAGCTCGGGGAACCTGGGTGGCTCAGTTGGTTAAGCGTCCGACTTGAGCAATCAGCTCCCCGGACTCAATGCTTCCTCCCAGTGGGACAGAACGGTAGGTTGCATCCCCGAGTTGCTTGACTCATGGTGTGTCTGCTCAGGTGGACCCTCATCCCAGGGCCCAGGCGGTGCTGTCCTGCAGAGGCAGCAGGCCAACCCACAGTGTAACCAGATTTTTTTCACGGCAGCACCAGCACAAAGGATTTAATAGAACGTGACTATCTCCCAAATATGTATTTTCAAAGATCAGTCTTCTACTGGCATTGCAAACACAGGCGGGGGCCCGCGGTGAGCACTGCACCTCCACGACTGGGGCGCAAGAGCCCCCTCGGGAACTGGGGGTGCAGGTAATCCCTGCTAGGACAGGCCAAGAGGTCCCGCAAGTTTCATGGTGGAGTCGAAAAGTACTCTTTAGAGTTTCCACTGGTGAGGTTTGTTTCTCTGAAAATATCTATTTTGCCCTTATTTTTATCTATCATCTATCTATCTATCTATTATCTATCTATCTATCTATCTATCATCTATCACATGTTTACTTTATTTATTTGTTTTAAGAGAGAGAAAGAGTGGGCATGATTGGGTGGGAGAGCAGAGACAGAGGGAGAGAGAATTAAAGAGCCTAAGGGTGGGAGTTGGGGTGGGGGGTGTGCTTGAACTCACAAACCATGAGATCATGACCTGAGCCCAAATCAAGAATCACAGGCTTAAATGACTGATCCACCCAGGCACCCCTATTTTTTTTTTTTATTTTTAACATTAACCTTAGTGAGGTATAATTACATATAGCATAATATGCTCATTTTATATATGTAATTTAATGACCTTTAACTATTTTATACCACGTTGAAACAATGACCATGATAAAATATGGAACAATTTTACCACCCCCCCAAAGTTATTTTGTGTCCTTTTTTGGATCAGATTCCAGACAACTACTTTTGTGGTTTTTGCCTTAGTTTTTTGCTTGTTTTAGAAATCATACTATATGCACTCTTTTTTGTCCGCCTCTTTTTTCCAGTCATAGTTTTTTGAGATACATATCGTTGTGTATACGAGTAGTTTATTTCTTTTATTGCTAAATGGTATTTTATTCTATGGATATGTCACGATTTGTTCATTCATCTCCCTGTTGACGGATATTTAAACTGTTTCCGGTAATGCACTCTATTGGGTAAAGCTGGTATTAACATTCTCGTGAAAGTCGTTTTGTGAACATATGTTTTTATTTATTTTAGGTAAATAAACACACTAGCGGAATAGCTGAATAGTTGGCAATACGTATGTGAGGCTTTGTTAGAAACTGTCAATCAGTTTTCCAAATTGGCTGTATTATTTTTCAGCAGAAAAATATGAGAGCTCTAGCTGCTTCACATCATTGCCACAATCTAGCGTGGTCAGTTTCTTGAACTGTCACATTCCAGAGGGTTTGAAGTAGTTTTATTTTGCATTTCCCTTATGTGCAATGTTGTTGAACACGTTTTTAGTGGTTTATCACATCTTCTTTTGTTAAGGGTCTTTCGAAGTCTTTTGCTTATTTTCCTTAAATTGAGATGTTTGTTTTCTTAGTATTGAGTTGCAACAGTGTTTAGTGTATACACATATATTTAAAAAACAGTCCTTGATTACATCTATATTATATATATTTCTCCCGTTCTATGGCCAACACTTTGATTTTCTTGATAGTGCCTTTTCATTCATCACTTTTATTCTTTTTTGTTTAGCTTTTCGCGTGTGTGTGTGTTCATGTCATTGTGCATGTATATGTTCTAGCTAAGAAATTCCAAAGTCACAGAAATAGAATCCAATTTTCTTCTAGAATCATTATTATCTTTTATTTTTTTAAGATTTAAAAAAATTAAAAAAAAATTTGTTTTTAACGTTTATTCATTTTTTGAGAGACAGAGAGGGACAGAGCATGAGCAGGAAAGGGGCAGAGAGAGGGAGACAGAGAATCCAAAGCAGGGTCCAGGCCCTGAGCTGTCAGCACAGGGCCCGACGCAGGGCTCGAACTCACAAACTGCGAGATCACGACCTGAGCCGAAGTCAGATGCTCAACCAACTGAGCCACCTAGGCGCCCCTAAAAAAATTTTTTAATGTTTATTTTTGAGAGAGAGAGAGAGAGACAGAGAGCGAGTGGGGGAAGGGCAGAAAGAGAGGGAGACACAGAATCTGAAGCAAGCTCCAGGCGCTGAGCTGTCAGCATGGAGCCCCACGCAGGGCTTGAACTCATGAACCATGAGATCATGACCTGAGCAGAAGTCGGATGCTCAACAGGCCGAGCCAGCCAGACGCCCCTATCTTTTATATTTAAATCTAAGATCACCTCACATTAATTTTTTATACAGTGAGAGGTAAAAATCAAAGTTCATTTTTTTATACTGTTATTCAGTTTTCCAGCATCATTTGTTAAAGAGAATTTTATTTCTCACGAAATGGTTTTGGTTCCCTTGTCAAAATGAACTGACCATGCATGTGTGGGTCTATCACGAGATACTATTTTCTAATCCACTAATCTGCTTGTATAAGCAAACAACAGTACCACATTGACTTAATTACGGTAGCTCTACAATCATGAAATCAGACTTGTATTTTATAGAGCAAATATTTTCAATTTTGATGTAGTCCAATATGTTAATATTTAAGTTTTATGCATCATGCTTTTGGTATTGCATCTAAAAGGTCTGCTCAGCTTTCAAAAGTTTTCCCCTATATTTTATTCTAAAACTTTCATAGGCTTAGTTCTCACATTGAAGTCTTTCAGCAATTTTAAGTTAATTTTTGCATACGGTATGAAATAAGGGTCTAAACTCAGTTTTATTCATGTGGATATCCAATTTACCCAGCATCATTTGTTAGACAAATGAGACGTAATTTCTCCCATTGAATTTTGAAATCAGTTAACCATAAATATTAGTGCTGATTTCTGAACTTCAGTTGTGTTTCACTGATATATATATATATATATACACACATATATATAATTTTGTGAGTACCACACTATCTTGATTAATGCAGCTTTCTAGCAAGCGTTGAAATCAGGAACTGTAATTTTCCAAATTTGTTCTTTTTTTAAAAAAACAAATTCTTTTGGTTATTCTGGGTGCTTTGCATTTCTGTATACATTTTAGGAATAGTTTTTCACTTCCTGCAAGAAATCTTCTAGGAGTTGATAGGGCTTGCATTTGAATACCTAGATCATCTCTTCACCTGAAAAGATTCTCCTCTTGATGGATTTTAGTTCAGCTGGTTCTCCTTCCTTGCACAGCTCTGTGATGTATTTGAAACATAATTTTGACAATTGTTTGCCCTAATCCCAGGTGTTACAGGAGGAAATCTGGCCTTTTTCAACCTGCTACATTGTGCTCATCAATGGAAGTTCTTGTCGGCAAACTCTGAAGCATCTAATCACACAGGATCAAATGAACCACAGTCCTCCACACCTATTCTGTACCAGAAAGGTTAGAACTGAAAGCACTCTACACAAATAATGTACTAACTCCTCACAAAAACCACCCGAAGAGGATACGATCATCTGCATTTTGGTTGATGATTTTACTGAGGCAGAGAGTAATATTAAAATAGATTAGAAACATATAATGCAAAGAATCTAGGTTTTTCTTTCCTGGCAGTCCGGCTCTAAGATCCTCGGCTAGAAATAATTATAGTACAAAAACTGAAAGCGAAAAAAATCCATGGGTAGAGGCTAATTTTTATATCTATTAATCTTAAAATATTAAGTAGCCCAAAATGAATTAAACGTAAAATGAAACAATATGTATGGATAGAGAAATGCAGACTCTACAATGGAAGACCATGTTCTTTTGAAGTTTTCAAGGGACGTTTAGAAAGTTTCTGAATGTTTTAATTAAATAGTATTTAAATATTAAGTAGGTTCAAAAGAGAAACTTTATTAAAGGCTTAAGCATGAGAGATATGTTTAGTAGCTACTAAAATGGGCTGAAAAACCTCAGTGAGAGAAAAGATGGATTTAAAGCTGGATGGTTTTGGGGTGCCTGGGTGGCTCAGTCAGTTAAGTGTCCGACTTCGGCTCAGGTCATGATGTCGTGGTCCATGAGTTCAAGCCACATGTCAGGCTCTGTGCTGACAGCTTGGAGCCCAGAGCCTGCTTCGGATTCTATGTCTCTCTTTCTCTCTCGGCTCCTCCCCCACTCACACTCTGTCTCTCTCTCTTAAAAATAAATACATATTAAAAATTTTTTTTTTAAATTGCTTAAAAAAAAAAGCTGGATGGTCTCCCTGAGATTCATTTTTTTTTCATTTTGAAAATTATAAGACATGCACGGGGTTCCTAACTGGCTCACTTGGTAGATCATGCCGCTCTTGATGTGGGAGTTGTGAGTTTGAGTCCCACGCTGGGCATAGAGCTCACTTAAACAAAAGAAAATTATAGGACAATAATTCCTGTATTTATGATGTGTGTGTGTTTGTGCACATGCGTGTGTGTTTATGCACTTGTAAACAATAAAAGTGTGCATAAATGTTAGTCATCGAGAACCAGCCTTTGGGGAGTATTGGCACACGCCCCGCCCCCCCCTCCCCCCCCCCCCCCCCCCCCCCCCCCCCCGCTCCATACCCTGAATTTTTTGATTGGAAAAGCTTAAATTCTTTCTGCATAATTGCGACATTAAAAAAAAAAAATCCAGGACATCTGAGTGGCTCAGTGGGTTGAGTGTCTGACTTCAGCTCTGATCGTGACACAAGGGTCTTGAGTTCGAGCTTTGCAATGAGCTCACTGCTGTCAGAGCAGAGCCTGCTTTGGATCTTCGGTCCCCCCTCTCTCTGCCCCTTCCCCACTTGCGCTGTCTGTCCCAAAAATAAATCTTAAAAAAAAATCCACAATGATGGTAATCTTACTTCCGGCCAAGCTCTACCTAACAATTAAGACACTCTACAGATGTGTTTTGGATTTTTCAATTTTCTGTACAACAAATAAAGTTGATAATACAAATTACGTAGAGGTCAAACAAGGAAAAAATCACAAAACACTGAAAGACAATACGGTTTTATTTGCATGCTAGCAAATGAGAATTCAGCTTTCAATTTCAGCATGTGTGATGAGTATTCTAGCCCACAGCAAGGATATAAAGTCAATGAATAGAAGTTAATTTGAGCTGTTTGAGGAATAACAATGGTTTTCATCAAGATAGCACTGAGCTCATCTACTGGCCTACCCTGGTGCTTTCCTGCTTGACATTGGTCACAGAATTTAAAAGAAACGAGAACTTTACTGCACACTTAGGGATCAGGTGCACAACCAGTGACATCAGACATTAGACTTAGATATTTTTTGTTTGTTTTCCTTTCTAGACATGGTAACCGCGCTACCCAGCATTTTTTCCATTGCGGTACTAATAGAATTTCTCCTAGGAAATTTTGCCAATGGCTTCATAGCACTGGTGAACTTCATTGACTGGACCAAGAGACAAAAGATCTCCTCAGTTGATCACATTCTCGCTGCTCTGGCTGTCTCCAGAATTGGTTTGCTCTGGGTAATGATAATAAATTGGTATGCAACTTTGTTCAATCCAGATTTCAAGAGCTTAGAAGTAAGAATTATTTTTCAAATTGCCTGGATAGTAAGCAATCATTTTAGCATCTGGCTGGCTACTAGCCTCAGCATATTTTATTTGTTCAAAATAGCCAACTTCTCCAGCCTTATTTTCCTTCGCCTCAAGTGGAGAGTTAAAAGCGTCGTGCTTGTGATGCTGCTGGGGTCTTTGTTCTTATTGTTTTCTCATGTTGCGGCAGTGAGCATATATGAGAAAGTGCAGACTAAGGAATATGAAGGGAATGTCACTTGGAGGACCAAATGGACGGACATGGCACACCTCTCAAATATGACTGTATTCACACTAGCAAACTTCATACCCTTTGCTACGTCCCTGACGTCTTTTGTGCTGTTGATCTTTTCCCTCTGGAGACATCTCAAGCGGATGCAGCTCTGTGATAAGGGATCCCAAGATCCCAGCACCGAGGTCCACATAAGAGCCATGCAGACGGTGGTCTCCTTTCTCTTGTTCTTTGCCGGTTACATTCTGAATCTAATTGTTACAATTTGGAGTTTTAACGGGCTGCAGAAGGAACTGTTCATGTTTTGCCAGGTACTTGCCTTCGTGTATCCTTCGATCCACTCGCTGATGTTGATTTGGGGAAACAAGAAGCTAAAACAGGCCTTTCTGTCTGTTTTATACCAGGAGAAGTACTGGCTGAAAGAACAGAAACACTCAACTCCATAGATAAATAAGAGCATCGTGTCTTTCTTGGCAGAAAGTTAACTAATGTAGACGGTAACATTATATACCTCCTGCGGGTTTTTCCCTAGTGTGTGTAACTGAATAATTTTCAGTTTCACTTACAGAAGTCTTACCTAAGCCTAGCCCATAAAACTATATACATGTATGTATGAAAAATATAAGGAAGACTGGAAATAATCTACCCTCACCGGTTTTCTTAATCAGGTTAAACAATCTAATTATACACAATATGGAAAGAATTTCCTGAGAATTATGAAGCTGTGTGTATGTCACATATGCTATGTATCATCTTCCAATTAAAAAATTTGTGATCTATATTTATGCATTTTTCAGAACTGACAGGCAATCTCAGGACATCATTGTTATTTTCCATTGTAAATGGTACTTGGGGCGCCTGTGTGCTTAGATTTCATTGTTTGAATCTCTAGTCTTTGCATGGTAATGGTATTCAATTCTAAATCACATACTGAGGATGAATGTTTGGGGTAGATAATTATTCCATCATAAATTCTTACTTCACTGTTAATAGAGAGCGATTAGGGCTGTGATGAATAAAGGTGTGCACAATGCAATTCATAAATGACCAACGCATTGCATGTAAATTTTATATATGTGTACAATAAACTCTACTGATGAATATTTGATTTAAAGAAGTAGGCAGAAAGCTTAGCAAACACTGAGTTCCACAACAGGGAAAAAGATGAAAGAAACATGATCATGAACTCTTTAGAATGTTGTTGTAAGTTTCCCCATGCAGTTAGGAATATCATTTCTTCTGGTTTTTGAGTTTAGATAGACCATTTTTGAAATTGAGACCTGATTTCAAATATGTCAGTTGTCTCTTAAACCACCTCTGGGCCTCGAATCGCCAAACATCCGAAACATCTTCCACTTTTAAAATTCTTTCAAAATATAAGGTAAGACTCAAATCTTTTGCATTTAAAAAAAAAAATGCTCACTATTAGAATAGTGAAGGAATTATGGTATATAAGTCAATAAACCTTTCTGCATACATTAAGTGGCATCTATTACGTCTACACAATAATCATCGGGGATTTCTCAAAGATATATTTTATTATAATCTTTTGATAAGAATGAAATAGAATAATATGTGTTGGCATATTCATTGATAGCAAGTTCTATTATAGGAAAGAAATGCATAATCTTGCTCAACAACCGAATTCTACGTGACTGTTAATTTTGGTTTTAGGCAATTTAACAATTTTGTAAATCTGAAGGCAATTCATCTCCACACCGGCTGTATTTGTTGGCTTATCATCTATCTCTCCCAGTACACTTCAAAGAAGTGAGGATCATATTTACTGCTGCCTCCCAAAACCTGCAAGCCGGCCATAGAAGAGTTAATAAAAAACAATCTTTTAATGAGTAAGTCAATGCATGAATGAGTGAATGAACTTTTGAAAGCTGGGAAACCAATGAAAAGAAAATGTATCCCCAAACCTGCAAATTCCATGAATTTCTCAGCTCTGGTTTCATGATGAGGCGACAGGCTTATCCAAGAAGCAGTTCTCAGAGCAAATGTCTGGCTGTTTCCTAATTCTAGGGCAAATATCACTAGAATATCGCCTTGGCACAGCCCTTTCACATGTGTGAAGTGGAAACGGGTGTAACACCAAAGGTAGAAGGCATTTATAACAAAAGTTTTTAAAAAGCATATAAAAGATTTTATTAATTTGTATGTATATTTTTTTTCTATTTATTGTAAATGTTATCTTTTTACGTGTGACTTTTTTTTCTAGCTGGGTATTGTAGACACAAAAATTATATTTGATTTATTAAAAAACTGAGTTCATACTGCTTTACTAACTCAGCTGCCTTACTAGAATGTTATTTTTGATATAATATTTTCTGCATCCTTTCCAGATACAAGTTTTACTGTTATAAACTCACATAAAGTAAATAAATAATAATGGTATAACTCACTGACTATCTTATCCTGGGGCCTCTAAAACCTGAATGAAAGTCAGAGCTCAAAATGATGACATTTAGGGGCACCTGGATGGCTCAGGGGGGTGGGGTGGGTGGTTAAGCACCAACTCTTGATTTCAACTCAGGTCATGATCTCACGGTACCTGAGTTTGAGCCCTGCCAGGGGCTCTGTGCTGATAGCACAGAGCCTGCTTAGGATTCTCTCTCCCTCTCAGCCCCTCTCCTCCCTTTCTTTCTGTCTCTCTCTCTCTCTCTCTCTCAAAAATAGATAAATACACTTAACAAAAGTAATGACATTTATGTGGGTAGGTTAAGTCTCGGGCAGCAATGGGGAGAACATATAGAAAGGAGGCAAGAGAAGATGTGGAAGGAGGTGCTGTGCTGTGTTACTCTGCTGGCTACCAACTCACAATATGTTGAGAGACAATATAGTAGTCATCCTGTGTATGCACACAGCACACAGCTTTTCCAGGAGGGTTCCAATGACAAACCACATGTAGCATTAGAACATGGAAGAGGGAGAGGAGGAGGGATGTATCTAATTAACTCCCATCTGTCTTCTAGTTCCCATTGGCCAGGGTTTAGCAAAGTGGGACTAATACCTCTGCTCATCTAGCCCCTTAGTGGTCATTTGGAAAGTGGAATCTCACCCCCCACAGGGTAGGGTTGCTTTCAAGTCCAAAATGGAAGCATAATCTGGCTTACACTTCGTGCTGAATAAAAGAATAGGAGACAGTGAAGGGACTCTGAGGAAGCACACAAATTTGGGTCCAATATAGTCCACCCCTGTGTCACTCACATGTATTCATGCCCTTCAGTCATGGCGGCTCTTTGAATATGTGACCTGTGCAGTGGCACAGGGTTTCTGGTGAGAGGGGCCCCCTGCCTCGTGTGATGCTGTGCTCTTGCCATTTTTTTTTTTTGCCAACAAATAAATTAAAAAATTTTTTAGAAGATTTTCAGAATCATGAACCTGCTTAATTCAAATGATCCTTTCCATACTATTAATTTCACAATCAAGAGTTCTTGATTACATTTACCATCATTAAAAAAATATATAATTTAAGGGTGCCTGGGTGGCTCAGTCAGTTAAGCGTCTGACTCTTGGTTTTGGCTCAGGTCATGATCCGATGGTTCGTGAGTTCGAGCCCCACGTTGGGTTCTGCGCTGACAGTGCGGATCCTGCTTGGGATCATCAGTCTCTCTCCCTCCTTCTCTCTGTCTCTCTGTCTCTCTCTCAAAATAAATAAATAAACTTTAAAAAAAGAATATATAATTTATATTTGGAAATAAATTGTATTTGCCAGCATAGTTTTTAAGTATGTAACAATTCACTTTAATTTTAATGTGTAAGACTGCCAAATCTTGGGGGTGATGATAATCTTTTAATTGTATGTAACTTTCTGGGAGATTGGTGTTTTTGATCTATTTTATCAAGTACTCCTATTTAGCTGGTGACTGGAAAGCAACCAGATTACAGTACAGAAATTCAGAGCAACTTTTCTGAGTAATGAACCCATAATCAGCATGAACGCTGAATATGTGTCTATGTTGTTAATATTGGTTGGATGATAGCAATGACAGCTAAATAAAACAGGTGAAAATTTTAGAATAAATTAAGTTCAAAGGGTGGAGTAAAGAGAAGGAATCATGGTCATGCATTCTGTGTGGAATATTGTTAAATCTTGAATTTGATAGAAACTGTATATTTTTAGAAATGTATTCTTTTTTTAAGTTTTTCTTTAAATTCCAATAGTTAACATGTAGAGTAATATTAGTTTCAGGTGCACAATTTAGTGGTTCAATACTTGCATACAACACCCAGTGCACATCACAAGTGCCCTCCTTAAACCCCATCACCTATTCAACCTATCCCCCCGCACCTCCCCTCTGGTAACCATCAGTTTGCTGTCTACAACTAAGAGTCTATTTCTTTGCCTCCTTCTCTCTTTTTCCCTTTGCCTGTTTGTTTTGTTTCTTAAATTCCACATGAGTGAAATCATATGGTAATGGTATTTGTCTTTCTCTGACTTACAGAAATGAAAAATTCTTGACTCATGGCTTACATTCACAACGAAATCTCTTCAAAGTACAGGCTTTGTGTTTGAAATAGATTGTCTTGTTCCCCTAGCGTGGGATCATTCAGTCATTCACTTATTCGTTGAACAAGTATGTGTTGGACGTGTTTTCTTTTTTTTTTAAATTTTTTTTAATGTTTATTTATTTTTGAGACAGAGACAGAGCATGAACGGGGGAGGGTCAGAGAGAGGGAGACACAGAATCTGAAACAGGCTCCAGGCTCTGAGCCATCAGCCCAGAGCCTGACGCGGGGCTCGAACTCATGGACTGTGAGATCATGACCTGAGCCGAAGTTGGCCGCTTAACTGACTGAGCCACCCAGGCGCCCCTGGACGTGTTTTCTATATGCATTTTGGAGACGTTTTAATAAAAGACGTAAGCTACAAAATAAAATAAACAATGAGTGTATGTAACAGGTACCCACTAAAAAGAAGAAGCTATAATATTCATGTCTCAGTTAATCTGTATACCTCATAACTTGTTAATATTTCCCATGTGCATAATACTGTTTTTCATGTGAAGAAACTGAGGTCCTGGCACATTACATGACTTAACCACTTGGTGCTTATATTTAATGTGCTTAATTTTATCTGTGATATTTAGTACTTGCTCAATATGTCTATAAAAAGGTCATTGTTTTTATTTACCTGTTTATTGTGTTAGAAGCCAGTTGCCTTACTAAAGGCACAGGTGCTCTTTTAACGCTTATTCTCTTGTCTTTTGCAGATCAAAAATGATATCTTTTGCATGTAATGATTATTTCACTTCTTCCTTTTAATTATTTATAATAATAATTTTTTTTTGGTGTTGGTTTGTGTTATAAAATGCCTCAAACCTTCACAGTGTTAAATAATTGCAGTGACAACTGGCATCTTTGTGTGTAAATGAGGAGTTCTCTAGTGTTTCACCAAAGCATTACACTGACTTTAGCTTTGGGGTAAAAACTTTTAAAAATCATCTCTAAAGACAACGTTTCTCTTCCTATTTTTCCGTGTGTGGTACTCAAATAAAACCTATGTGAGAAGTATCAAACATGCGTTTGGTTATTTAAGATGATTTGTCGGACCAGTTAAAATAATACATGTGAATAGTGGTCCACAAAACAATGGTACAACTTCTAGTCTATTCTGAATTCAATAGAACATCACATACGCTGTCACATTTATATGTATTGTAGAAAAATTGCAACCATCAAGGGCAAATTGAAATTCAGAAAGTGATTACCAAGTAATGAGAGGTAATCTCCAAAGGGGAATAGTCAATTTAAATAACATGAAAAATCTCATCCAAAAATAAGATGTCAGAAGGCAACTGATTCCTATTGTCAGAGTGTTGAAAAGTGTAACTGTAATCCTTAATTCTTAGTGAAAACTTTGTCCTGGGGATCTAATTAAATCAATATATTTCCAAGTAAAAAATATTGGGGCTAAAAAAAAAAAAAAGACAGGCTATTTACTACACATGTCCTACTAATGGATCTACTTCAGTAAGATTGCTATGGACTGAATTACGTTCCTCCAAAAACCAGATATTGAAGGCTTAATCCCTAATGTGGTTCTAATGTGGCTGTGTTTGGAGATGAGGTCTTCAAGGAGGTTAAATGAATTCAGGTTGAATGCATGAGGGTGGGGCCTTAATCTAATAGGGTTGGTGTCCTCATAAGAGGAAGAAGAAACGCAGGAGTCTTGGAGGAAAGGCGATATGGAGACAGAGTGGGAGGTGGCTGTCTGCAAACGAGGAAGAGAGTTCTCTCCAGAAACCAACCTGATGCTTTCTTAATGTTTATTTACTTTTGAGAGAGAGAGAGAGACAGAGTGTCAGTGGGGGAGGAGAAGAGTGAGAGGGAGACACAGAATCTGAGGCAGGCTCCAGGCTCTGAGCTGTCAGCACAGAGCCTGACATGGGGGCTCGAACTCATAAACCATGATACCTTGACCTACTCATAAACCATGAGACCTTGACCTGAGCCGAAGGCGGATGCTTAACTGACTGAGCCACTCAAGTGCCCCGTGGTGGTTTCTTGGTCTTAGACTTCCAGCCTCCTGAGCTGTGAGACAACAAATTTCTGTTATTGAAGCCACCCAGTCCGGTATTTTGTTATGGCAGCCTGAGTAGACTAAAGCAAAGACAAAAAATAAGTTAAAAAGGAAGAACTGGGATGGAAGGAGTAGAGCTGAGCAAACAAAAGGCTAAAATAGGTTAAGAAAAAAAAAAGCACACATTGGCTGTGTATAAGTTATAACAAAATTAATATTCCATAGTTTAAAGCAGCCTGGTATTAAAATTCTAAATAACATGAACTGCATGCTCAAAATTGCAGAATTTTATTCTATATAAATTATACTCAGTAAAGTTGGTTAATAAAACGGAAAGAACCTACATAACAAATCCTGGAAGAAGGGGCACGTGCAAAGAGATTTTAACACATGCCAAGGCTTTTGCCTGTACTAAAAGGAGACAGTGGTTTAAATCAGGTCAGATTAGAAAAGGAAACATGTTACATATATTAAGTGTGTTTTACTTAACAACAACAACAAAAAAGTAAATGTAAATAAACTCCTGGATCTGTTTATCGTGATAAACAGATAGCTAGGAAAAAGGAATAATAGGTGTCGCATCAATTGAGGACAAAGCAAAGAGAATTAGAAAAGAAAAGAAAAAGCATGGCAGAAGGCCACGAGTCAGACATTAGAAACGAGTCTAAAGTTCTCAGACATCGCACACGATCTCGCGGTCCGTGAGTTTGAGCCCCGCGTCGGGCTCTGTGCTAATGGCTCAGAGCCTGGAGCCTGTTTCGGATTCTTTGTCTCCCTCTCTCTCTGACCCTCCCCTGTTCATGCTCTGTCTCTGTCTCAAAAATAAACGTTAAAAAAAAAAAATTAAAAAAAAAAAAAGTTCTCAGACATCGCTAAACGAATCAAGTTAGTCACTGAAAGGCACACTCAAATTTTAAATTCGCAAACATGTTATATGTATGTATATATAATATTTTATAAAATAAAGTCTTAACTATTTTGTATGTTTATATATTTTATATATTTTATCCTACACAAGAGTCAACCCTAAAAGAAATAAATGAAGACTGGTTGAAAATGCATGCGTAGGGGCGCCTGGGTGGCGCAGTCAGTTAAGCGTCCGACTTCAGCCAGGTCACGATCTCGCGGTCTGTGAGTTCGAGCCCCGCATCTGGCTCTGGGCTGACGGCTCAGAGCCTGGAGCCTGCTTCCGATTCTGTGTCTCCCTCTCTCTCTGCCCCTCCCCCGTTCATGCTCTGTCTCTCTCTGTCCCAAAAATAAATAAACGTTGAAAAAAAAAAAAATTAAAAAAAAAAAAAAAAGAAAATGCATGCGTAAAGTTATAAGAATACAAATGGTTAAAGGACTGCCAGATGCTTTGCAATATTTATGCTTTCCTTCTTGGTTAGCGACAAATCCCTACTATTATCTTGTGCATCTTGTGCAAACTATTTAACTTTTTACCACAATGTTAAAACCAAAAACTTTGGGTTGTTTTTCAACGAGAAATAGACCAACTTGTAGTTAGATCATTAACATGGTTTTATTTATTTAGCTTTGTAATATGAAGCTGAACTCTGAACTAAAGTACCAACCAAGCAAAAGTTGGTGGAACAGTGCTAATATCAATGAAATACTTTTTAAGATGAAATTCATCAGTGTTCAAAGAGAAGTATGTAGGGGGCGCCTGGGTGGCTCAGTCGGTTAAGCATCTGACTTCAACTCAGGGCATGACCTCACAGTTCATGAGTTTGAGCCCTGTGCTGACAGCTCAGAGCCTGGAGCCTGCTTCGGATTCTGTGTCTCCCTCTCTCTCTCTGCCCCTCCCCTGCTCGCACTCTGTCTCTCTCTCTTTCTAAAAATAAATAAACATGAAAAAAATTTTTAAAAAGAGAAATATTTAAACTAATAAAAGGAAACAACAATACAAAAGAGATAATAATTAGGGACATGAGTGCTTTTAAAAATAAAGATAAATCCAATTTTTTAAAATGAACAAAAATGCTGAGTCAGTATATGGTGAAATATTAAATATTTCAAAAGCTGATAGATCAAGCAGAATTAAGTAACACAATTAAGTTTAATCTGATAGAGTCCTGTCCCGGCAGAGAATACACAATCATTTCAAAGAAACAATTAATTTTCATAAGCATAGATGATGTAATAGGCCCAAAAGTTCTCAATAAATGAAAAGATGGCTATCACACAAAATATATTTTTATCACCACAATTCAAAATTTTAGTAAAAAAATAGTAATAGTAACAAAATATCAATAGTAATGATATTCCATAATTTAGGAAATAAATTACTCACAAATTCAATCATGGGCAAAACAAGACAAAACAAAACAAAACAAAAAACACGTTGGGCTCAATCCAAAATTTAGAACTGACCAACAGCAAAACCACTATCTAAATCAAAGCCTCAAAATTTCAGCCAAATTAGAGTCATCATGAATATGTACCCTGAATAATCCTGAAATTATGAACTAATTTTAATAAAGATTAAAAAATGGAGCTTATATTTACCAAAATTCCTGCTTAAGAATATTCATGACAACATTATTGTAAGCGTTTATCCCATTGACAGTAGAATGGATAAATGAGCTGTGGTAAATTCATCCAATTCAATGTTATTCCACAACAAAAATAAATAAACTACAATTAGATACAACTGCATGGATAATTGTTTCACATAAATATAATTTTAAATAAAAGGAATGAATCCTCACTCCCCAAAACCCCACATAAATGACTTTAATTTCCTAAAGGTCTGTCGTAGACAAAACTAAAAGTCATATTTAGGTAGTAAAACAACAAAGCAAATTTTGGAAATTATTTCCACAAACGGTGGTGATGTCAGTTTGGGAGTAAAACATGTAGTGTAACCAGGAAGGGGCAAATAGTGAACTTTTATTTTTTTACCTGGGTGGTGTTAACACCAGTGTCCAATTTTTAAGAGCTCATTAAACTAAACGTCCTCTTTCTCTTTATCATATACTATTTCAAAAGTATCGTCCCTATTATTAGCCACTTTATTCTAGAAAAATGTGTTCCATATTTTACTTTTTCTTTAAAAAGTTTTTTTAAATGTTTATTTATTTTGAGAGAGAGACAGAGAGAGACAGAGCTTGAGAGCAGAAGGGCCAGAGAGAGAGGGAGACACAGAATCTGAAGCAGGGTCCAGGCTCCGAGCTGTCAGCACAGAGCCCGACGCGGGGTTCGAACCCACGAACCGCGAGATCATGACCTGAGCAGAAGTCCGGCGCTTAACCGACTGAGCCACCCAGGCACCCCTACATATTTTACTTTTGTGTATATTATAAATCCTACCATATGTTGTTTTATTTTTTAAACAATTATCTTTTTAAAAGATTTAACTTAAAAGAAAAATCTAGTTTATTTACCCACATAATTACCACTTCTGATACTCTTTATACCTTTGTATAGATTCTTTGTATAACTTCTTACTTCCATCTGGTATCATTTTCTTTCTGCCTGGACGATGTCCTTCCTTTAAGATTTCTTGTAGTACTTCTTGTAGGGTCTGCTGGTGATGAGTTCTC
The DNA here is from genome assembly GCF_022837055.1 of Prionailurus viverrinus. NCBI lineage: Eukaryota > Metazoa > Chordata > Mammalia > Carnivora > Felidae > Prionailurus > Prionailurus viverrinus. Next base: position 42,301,627 of record NC_062567.1, on the reverse strand, counting down.
TTTGCTTTTTATGTCTGCAAATGTCTTTATTTCTCCTTCAGTTTTGAAAAATATTTTGTCTGGGTAATCTAGGTTGAGAGGTTTTCTTTTTACCTTTCCAGTACTTTAAAGATGTTGGTAGAGTAGATTCTTATTTACACACTTTCTGAGGAGACATCTCCTATCATCCTTATTTTTTTCCCTCTGAACATAATGCCTTTATCCGGCTGTTATTAATATCTTCTCTTTATTTTTTTTTTTAAGTTTATTTATTTATTTTGGGAGAAAGAAAGAGGGAGGGGCAAAGAGACAGGGAGAGAGAGGGAATCCCAAGCGGGCTCCACACTGTCAGTGCAGAGTTAGAGGCGGGGCTTAAACTCAGGAACCGTTGAGATCTAGACCTGAGCTGAAACCAAGAGTCAGACGCTTAACCTACGGAGCCCCCTAGGAGCCCCAATATTTTCTCTTTATTTTATTTTTTGATTTTTTAAAATATTTATTCATTTTTGAAAGACAGAGAGAGACAGAACATGAGTGGGGGAGAAACAGAGCGAGGAGACACAGAATCCGAAGCAGGCTCCAGGCCCTGGGTTGCCAGCACAGAGCCTGACACGGGGCTCAAACCTATGAACTCTGAGATCATGACCTGAGCTGAAGTTGGACGCCTAACTGACTGAGCCACCCAGGCACCAACCCCTCCCCCTTTTTTTTCTTTAAAATTTTTGTAACACTCATTTTTGAAAGACAGAAGATTTTCTCTTTAAAACTACTTTTGAGAAATTTAATTATGAGGTGTTTTGGAGTAGTTCTTGAAATCGAAGTATAGTTGACATACAATATTATATATTATATTCGTTTTGAGTGTACAATGTAGTGTTTCAGCTTTTATATACATTACGAAACGATCAACGCAATAAGTCTAGTTATCATCTGTGACCTTCAAAGCTGTTATAATGGTCCTGACTATACTCTCTATGCTGTACTGTACATCTCTAAGACTTAACTAGAAGTTTGGACTTCCCGATCCTTGTCATTCTTCTTGTAGTTTCTGTTCGTTTCTTGTGCGTGGGGTATACTGAGCTTCTTGGGCTGTTTGAGTTTATGGTTTTCATCACATTTGGCCATTGTGCCTTCTACCCAGCCCCACAACTTAGACCGCTCTGCTTATACATTCGTTAGGCCCCTTGAACTTCTCCAAAGATCAATGATGCTGTTCTTTCCTTTTTCAGTTTCAGAGCCCACTCCATTATCTCATCTTTGTTTACACTTTTGTGTGAATTGGCGTGTTCCTCAAATTCAGCTCAATGTCCTAGAAGATGGCACACTTGTAAGACCCATCCCATGGTGTGTTGGGGCTTCTACCCTTGAGAATTTTTTCTTAAAATTTTCCGTTTTTCCCTTTCGCCTCCTCGATCTGGATTCCTCCAAATAGGAGGGCAATATTGACAACGTTACAGTACAGAGTTGGTTTTGTTCATTATGTCAATATTGCTGGAAAAAAAATTTTTTTTAAGTTTATTTCATTTTTGAGAGAGAGAGAGAGACAAACCACGAGGGGAGGAGGGGCAGAAAGAGAGGGAGACACAGAATGTGAAGCAGAATGTGAAACTCACGAACCGTGAGATCATGACCTGGGCCGAAGTCGGACGCTCAACCAACTGAGCCACCCAGGCGCCCCTCAATCCACCTAAATTTAAATGGCCATGTGTGACATGAGGCTAGTGGCTGTCATATTAGACAGCACAAATTTGGTCTTCTTGGCTCATGTCTGGTAGCTGGGATAAAAAGACTTAAAATCTGGGCTCTGATGGGACTGTTCTCCATCACCAGGACATACGTAGCCTCTCCATGTGGTTCTGGAATTGTGGCTTCAGTGAGGCTGGATTACTTGCATGTGGCTTAAGGCTCTAAGAGTAAATGTCGCAGTGATGGAGAACAAAGCTGCATGGCTTTTTATGGCTAAGCATCTGAATGACCATAGTGTCGTTTCTGTTATTTATTTATTATTATAACTAGTTGAAGTAGTCAGAAACCAAGGAGAGAGGACATATACTCCAAATGTTAATAGAAGGAGTGTCAAAGAATTTGTGGCAAATATTAAAACTACCACAGGCTCTAACAAGATTCTGGTATTACATGAAGGAGCAAGGTGTTTGCATTTTCTTAAACCCGGGGTAGTTTATAAATACTGGTGAGGTTGCTAACAAAGATATATGTTGATTGTAAAGCTTTAGGTATAGCTGCATTCTAGATTGGAGCTTAGGGTTTCTGGCCCCAGATTGGGGAATGAGTCAAATGGATAAAGGGATCGAATTGAATTAACTTTTAAAGATGACATTGCAAAACTGTAACAGAGAACCTATCTCCATTTTGCATGTTCACAAATGGGGATTTAAATTATACAAATTCTAAGGCACAGCTTTACATGTAAAATATAACCTGTGCCCAAAGCAACAGGGAATATAATAATCTCTGTCTTGAAAATCACTGGCCGATATCTGAGAAAAACGGGTGTAGATTTTACAGTTTAACTGAGAACATTTTTTGGAGTATGCCTTGGGGCTTTCCAGACTCTGGTAGTGGCCATCAATAAAACAGAAATAAGACATTCTGAACACATAAATCTGTAACAGTGCAGTTATAATCAGTCAATGGTTTTCTGAAAGCAGAGATTTCCTATCAACAGACATGCCAAGCATGATGGAAACCTTATTTTGAATCATTTCTGTCATAGACTTTATAATATGGATGTTTGGAAATGGACTCATTGTATTAATAAACACCATTGACTGGATCAGGATCCAGAAGGTCTCCTGATTGATTTTGTTGTCACCTGCTTGGTCATCTGCCGGATATGTTTCTGTGGGTGTTGACTTTAGCTAGCTCTTTTAATATGATTGATGAGAACATATTTTACTTCAAGAATCTCGTCAAGTTTTGACATCCTCTGGACAGGATCCAACTATTTCTGCGTGATCTGTACTACCTGCTTTGACGTCCTCTATTTCCTGAAGATAGCCAACTTCTCTAATCCCATTTTCCTCTGGAATGAAATAGAAAATTCACAAAGTGCATCTCATTATTGCACTGCTCTCTTTCTATATATGTCTACTTTTTAAAAAAATGTTATTTATTTATTTTTTGAGAGAGAAATAGCACGCGCAAGTGGGGGAAGGGCAGACAGAGAGGGAGACACACAATCCAAAGCAGGCTCCAGGCTCCGAGCTGTCAGCACAGCGCCTGACATGGGGCTCGAACTCATGAACTGCAACATCATGACCTGAGCTGAAGTCTGATGCTTAATCGACTGAGCTACCCAGGCGCCCCTACCTATGTCTCCTTTTGAAGGAAGTATCGATTAATAGACTGATCCAAGAATGTGTAAAAATGAAAAGAAAATCGACATCCAATTTTGTAGAGAATACATATGATTTTTTAACTTCCTGGCTTTCCTTGATATGGTGGTCATCATTTTCTTGTAGTGTCTCTGATCTCCTGACTTCTTTTAATTCTCTCCTTGTGTAGCCAAACTGGGCAAGTGAAGCTACGGGATATGTATTCTAGGGATTTTAGCTCAGAAGCCCGTGTCAGAGCCAAGAAAGCTAGAATTTCATTCCTACTCTTCTTTATTATGTACTCTTTGAGCAATACCATGATAATTTTGACATATTTTATTTTATTTTACTTTTGTTTGAGTATATTTGACTTATATGCTACCTTAGTTTGAGGTATACAGCATAATGATTCAACAAGTTTGTATGTTATGCTATGCTTACCATCAACAGTTGAGTGGAGAAAGAAGATGTGATATATTGGAATGGAATGGAATACTCCTCGGCCACAAAAAGGATGAGATCTTTCCACTTGACCTATTCGATTTTAGACAACGAGGTGGCCAAGGTGTTTGCCAATGTGATTGCACTTTTCTGTCCATCTGACCATTCATTCGTACTGATTTTATGGAATAGCAAACTGAAGCAGGCCTCTCTCTGTGTCCCGAGGAAGCTCAAATGTGCCTGAGAGAAGATAATTCCTTGTTCTCATAAATATATCTGATATGGGGGCGCCTGGGTGGCTCAGTCGGTTAAGCGTTCGACCTCGGCTCAGGTCATGATCTCGCGTTCCGTGAGTTCGAGCCCCGCGTTGGGCTCTGTGCTGACAGCTCGGAGCCTGGAGCCTGTTTCAGATTCTGTGTCTCCCTCTCTCTCTGACCCTCCCCTGTTCATGCTCTGTCTCTCTCTGTCTCAAAAATAAAATAAACGTTAAAAAAAATTAAAAAAATATATATCTGATATGAGTGATGTTTTGAGGGGAAAAAAAGGAAGAAGAAAAGGAGAACTTCTTCTATGTCCCTTTTGCCCACCTCTTCTTCTCTTTGTGCTCTATGATTTGTTTTTGAGCATTATTGAAAGTACTGCTTGGTTTAAGATGAAAGAAAAAAAGTTGTCACCTTGTTTGCATTCGATATGGAAATTATTTAGTTAATAGGAAAATTACAATATATTGATAATGCATTTTATATTAGGCACTACAGAAGATATCTTAGATTATTCCATTTGTAAATGTTATTAACAGATTGGATACATATAAAATAAGATAGAGTAGAAATACATGAGGGATTGCAATATATATTTGTGTGTCAATGTGTATGTGTAAGCAGATTTACACGCACCAGCACCTACAGATTTATTTTCTAAAAATGATGATCAAATGATCACTTAAAACTAGGAAGAAGGGACATCCTGGGTGGCTCAGTCGGTTAAGTGACAGACTTCAGCTCAGGTCATAATCTCGCAGTCCATGAGTTCGAGCCCCGCGTCGGGCTCTGTGCTGACCGCTCAGCACCGGGAGCCTGCTTCCGATTCTGTGTCTCCCTCGCTCTCCGCCCCTCCTCCTCTCGTGCTCTGTCTCTCTCTGTCTCTCAAAAATGAATAAATGTCAGAAAAAATTTAAAAATAAATAAATAAAACTAGGAAGGAAAACCCCAACACAAATAGCTAACGGGGCTTGCAGTTTAACAAAACTTTGAGAATACAAAACTTAAGTTAATTGAAAGTAACATGTCATTGACGGTTATTTCCAAATACAAGCCTTGTTTTTTTTTTTTGTTTTTTGTTTTTTTCTGTTTTTTGAGAGAAAGAGTTTTCAAGTGAGCAAGGGGCAGGGAGGTGGGGGGGGAGAAAGAGAGAGAAGCAAGGCTCACCTGACGTAGCTAGCGCTTGTGTTTTACCCAAAGCGGGACTTGAGCTTGCCTGAAGTGAGGCTCGAGCTCACCTGATGTGGGACTCAAACCCACGAACTGTGAGATCATGACCTGAGCCGACGTCAGATGCTTAACGACTGAGCCACTCAGGTGCCCCAAGCCTTGTTCTTTAAATGTTTTCAGTAAAGAGCATTAAGTAACCTTGACTATCAAAAAGTCTTACAACCACCAGATCTAGACTCTGGACTCTGAATCTCTGAAACAAAATTTGAATTTTATTCAACTGGTTGACTGTTTAAGGAAGGCAAGGACTAACATTTGAAAATGAGCAGAATTTTAAGAGACAGTAGTGGTAAGAGACAGAAGCTCATTTGATGACAGCCACTAAGCAAACAGAGAAATATAAATGTTTCAAAGGAAAAACAAATCAGGGGCAACTACTCAGCTCACAGAATTAAATTTAATAAGAAACACAGCTGTTAAAAGCAAATACAATTAGGAAGCAAGTAAAAAGTGGCAAGACAAGAAAAAGTATACAGTAACACATTTAAGAAAAACTATAATAAATATATTTCATGTTTATTTATTTACTTGGAGACAGAAAGAGAGAGCGTGCACATGTGCATGAGCAGGAGAGGGGCAAAGAGAGAGAGAGAGAGAGAGAATCCCAATCAGGCTCTGCACTGTCAGTGAAGAACCCCACACAGGGCTCGAACTCACGAACCATGAGATCATGACCAGAGCCGAAATCAAGAGCTGGCTGCTTAACTAACTGAGCCACCCATGTGCCCCAGGAATACATTTTTTTTTTTAAATAAAATAGTCGGGAGTAGAATTTGGACAATAATTACAATGTTTTCTCTACGAAATCAAAGAAGACATTGCAAGGAAATAGTATGCTTCTCAGCAATAAAATTAGTAGACTCATTTTCGACACTGCAGAAAGTAATTTAGAAAGTCGATTAGGGGTGCCTGGGTGGCTCAGTCGGTTGAGCGTCTGATTCTTTGTTTCTGCTCAGGTCATGATCTCAGGGTCGTGGGATCAAGCCCCTTGTCGGGTTTTGTGTTGACGGCATGGAACCTGCTTGGGATTCTCTTTCACTCCCTCTTTCTCTCTCCCGCTGCTCCTCGCCCCTATTCCCACTCTCTCTCTAAAATAAAATAAAAAATAAAAAATAAAAAACATTTAAAGGTATAAGTCAAGTATATCATCATCAGTATAATGAAAAATGAAGCCTGGATATTGCAGACCTAAAATAAAGAGATTTTTAAAGGAATGTGTAAAAATTAAGTATCTGGAGAATAGTCTATGAGGCCCTCATCTGGAAAGGACACATATAATCTCTTTAGGACAGTGGTTCTCAAAACAGGATGATTTTGGCCCCTAGGAGACATTACAAAATTGGGAACATGCTATTGGCATTTAGTATAAGGTCGCCAGATAATAGCAAATAAAAATACAGGAGGCTCAATTAAATACTAGTCAGATTTTTTTTTAATCTTTTTTTCTGTTAGTTATTTCTGGGGACAGGTCTGTATGAGTACAAGTACACATGCTATGGGGGACCAATTCTGGACCTAGGAAGACATGATAATGAGCTAGATCATGCCAATTATTGGTTGCTTATCTGAAATCCAAACGTAACTGAGCATCTGGAATTTTATCTGGTAGCTGTAAGAGGCCAGAGACGTTGGTAACTATCTTAGCATGAACATTATGCCCCCCAACGAAGAATTATCTAGCAGAAAATGTCAATAATGCCGAGGCTGAGAAACCCTGTTTTTAGAAAGATACACGAGTGAAAAGCACAGACTCAGTAAGAGTGGTTACAGTTGAAAAAACAAAGTAAGTACTCAATACAATGCTGTGCATATACTGTAGCCTGACTTCCTCATCTCTGCATTGCCTAACTTACCATCATAGGGCCCTCTAGCTTCTTCACACGCAGCCCCAGCTCACACTGGCTCCCAACCAGGCCTTGTTTGGAGATAAGAAGGATTTGGGCTGTTCTTTACTAATTGCTGATCCCTGAACCCCTGCGATGGCCTCCAGTTAAAAGACCTGCTGGTGACAGGTGGACAACATAGAGTTTCTCTCTTTGAGGTAAGGAATAGAAATCCCCAAAGCCGTGTCCCTGTTAATAGGGTGCTCTTCATTTCTTAGCCCCCATGATTTTGTAAGCATCTTGTCCTTGGCAGTCTTTTCCTGGGAACTGAACTCTCGTTTGAAATCTCAGGGACGTATGGTTATCTCTCGGAAGCTCTCAGTCTGAATTTCCAAATATTTTCTTTCACTCATTAATGTACTACTTTTCTTCCTTTCTTTTTCCTATCGTGGTGAACGTGAACTTAAGCCGTGAAATGACATAACCTTTAAAAAACAAGAATACTCACTTTCCTTCCAGTCCTTAACACTTGTGTCGGTGATCTCAGACTGCGGGTGTTACCTCATTACAGACCTTCTCCTGCCGGCCCTCTTACCTCTTTGAATTCACCTCTCAATCCAAAACTAGAACGTCTCTTCATGTGAGAGAAAGAGACACTGTTTTAAAAGCTACTCTGGATAGATTTCGGGTCCTCCAGCAAGAGATGCTACATCCGTGCTTATCTGTCTTCTTTTAACCGCCAGTAAGTTTGGGCGTAGGGTGAGATATTTGATTTACATGAGTCTGCTTTGACATTTCAATCCTGTATGGTAACATAGATGGGTAGCAGCAGCCAGATTGCCTTTAAGACCCACAGAGTCTTTCCGACAAAAAGAGACAGAGAGAGAGAAATGAAAAAATATAATAAGAATTTGATGCTGGGACGAGAACCTCTATGTCTGTACTATAAAGTAGCTAAAGATTAAGTTTGGGAGGAAATAGATTTAGACTTGGGGTCTTGGATAATTGTGTGGACAGATGATGCCAAGAAGGAGGAAAGCTAGCTGACAACACAATTCCCTACCTGTAATCAGCAACGTTACTGAAAACTAGACATTTAAAGGAGGAAACCAGAATACTGGAAGAGAAAGAACTTACCCCAGTTACCTGAAGTTTTCCCATGCTTTCTTGATTACCTGGTACCATTTTATGTTCACCTTCAAGGTAACTCACTCATGACCAGTAATTGTCCAAAGGATTACACGGGTAGTTCCTCGCAGTGATCAAGTGATCTTGGAATCCAGAGGAAAGAGCTGTGATACTTTATGGAGAAACAAGTAGAATCTTGACAAATTCTTGATAGAAAGGATGCTCAAGATAATCTCTAACTCTAGATACTAAATGGAGACACTTGGTTAATAGCCGGTGCCCAGTGCCTCTAGCTGTTGCACGTTTTGTGAGCAGTCTCTTCGAAACTGAATAACTACTCACAACATATAAGGCAGAAGTTAAGCAGAATTATCCTAAACGGGGTAACTGTACCACTCCCTCTCCAAGTAACTAATTTAATACTCCTATGGAAGGAGTATTAGAAGCACTAGAAATATTATGGGTATAGGCAACCCCAGGCTGACTGTATGATGCTCAGAGGGTAGGTAATTTAGCGTCATTGTCACAGATCATGATAGACACCGTGATTCAGTAGACTCCACGATGCTGAGCACCTTAGGTCAACGTGATCTTTGTGACATGTGTTGGGAGAAAATCTCCCTGGATGTATTGCACTTCTGCATGGCCTACGTCTTCTTTTCTGTGTAAAGAGTGTGCTTGATTAGCAAATGGCAAGACCTGGGCTAGAGGGAAGTAAGCAAGGTAGCGAGGGGGCAAAATTTAACAAGCTTCAGGGCCCTTTAAGGGTATACCTCCTTCAATGTTTTCTCCCTTGCCTCACTCTAGACCTGACCCTGGCACGAAGGCTTGGAATTTTACAATGGTGTATCCCTCTTGGTCAGAGGGCAGATTTGTTTAAAGATAGAGTTTCTTTCTCTCCCCAGAGAAATTTGCTTATGCTCCAGTGTCAAGATAAGGTCTCTTTCTTTCCCCAGAAGAGAAGATTGATAAGTCACCCACAGCGATCAGCGTTTATAAGATCAGAATTTCCTAATTTCAGCATTCCTCTGGCGTTGCATCTCACTGCATGCACATGTGACATTTGGCTGTCATCTTAGCTCCCTGAGGGGATTGAAGCTTGGGGAACCAGTGCTCTCATGTTCCTCTGGGTGCTACTGTTTCTTCTCTTCTCTGAATGACAAATAGTCTAATGTCTTCTGTACTACAAGTGGTGGGCTACTTTACTAGCTTAAAATTATTTTGGCAATAAAGTTGGAGCATTGGCAAAGGCCTTCTAGAGACAAGGTCAAGGGCTCTGCAGACTGATTAATAGTATTTGAGGAAGTCCATAGGAATTGGTAGCTGGCATGTTGGCCAAACTGCATAGTCATTTATTCAACAAACAGTCCTCCATTTTGTGGCTTACTATTGAGTAGGATTGAGAAGTGGTTGAAAGCTGAGTGAGGTGGTAGGATTGAAGTGTGCCACTCAAATGGCACTTTTTTTTTTGCTCTCTGTGACAGATAGAAGGATTAAGGATTTCCCAAAGCTGGTACAGACCTTTGGGTAGACCTAAAACACTAGCTATTTATTCAGTTGAGCCATGAGCAGCCATTGCAGTGTTTGATTTTGAAAGTAAATGTGGGGGCGCCTGGGTGGCTCAGTTGGATAAGCATCTGACTTCAGCACAGGTCATGATCTCACGGTTCATGGGTTCAAGCCCCGCATTGGGTTCTGTGCTGAAAGCTCAGAGCCTGGAGCCTGCTTGGGATTCTATGCCTCCCTCTCTCTCTCTCTCTCTCTCTCTCTCTCTGTCCCTCTCCTGCTTGCACTTGATCTCTCTCTGTCTCTCAAAAATAAATAAACATTAAAAAAATAAAAAAAAAAGAAAGTCAATGTCTTTTGCTCCTGACATAGAGACATTTTGTCCGTATCTCTCTGATCCTTTCTTCCCCTCCACTCTGACCTCAGCTTCTTTAAGAATTTAGGTTGAGGTTGAGATTGCTCTGCCCCAAAGGCCCTGTGCCCTCATCCAGATATGTTTCAAAGTACCAAGGAGGGTAAGAACCCAAACTCTCAGGGCTCTGTTGAATATAGACGGTCAAGTCACCATTCTACTTGGTTCTAGGAGGTGGGTGGAGAAGCGCTGGGCACAACAATAAACACTGAGGCATACAGGATAGAGCCACAGTGGCCTGTGGCGGGGGGAGGAGGGAGTGCAAAAGAAGAGAAAACCTGAACCTGCAGACTCCAAAGACACTGGGAGGTGCACTGGAAAGGAGGCAGCCACTGGGACCAGAGGAGAAAAAAGCCTCCTAGATACTCTAGCTATTCCTCTCCACCTAGCCTCCTGCATTCCACAAGTCCGCACCCAGAAGATCTCAGGATCCCCTGTCATAGCCCCTAACAAGCAGATGTTTAACTCTGCTGTCGTTACGGGGAAAAAGAATGAAGAACTGACCGAGTTCAACTGATAACGTCTGAACGAACATTGCATTAAAGAAAAAAAAGTTGAACTTTGTTGAGTGGGACCTTTTGGGACTACTCAATGCCCTTATTTTTGTTATTTTTATATCTGTGTGTGTAGTATGGTGTTAAACACTTCTACCTTGTCTCATAAGGGCCAGAGAGAACCATCCAGGGGAAAATCACAAGAAGGAAAATGTGTTAGTGGGACAAACTCCCCTGCCATTTGCTACCAGGGGATAGATCAAGATTTAGCGTGGGTGTCTCTATCCTCTGATGTCCAAAATTTTCCTTATAAAACCTTTTGGCAGTTAGAAACAGAGCAAATCCCTGTACATTAAAAACAAACAAACAAACAAACAAACAACCCTGAGCAATTCTCAAGGGGTAAAACCATCAATGAATGCTGACTCTCAAAAACTTTGTATATAGACATGATCAAAGACTTTGGAGCAGTTGCTATAGCTATCCTCTCTGAGATAAAAGTAGACACTTTCAAAATACATGGAAAGAAAATACCTTCTCAGCAGAGAAATTGAACCTATATAAAAGAATGAAATATGAATTTTGGGACTAAAAATATAAATCTGAAATTTAAAAATTAAAAAATCGGAAGTTTAATCAATAGCAGAAAGGAAGTGACAGAGAAAAGAGTCAGTGCTCTTGAGTATGAATCAATGGAAATCATATAATCTGAAGAACACAAGATAAAATAATTAAAAAACATGGGTAGAGCCTCAAGGACGTGAGAGACCGTAACAAATGATCTAAGGTCTATGTCATCTGAGTCCCAGGAAGAGAGAAGAAAGAGGATGGGCCTGAAAATGTACTCAAAGAAATAATGTCTGAAAAGTTTTCAAATTTGGCCAAAACCCATAAACTTATAGGCTTGAAAAGCTGGGCAAAGCCCAACCAGGATATGCATAAGGAAATCTACACTAAGAAACACCATTGTCAAATTTCTGATAATTAAAGATGAAGAAAAAATCTTGAAAGCAATGACATAGAAATAATGTTACTTATAGGGGAAAACAATCTGAATATCAGTGGAAGTATCATTAGAAACCATGAAGACCAGGGGCGCTTGGGTGGCTCAGTCAGTTGAACGTCCAACTTTGGCTCAGGTCATGATCTCGTTGTTTGTGAGCTCGAGCCCTGCGTCGCACTCTGCTGATGGCTCAGAGCCTGGAGCCTGCTTCGGATTCTGTGTCTCTCACTCTCTCTGCCCCTCCCCCACTCACACTCTTTTTCTCTTTCCTTCAAAAATAAATAAACATGAAAAAAAAATTTTTTTAAAAAAGAAAGAAACCATGAAGACCAGGGGAGTAGCAGAACACTTTTAAATTATTAAAACAACTATCAATCCAGGATGCTATATCCAGTGAAAACATCCTTCAGTACTCAGGAGGAAGAGGAAATCAATCAGTTCCTCAGATGAAAGAGAGCTAACAGAACTTGTTGTCAACAGACTTACCATAAAAGAACAGATGGACTTACAGACATATACAAAACATTCCATCCAAAGGAAACAGAATACACATTCTTCTCAAATGTACATGGAATATTTTCCAGGATAGATCAAATGCGGGGCCACAAACAAGTCTCGATAAAATTAAGAAGACTGAAATCACGTCAAACGTCTTTTCTGACCACAGTGGTATAAACCTAGAAACCAACTGCAAGATGTGCCGATACTTTGGCATAAAAAATAAAGAAACAAAAGCTTGCCATTTGCAACCACCTCGAATACTCTGGGATGGTGGTGGACTCTAGACAAGTGGTGGACTCAGGGGAAGTGGTCAATTCATGGGCGGTGGTTGACTCAGGGGCATTGGTCAACTGAAAAACTGTGGCTGGTGCCAGGGTAGTGGTCAACTCTGGAGCAGTGGTTGAGTCTAGAGAAGCGGTCGACTTTAGGGCCGTGGTTGACTCTCGAGAAGTGGTGCATACGGGGGCAGTGGTTGACTGCAGGACAGTGGTGGACTCTGGACATGTGGTCATCTCAGGGGGGGTTGGTCAGCTCTAGATCCATGATCAACTCTGAAGGGCAGTGGTCAGTTCTAAGGCAGTGGTCAACTGTAGGGCATTTGTCAACTCTGGGAAGGGCAGTGGTCAGTTCTAAGGCAGTGGTCAACTATAGGGCATTTGTCAATTCTGGGAAGGTTGACTCATGGCCATTGGTTGTCTGTGAAGTGTTGGTGAACTCTGGGCTGGTGGACAGCCCTGGGTCTGTAGTTGGTCCTCGGGTAGTAGTTGGCCTTGTGGTGGTGGTGGGCCCTAGGGCAGTGGTCGATTCTGGGGTTGTGCTCAAGTTCTCACATGTTGATATTTGTTGAGTGATAGTAATTTAGTTGTTGATTATGTGTAGATAAGCAAAAAAAAAAAAAAAAAAAAAAAAAAGAACAGGTCAAATTACTTTCTTGCAATAATAATATCTTCACCATCTTTATATTGTTCCCATTCCAAGCTAAATCTTTTTTAGAGAGGTATATCTGAAACAAAAAGCATACATAGAATCGAATATGCTCTGACCACAAGTGTCTAATCTGCCAAGTGCAGAAAGTCTGGAAGATCTCACAACCAGGAGTATGCTCAGAGCCCCCTACGCCACCTTTCTTTGAGGGTGTCAGGGAGAATTCAATACTGTGCCTTTATATGTGAACTGGTCAGACTGGAACAGAATAAAAATTCCAAGGACACTCCCTCTATAAGCCTTCCAGGTCCACGAAAACTAAAAAGAAAAGCCAAAAGGGGGCAAGGAGGTAGGAAAATAGCTATTTCCAAGGTGCATAAACCAAAATGGAATCAACTCTAAAATGGGCTACTCCTTCCATTTTTTCACTTAATGGATGAAGTCTAGAACCTAACTTTTCAGTCTCTCCCATAGAATGCACAATCCAGACATTTGGGGGCTTGCTCACCAAAGAACATTATAACCATGTAGACCTGATGAGCATATAACCAGGGTCTTTTTGAGTTACAGTGAAAGATACCCAGTCATTGTGGCTGCCTAGCCTAAGTGACCAGGTTATGGGCATGCTGCCAATGAGGCCAAAATCATTCGCTCTCTATTTTAGCTACTGTGCTTTATCATTCATTCATATGCAGTAAAGAACCTCAAACCTAGCATCTGATAAGTTGAGAGCCAACAGAAGGAGCACTGGGAGGAAGAGAATGGCGGTGGGGGGGGAGGGGGGAAGTAAGAAAAGAAGTAAGAAAGAAGTAAGAAAAAAAATAAAATAAAATCCTGGACCATGCAATGAGATGCCCCTAGAGAGAATGCCAGAAGAAGAAACTGGGAGTGAAGAAGCAAGGAAACATTGAAAAGGTCCTTTGTGAAATTGTGTTGCATGGACTTCTTACCATAAGCACCATTTATCCACCTTTCGGAGGGGGCAGGGGAGAAATTCTAGTTTCACTAGATGGTTGAAGTGACTCCTCTCCTGGCACAAGGTTGCAGGTTTGTCATCTGGGCAAGAGCCAAACAATGCTTTACTGAACCCTCAACATGCTGTTTTGTGTCCGAGCACAGGACTGAATTTCAGACCAAGTATCATGGTGAGTCATGAAGCATTAGTCCAGGAGGCCCCTAACCACGGCTTCAGTTCCTCAAAAGCCCTTTGAGCCTGCTGGCTATTCTGAGTCAAAGGGAGCATCTTCCTGCAAACAGTATCCTAACCCCAGCAGGGTCCTGAAGGAGAATTGTAGGTAATAGTAATAAAATCAACAACTATTACTACTTCTATCTCCTATTACTACTATGAATATCCCAAAGCATAAGGTTTCACATGTGCTACTATCTTGTTTGGTTCTCACCACAATCCTGTGTGTGAGGCATTATTGACCCCATTTTTTTTTCTGGTGAGGAAAGGATAGGCTGAGAGACTAAGTGACTCCAGATTCACCTCAAGATATTCATGCTCTGAGGGGTCATTAACACAAAGTACTTCCTGGCAGAACAGACCTGGCTCCTGCTAGCGACTTCCTCAGTCCTCTAGAGGGCAGTAGTAAGTCGCCATGGGCTCTTGGGTGAAGCGCTGACTGGAACCCTCAGAGGAGATGCAAACTAGATAGAGGGCGGAAAAGACTGTGGGGCTGGTTTGCATAAACCAGCCTGGGTGCTCAATTTCTAAAACCAAAAAGCTAATAGATAAAATGGAAGATTGAAAACAATTAATATTTTTAAAGGACAGGAAATGAAGACCAGTGGAATCAAACCCAGAGGGAATGAATCTAAAAAAATAATAAATTGATATATTTAAAGACTAATATACTGACACATTTAATATAAATGGTCTAAACAAACCAAGAAAGAAAACAGAGATTGTCAGATTGACTAGAGAAAAAACAAGATCCAACTATGTGCAGTCTAAAAAAACCTCACTTTAGGGCACCTTTTGGGATGAGCACTGGGTGTTGTATGGAAACCAATTTGACAATAAACTTCATATATTGGGGGGAAAAAATAAATTAAAAAAATAAAAAACCTCACTTTAATATAAATAAGTTGACATATGTAAGTTGACAATAAAAACATGGAAAAGGTGGTACCATGAAAACGTCAATAAAGATAAACTGAAGAAGCTGTACTAATATCACATAACGCAGACTTCCGAACAAGAAAAAAAATACTAGAGATAGAATTTTTTTTTTTTAATTTTTTTTTTCAACGTTTATTTATTTTTGGGACAGAGAGAGACAGAGCATGAACGGGGGAGGGGCAGAGAGAGAGGGAGACACAGAATCAGAAACAGGCTTCAGGCTCTGAGCCATCAGCCCAGAGCCCGACACGACACGGGGCTCGAACTCACGGATCGCGAGATCGTGACCTGGCTGAAGTCGGACGCTTAACCGACTGCGCCACCCAGGCGCCCCTAGAGAGAGCATATTTAAAAAATGACAAAAAGTCAATTCCTGAGAAGACATAAAGGTCCTAAGTACGTGCACATGTAGCTAGAGAATTACACAATACATGAAGTATGAATTGATAGCACTGAAAGGAGAAAAAAAGCAAACCCATAATCCACTTGGAAACTGCAACAGTCTTCATTCAGTAATCAACAGAGTAGGTACACAGAAAATTAGTAAGGACATTAAAGACTGAAACACCGCTATTAACTTGGTTTAATGGGCATTAATAAAATATTCTCTCCAACAACAGCAGAATGCATGTTTCATTTGCACATGGAAACTTCACCGTGGTAGACATATTCTGGCTCGTAAAACAAGCCTTAGAAAGCAAATAAAATAATTAAAATTATACAAAGTATGTTATTTGACTATAAGATTTAAATGAAAAAATAGTAAGACAAAAAGAAGCTGGATACCATAAATATTTAAAATAGAACAACATACTTCTAAATACATCAAAGATAAAGACTCAAGGGAAATTATGAACGTTTTGAAGTAAAAAAAAAAACATAGCAAAATTAGAAGGTTGCAGTTAAACTGGTGCTTCGAGGGAAATTTATTGCAGAAAATTCTTATATTAGAGAAGATGAAAGGTCTTATACCAATAGGCTAAGATTACAACTTAAAAAAACAAGTAAATTAAAAGAGCAAATTAAGCCCAAAGAAAGTTGAGGTACGAAATGATAATAATTTTTTAAAAGTTCAGAAACCAATGGAATTGAAAACAGTAAAAAGGAAAAAACCCAATAAAACAAAAACTTAGTTTTTTAGAAAATATCAATATAATTCATAAAATACTAGCTAGATTGATAAAGAAAAAAAAAGGAGACACAAATTATCAATATTAGGAATTAAAAAAGAAGATATCCTCAGACTACTGACATTAAACAGTAATACTACAAACAACTCTTGCCCATTATTTGACAACTTAAATGAAATGGGTCAATTCCTTGAGCTATATAAAATATGAAAACTCACTCAAGAAAAAATAGATAACCTGAAAAGACATTTATTAAAGAAGTTAAACTTATAACTTAAAATCTTTTAAAATAGAAAACTCCAAGCCCAGATGATTTCACTCGCAAATTCTGCCAAATATTTGAAAAAGGATAATAATAATTCTACACAATATCTTCCTGAAAATAGAATGCAAGGAAGTATTTCCCAACTCACTTTATGAGGCCAACATTACCATTAAAAAAAAACAAATCAGACATAGATATCACCAGAAAGAAATTATAGACAACAGTTACTTATGGACATAGATGCAAAAATCCTCAACAAAAAGTAAATCAAATACATCAACATATAAAAAGGATCATATATCAATACACAGTAGAGTTTATCAAAAGATGCAAAGTTAGTTTAGTATTAGAAAAGTCAATGTATGTCATCATACAAAAGATTAAAGAAGAAAAATCACATGGTTATCTCAATAGGGCAAAAAAATCATTTGATAAAACCCAAGTTCTATTGATAAAAACCTCCCAGTAAACTAGGACGAGATGAGACATTTCTAAACTTGATACAGAGCACCAAAGAAAAAGCCAGAGCTAAATGCATATTTAATAGAGGAGAACTGACCACGTCGTCCTAATATCCAAACAAAGCAAGAAAATTCACTGTCAATACTTCTAATTAACACGATACTGAAGGTTGTAACCAGTGCAATAAGGCAAGGAAAAAAAAGAAGGAATCCATATTCTACAAGAGGAAATAAAACTGTCTTTACTTACAGATGACGTGACCATCTAGTAGAAGATTCCATGGAATCTGCAAAACAAAAAAACAAAAAGACCTCAAAATAAAAAAAACTACTAAAACTAATAAGTGAGTGTGACAAGGTTGTAGGATAAAGGATCAACACGTAAAAATAATTATATTTCTATATACCAGCAACAACAATCAGAAAGTGAAATTAAAAAAACTATCATTTGCAATATCATAAAAATATGAAATACTTAAAGACAAACATAATAAAAAGTGTTAAAAATATGTACACTGAAAATTACAATACATTCAAGTAAATTAAAAGCTATATATTATTTATAATTGGAAAACACAGTATTTAAAATTTTTTTTTTTTTACATTTTATTTATTTTTGATAGAGACAGACAGAGCACAAATGGGGGAGGGGCAAAGAGAGACAGAGTCACAGAATCCGAAGCAGGCTCCAGGCTCCGAGCTGTCAGCACAGAGCCCGACACGGGGCTCGAACTCACAAACCATGAGATCATGACCTGAGCCGAAGTCGGATGCTTAACTGAGCCACCAGGTGCCCCCACAGTATTTTTTCAGATGTCATTTTTGCTTCAATTGATTCAGTGCAATCCCGATAAAATTCCAGCAGATTTTTCTTGTAGAAATTAACATGCTAGTTCTAAAAAGTATATGGGAATGCAAAGAAACAGAATAACAAACACAAACCAACAAACAAAAGAAAAGGTAAAACAAATCTGGAAGACTTACTCTACCTGATGTCAAGACTTACAAATCTACACAGATTGAGACAATGTGGTATTGGTGTAA
Organism: Prionailurus viverrinus; assembly: GCF_022837055.1. Taxonomy (NCBI): domain Eukaryota; kingdom Metazoa; phylum Chordata; class Mammalia; order Carnivora; family Felidae; genus Prionailurus; species Prionailurus viverrinus. Next base: position 42,283,563 of record NC_062567.1, on the reverse strand, counting down.
AAATACACAAACAGAATAGAACAGAATAGATAACTAAGGAAGAGACTTACATGTATTAACAATTCATTTTCAACAAATGTAAAAAGACAATTCAGTGAAGAAAGATTTTCTTTTCAACTAACGTGTAAGAACAATTAAATATCCATATGCAAAAGATAAAAAAAACAAACAACTACACCTTGCAACACGTACAAAAGTGTACTCTAACTGGATTATAGAACCTGGATTATAGAAACCCTGTTTCGGGCTCTGTGCTGACAGTGCAGAGCCTGCTTGGGATTCCCTCTCTCCTTCTTTCTCTGCCCCTCCCCTGTTCACACACTCTCTCAAAATAAATAAACTTAAAAAAATTAAAAATTAAAAAATAAATGACTGGATTATATAAAACCTAAAATTGTAAAACTTCTAGAAAATATAAGAGAAAATCTTTATGACCTTGGATTAAGCAACCATTTTCTAGATAAATCAAATAAGCGATAATTGAACTTATTTTTAGAAGACATTGTTAAGGACATCAAGGAGATACTTGTACCCCTTTGTTTATTGCAGCATTGTTCACCATAGCTAAGATATGGAAACCTAAGTGTTTACCAACGGATGAATGGATAAAGACATGGTATATACAAACGATGGGCTATTATTTAGCTATGAAAAAGAAGGCTGTCTTGTCATTTGCAACTGCATGGATGGACCTTGGGGGCATTATGCTAAGTGAAATAAGCCAGAAAGCAAAGGACAAATACTGCATGAACTTCGAGCTGTAAGATTAATAAATTCTGGGGATCTAACGTAAAACATGGTGACTATAGTTGATAACACTGTATTGTATCATTGAAATGTGCTGAGCGAGTGGAACTTAAATATTTTCATGAAAAAGCCTCGAAAAATAGAAGTATGTGAGACGATGGATATGTTAATTAATTAGATGGGAGAAATTCTCTCACAATATATATGTATATAAAATCACCATGATGTACAACTGAGATATCCTACAATATTATTTGTCAATTATACTTGAATTGACAAATAAAGTTGAAATTTAAAAATTAAAAAAATAGGGGCACCTGGATGGTTCAGCTGGTTGAGCATCCAACTCCTGATCTTGACCAAGGTCATAATCTCAAGGTTCAGGGGTTCAAGCCCTGCTTCAGGCTCTGTGCTGACAGTGCAGAGCCTGCTTGGGATTCCCTCTCTCCTTCTTTCTCTGCCCCTCCCCTGTTCACACACTCTTTCAAAAAAAATAAACTTAAAAAAAAAGAAAATTAAAAAATAAAAGACTTTTTTTTTTTTAATTTTTTTTTCAACGTTTATTTATTTTTGGGACAGAGAGAGACAGAGCATGAACGAGGGAGGGGCAGAGAGAGAGGGAGACACAGAATCGGAAACAGGCTCCAGGCTCTGAGCCATCAGCCCAGAGCCCGACGCGGGGCTCGAACTCACGGACCGCGAGATCGTGACCTGAGCTGAAGTCGGACGCTTAACTGACTGTGCCACCCAGGCGCCCCTAAATGACGTTGTTAAGAGAATAAAGAGGCAAGCCAAAAATAGGAATCTATATTCACAATTCACTGTTACCTAAAATATGTAAAGAATTTTTAAAAAACATTTTTTGTGTGTTTATTTATTTTGACAGAGTGTGTGCATGCTAGAGAAAGCAGGGGAGGGGGAAGGGCAGAGATAGAGAAAGAGAATCTCAAGCAGGCCCTATGCTAACATTGAGGAGCCCAACTCAGGGCTTGAACTCACTAACTGCGAGATCATGACCTGAGCCGAGATCAAGAGTTGGAGGCTTGGGGCACCTGGGTGGCTCAGTCGGTTTAGCGTCCGACTCTTGATTTCGGCTCAGGTCATGATCTCATGGTTCTTGGGATTGAGCTCTGAGTTGGGCTCTGCGCTGACAGTGCAGAACCTGCTTGGGATTTTCTCTCAAAACAAATAAATAAATAAAACTTACCAAAAAAAAAAAGAGTTGGTGACTGAGCCACCCAGGCATGTCTATAAAGAATTCTTAAAACTCTCTAATAAGAAGGGCACCTGGGTGGTTCAGTAGGTTAAGTCTCCAACTCTTGATTTGTAATCAGGTCGTGATCTCATGATTTGATTCCCATATGACCATTAAGATCATCTCTATTAGAGGAATGTATTAGGAAAACAAAACAAAGAAATGAACATGTCTGAGAACAATAAGGCACAATGAATAAAGATGCTTGTTTATTTTCAGCTAGCCTCTCCCTACGTCACTATTGAGCACTGGATGTGTAGGGTGGAGAGTGGATAAGAACAGGTTATCTGTCGTTTTACTTTATAAATCTCTATATCAAAAGGTGCCAAGTCCAGACCAGAGATGTTAGAATTTGAGCTGTTGGTATTTGAGCTTTGGTCTTTGGGTTATCTTTCTTGGGGAGAGGAGTTAAATGTGTTCTACACCAATGAGGAGGGAGTGAGATTGTATTTTATGACTACAAGTGTGAACCGTGGAAGAGACATTGAACATCTCTGAGCTATCTCAGATTTCCCAGGCCCTTGCAATTCGTATGGGGTTTGCGATTTGTTCAGGCCAATGGGCTTGAAGCAAACTTATGTGTCACTTTGGGACTGATTTATTTAAGAGGTTGAGCATGAACTTCCTTGTCCCTCTCTTTCCCAGGAAAGTAATTTGAAGGCCAAATGTTGGGTGTTACATTCCGGTAGCCTGCACTTCTGGGAGATTACATGGAGGAGAACTTCCCCTACTCCACCCTGCAATTTTAAACTAAATTGGTTATGGAACGTGAACCCAGAAATGAAACTTGTACGAAACTGACATTTTGGATGTTACAGCATAGCCTATCCTATCATGCTTCACATGAGCAGTAAAAGGCTCCTTCATAATAGAGTCAGCAAAAGTGAAATTAATAAGGTTTTTGATATTTTTATTTATAACCCAGAAATAAAGAATTTTTATTTATAGATCAGAATTAAACATAACTAAGCAAATAGGATCACTCCAATGTAGAAGAAAGTTATGAAAAATATACACAGATATTGTGCTCATGGTTTATAAGGAAAACATCTTATATATCTTTTTTCTTTTTTTAATGTTTATTTATTTTTGAGAGAGAGAGAGAGAGAGAGAGGGAGAGAGAGAATCTGAAGCAGTCTCTGCACTCAGCACAGAGTCCAACGCTGGGTTCAATCTCATGAGCTGTGAGATTATGACTGCAGCAGAAATCAGGAGTTGGACACTCAACCGACTGAGCCCCACCTATATCCTTTTTTAAAATCTTTTATTTAGTTTTGAGAGAGAGAGAGACAGAGTGTGAGCAGGGGAGGAGCAAAGAGAGACACACACACAAAATCTGAAGCAGGCTGCAGGCTCTGAGCTGCTAGCACAGAGCCTGACATGGGGCTCGAACCCAAAAACCATGAGATCATGACCTGAGCCTAAGTCGGACACGCATAACCAACTGAGCCACCCAGGTGCTCCTGTATCTTTTAGCAACCACTAATCTATTCCCTGTAACTATAGATTTTCCTATTTTAAACTTAGTTCATATTAGAATCATATAATACGTGGTCTGTTGTGACTGGTTTCTTCCACTTAGCATAATGCTCTCAAGGTTCATCCATGTTGTAGCAATTATCAGTACTCTGCCCCTTTGTATGGCAGAACAATATTCCATTATATGGATAGAGCACATCTGGTTTATGCATTCGTCCCCTGATGAACATTTGAGTTGTTTCCATCATTTGGCTACTACAAATAATGCTGCTATAAAAATTCATACACAAGGGCGCCTGGGTGGCTCAGTGAGTTCAGCATCTGACTCTTGATTTCGGCTCAGGTCATGATCTCACAGTTTGTGGGTTCGAGCCCGCATCAAGCTCGGTGTTGACAGGACAGAGACTGTTTGGGATTCTCGTTGTGCCTCTCTGCCTGACCCTCCCCTGCTCATGCTTTGCCTTTCTCTGTCAAAAATAAATAGACACGAAAAAAAATTTTTTTTTTAAATTCATACACAAGTGTTTGTGTGAACATGTGTTTTATTTCTCTTGGGTTTATACCTAGGTATGGAATTCCTGGGTCATGGTAACTCTGTGTTTAATCTCTTGAGGAACAGCTAGACTGTGTTCCAAAGCAGCAGGACTATTTTATACTCTCAATATATGAGGTTCTCATCTCTCCACATTCTGGCCAACACTCGCTATTACTTGACTTTTGAATTCTGGTCATTATGGTTTGAATTTGTATTTCCCTGATGACAAGTAACATATAGTATTTACTCATGTGCTATTGATCATTTGTATGTCTTCCTTGCAGAAATGTCTGTTCATATCCTTTGCCTATCTTTTAAGTATTGTAATTTTGTCTAACAAAAGTTACATTATTTGTGTTGGGGGAAAGAGACAGATGGGCAGCTGGAAAAATAAAAGACTTTTTCTATCTATATGCTAAGTCATTTTGTTCTGGATACATATTGCCCTTTAAAATATCCAAAATTCTTGGGGCACCTGCGTGGCTCAGTCGGTTAAGCATCCGGCTCCAGCTCAGGTCATGATCCCGCGGTTCGTGGGTTCAAACCCTGCACCGGGCTCTGCGCTGACAGCTCGGAGCCTGGAGCCTGCTTCGGATTCTGGGTCTCCCTCTCTCTCTGCCCCTCTCCCACTCGCACTCTGTCTCTTTCTCCCAAAATAAATAAACATTAAAAAATAAATAAATAAATAAATAAATAAATAAATGAATAATAAAACATCCAAAATTTAGTGGTACAAAACAACAACTATCTTATGCTCCCAGATGCTGTGAGTCAGGAATTTAGACAGGACACAGCAGGACAGCCTATCTCTGCTCCAAAACGTCTGGGGCTTCAACCTCAGAAGACTCCAGCAGCTGAATGTGGCTCAAATGGAAGAGGCTGGAATCGCCAAGCAGATTCTTTACTCACGGATCTGTCACCGCAGTGGGGTGATTAAAAATCCGGGCTCAGTTTGAGTGTTTAACCAGATTACCTACATGTATCCTGTTCATGTGGGTTGGGTTTCCTCCCCGCAGACTCGTCTCAGATTTGTCGAACTTCTGACAGACCCCTCAGGACTCTCAGAGAAAATGTTCCAGTGAGTAAAGCGAAAACTGCATGGCTTTTTTTTTTAGGATAGCCTGAGAGCTCCTATAATGTCATTTCCACTATAATATATTGGGCGAGGCAGTCACAAGCCCACTCCGCTTCAAGGAGAGGGATGGCAGACCCCAGATCTCAGTCAAAGGAGAGAGTTAAAGCACTTGCAGCCACGTTTCACAGCTGCCCTAGACTCCAAGAAAGCCTGGTGTAACTTCGGACAGCAGATTTTCTGTATTTACGTAAACTTTGAGTAATTTATACATAATATGTATTGGTGAGGTGAGTAGGTGAAGGTAAACTTTGTAAATTAAGATACTTGCTGCCTGTGGTGGTTAGGAAAATGTGCCTCTAAAAAGTCTGACTCAGGGGAACCTAACCGGCTACGTAAGGGCAAATACAAATGAAAACAAGTGGCTTAATTCTCCCTATTAGAAATAAGCACCCCTATCTGCCAGTTTCAATGAGAGGACCAGAGCCCGACTTCAGCTAGTGCCTGACTCCACGTTGCAAAACTGCCTCCTGTCATAAATATATGAATTTATTTTTCCTTTGTATAAAGCCAATTAACTAACACAGATGGTCACCCCAATACCAAGTAAATTTAGGACAAACCACCTGTATTAAATAGTGCTGCCCAGGTTTCCTACTGCTGGACTAGTTATTGTTTACCTTGAGAACATGTATGTAACAGATTGTATCTATTTGCACTATATAAAAGGGTGAGATTTCTTTCTGTTTTTGTAAATTTCCTGTGAGATGATGCATCAGATTCTGGTTGAATGCTTTGTCCGATAATGAAACTCTTTTCTTTCTCTACTTCCTTGGCAGAGAGGTTTTCTGCGTTAGCAGCAGATTTTGCTTTTAATTTTATTTCCCCAACAGCTGGCAGGCTCGCGTCCCTGTGCTCTGCAACCCGTCACCCCAACCTCTTCTATGAGCGGCTCGACGCCCACGATTGATCTGGGCAGAGATTCGATGGTAGGACCACTCCTGGGAGACTCAGACCACCTCTGATGGGCGCCATGGACTTGCAAATTCCCACTGGTTTTCTTGAACCTTTCTTAGGACAGCTCCGCTACCCAAGGTCTACCTCCTTTCCTTCCTTCTCCTTCCACAGAACTCAGACTTGCATATAGTAGAACAACTCTCCCAACCTTCTCCTGCTCACTCCTTCGTTTCCCATTGGGGCATTTCCCCTGGTAATTTGCTTGCCTCTGAGAGCACCCAGACCGAGTCACCATATTTTTTAGATTGGGTTTTCAGGTTTCTCGCTCGTACCTGAGGTGAGTGAATCAAAAACGTCTGAATCTTAAAAGAAAAAAAGATGTTGTAAAAAAATATGTAAAAATCAAGCTCTGGTTTGTGTTTTAACAAACCAGGAGTCAAATCTTAATGAATAGCTTTGCATACAAATTACAAGCAGTGTGACAGCAGCAGGTAATATGCTATTTGCCTTGAAAAATCACTAGCTCGGATCTTGAGAGGAATAAAGGTAGTTTTCCAAAAGATAACTAAGACTTTGGGAGCATCCTGGAGGCAATCTTCTCTTTGCCAGTGGATATCAAAGTACAGGAAAAAGAAACTTATTGAACATTAAAGCTTTGGATCCATAAATCCATAACACTTAATTCACAAATCAGAGGAGTATTGAAGAGAGAGCTTGACTATCAGCGGCATGGCAAGCATATTGAAGAATGTATTTATGATACTGTTTGCTGGAGAATTCATAATGGGGATTTTGGGAAATGGATTCATTATATTGGTTAACTGTATTGACTGGATCAGGAACTGGAAATTCTTCGTAATTGACTTTATTATTACCTGCCTAGCTATTTCCAGAATAGTTCTGTTGTGCATAATAATTTTAGGCATAGGTTTAGATGTACCTTGTGAAGAAATATGGAACAAGAATAAGCAACTAATAAGGTTTGAAATCCTCTGGACAGGATCCAATTATTTCTGCACAACCTGTACCACCTGCCTCAGTGTCTTCTATTTCTTCAAGATAGCCAACTTTTCCAACCCTATTTTCCTCTGGATAAAATGGAGAATTCACAAAGTGCTTCTCATGATTGTACTGGCCGCAGTCTTCTCTTTCTGCTTGTCTCTTCCCTTTAAGGATACAGTGTTTATGAGTCTGATCAAAAACAAGGTAAACGCGGAAAGAAATTGGACAGTGAGTTTCACAATGAGAACAAATGAGTTATTTTTGTCTCATATGCTCCTGAACATAATGTTCATCATCCCCTTTGCAGTGTCTCTGGCTTCCTTTGTCCTTTTGATCCGTTCCTTATGGAGCCACACCAGGCAGATGAAGGGCAGAGGTGGGGATCCTATCACAAAAGTTCACGTGAGAGCCATGAAGGCTATGATTTCATTCCTACTCTTCTTCTTTATGTACTATTTGAGCACTATTATGATGAATTTGGCCTACGTCATCCTAGATAGTTTGGTGGCAAAGATTTTTGCTAATACACTAGTATTTTTATATCCATCTGGCCATACATTTCTTCTGATTTTATGGACCAGCAAATTGAAACAGGCTTCTCTCTGTGTCCTGAAGAAGCTGAAGCGCCTGCACCTAAGGAAACCCACACGCCCATAAAACATGCCCGAAATGACTGCGATTTTGTCAAGAGTGAAGATAATGAATAGAACTCCATGTGCGTTTCTTTCCTTCCTCCCCACTTCCTTTATTCTGTTTTGCGACAGGGTCATTGCATCTTACTGAAAACATCTGCCTCGAATAAGTTAAAAGAAAAAGATTTTGCTGTGTTTCCATCAGAATAGTGATGATGTAATTAATTGTAAAATTAGAATATATCACCAAGGCAATGGGAATTTGATGAGAAACAAGAAAAGACTTGGGAAGACAGAAATTTACTTGTGGCTAGATTACAACTGTACAAAATTAAGTGTAGCAAGTCTCAGAGACAGAAAACCCCCAGAATTCATGAAATGAGTATTTGGACATTCTAAAACCTTATTACCCGTGGCTGGTGGCTAACCATGACTTAAAGTGGTATTTGGGAAAGGATGAACATAGAACGAACTGGCATGACGAATTTTTGGTGATGCATCCACAGCATGTGCCTAGAAGTCCTGTTGGAGAGCCCATGAGAACCCTACTATTTCTTAAATATATGCCAAAGTTGGGGGCGCCTGAGTGTCTCAGTCGTTAAGCGTCTGACTTCAGCTCAGGTCATGATCTCATGGTCCATGGGGTTGAGTCCCACGTCAGGCTCTGTGCTGACAGCTCGGACCCCGAGCCTGCTTCAGATTCCATGTCTCCCTCACTCTCTTCCCCGCTCCTGCTCATGCTCTATCTCTCTCTGTCTCTCAAAAGTAAATAAAACGTTAAAAAATTTTAAAAATATATGGCAAAGGTGGTTTCAAATAAATAAATGAATAAGAGAGAAAAACACAAGGCTTAGAAAATACAAGGTGTCTTCACTTGGGCAGCCCATTTACTAGAAATTGGAATGATACAGAGATTAGCACGGCCCCTACCCAAGGTTGACGCACACATTCGCAAAGCACTCCGTATTTTTTTTTTTTTTTAAATTTTTTTTTTTTCAATGTTTATTTATTTTTGCACAGAGAGAGACAGAGCATGAACGGGGGAGGGGCAGAGAGAGAGGGAGACACAGAATCGGAAACAGGCTCCAGGCTCTGAGCCATCAGCCCAGAGCCCGACGCGGGGCTCAAACTCACGGACCGCGAGATCGTGACCTGGCTGAAGTCGGACGCCCAACCGACTGCGCCACCCAGGCGCCCCGCACTCCGTATTTTTTTTAAACTTCTTTCATTTGTACTGTTCATTCAAATAAAATAGCTTGGTGCCTCTTACCCCCCAAAATACAAGGCTCAAAGTCTAGGGTACTATAGAGGTTATTTTGTATGAAAAAAAACACAGAAAACACAATGCAGAATAGTTTTATATTTTTCTTATTCCCCAGGTATAGTGCCAGTTTCGGTACCAATTATTACTCATTAATTCTGGGTTATCAGGAATCTCATGTTTTGACAGAGGTTGCTTGCTACCCCCAGCCCCCAGTAAATAAAAATTTATTTTATTTATTTCACCTTTCTCTCTCATAGATGTTCTAGTTTTTAAGCAACAGGATTTAAGTTTGCTGTTTGACTTTCCATTGGTGTATGAGAAAAAATGTATTTATTTTTTTTTAAAAATAAGTTGTTTTAAAGGTCTATAGAATATATCATAGAAAAATGAATAGGGTAGAACTGATTTTTTTTTTAAAGGAGATGTAACTGACATGTAACTGACATGTGTAAGTCTGAGGTATACAAAGTGTTGGTTGGATACATTTATATATTGCAATATGATTACCACTGTGGCATTAGCTAACACCTCTATCATGCTACATAATTATCAGTTCTTTTTGGTGTGTTGAGAGCAATTCAGATCTACTCTCTTAGCAAATTTGAAGTTTATAAGTTATGCTGTTGGCTATAATCACTATGTCGTACATTAGACTTCCAGAACTTATTTATCTACTAGCTATAACTTTGTACTCCTACACAACATCTCCCCAGTATCCTCAACCCCAGCCCCTCTTTTCGCATGTTCATCTTTTTTAGATTCCACATATAACTATTATACAGTATTTGTCTTTCTCTGCCTGACTTATTTTACTTAGCATAATAAGTGATCACTTGCTTTTGGTTCCTTCCTTGGGCAGTTTAATTTAGGTATCGGATGCCCACATTTTAAGAGGGTAGAATATTTGAAAAGCTTTGTCTCGGCGAGATATAAATGCACCTTATTTTCAAAAAGTTGGACTTCAGTAGCATGAAAGCAGAAAGCAAATTTATTCTTTCTCCCATGGCCCCTACAACCCTATTCTGCTGAGTTCTTCTTTTGCCAGGATAAAACCTTAGGCAGATCCTACAGCAGCTATAGTCACTCAGGCATACATCGCGTCCAATCCAGACCAAAACCAAAGTTTAAATCTGTCATTTAATATCAAAGTTTTCTCACTTACCTTTTTCACATCCTAATCAAGCCTGAACACCTGATGTGGGAAAGGTTGTTTCATTGCTGATTCTTGTTCTTCTCCCCAGCATTCCTGCTGTTTTTGGTTTCTTTATGATTGCAACAAAGTTAAACAGCCAGTATCCCCCTCGGGTTCTCTTTTGGCTAAGGAAAGCTGTCAATCATACCAGATATTTTAATGCAGACTCATTTTTTTGTAGGCATCTATGTCAGGGGTCCCCAAGGCCACCCTTATGTTTAATGACTCAGAGAAATGCTCAGGGACCTCAGAAAAAGTTATTATAGTCACAGTTACACTTTATTACAGTGCTACAGCAAAAAAACAACAACAACAAAAAAAACAACAACAACAAAAAACAAAAACCAAAAACCAAAAAACCCAAAAACAAAAGCATTGATAGATGAATAATTGCATATGCTATGTTGATTTACTGCAATACAGATATGATGTCTGAAACCGTAGCCAGAAACTGGTTGAGAGACTGTGGATGTCTTTTGTAAGCAGCCTAAGTTAGGAGTCTGATCCTGAGAATTGTAATTTTTCCTGTGGTATACGAATCAAACAGCGTTTGAAAGTTTGAAGCATTGATCTTTATTGTTGCAATCTATAACTTTCTCCAATATATCTAGCTGTGGAGTTTGCTTATTTGTTTTTTTTTTAAATTTTTATTATTACTATAATTATGGGTGTTCTCTTTCTATTAAAGCCTCAAGAATGTCCTCAGTTTAGCCCTTGGAATACCCTTTCAATCCAGAGTTTTATTTGGCTAAGAGTTTTCCCCCATTATTTGGTTATTTCTTCTCATTTATCTTCTTGTATTTTTAAAATACCAGCAGATAGACATTTATATTATATTATTATTTTACAAGTGTCCTCATTATTCTGTCAGAATTTTTCTTTCTTATTTCTTCTGAAACATTTTACACAAATTATTAGGCTGGAACTTCCAGCTCACTAATTTGATATTCCGAAGAGTCTCTTCTCTAATTCAGCACGACTATACTAATAATTAACGAGACAGAGGTGATTTTAAGTTCCAAGTATTCTGTTTGCCATTTTACTATGCGATAATATTATCGATATATAGTTATGAAAGCCTCTCAAATTCCTCTGATCTACCAACAGTGCTGGGTGTTGTGTTGATTTAGTATTCTGTGTCCTTTGCATTCCCTGCGTTTTCTTGAAGGTTTGTTCTTTTGTGTGTTCAAGCTAGTATTTCTCTTTCATTGGTGTGATTTGCCTCAATGTGAATTTTTATTTTTATTTTATTTTTTTTTTCAACGTTTATTTATTTTTGGGACAGAGAGAGACAGAGCATGAATGGGGGAGGGGCAGAGAGAGAGGGAGACACAGAATCGGAAACAGGCTCCAGGCTCTGAGCCATCAGCCCAGAGCCCGACGCGGGGCTCGAACTCACGGACCGCGAGATCGTGACCTGGCTGAAGTCGGACGCTTAACGACTGCGCCACCCAGGCGCCCCTCAATGTGAATTTTTAATATCTATACGTGCGGGTGAAATCAGTGGGCAAGATTTAGCTCATGTATGTGATTTTCATTGTTGTTTTTGTGTGTGTGTGTGTGTTTTTTTTGTTTTGTTTCTTGTCTTGACTAATATACTTATACTTTCAACTATTGTGTCTCTAATTTTCCACACTGAGAACCTTCAGCAACATTACACCTTTATGTTCCCATCCAGCACATTTGATTTTATGACCTTAATCTAGGATATGCCTTGGTAGGTAGAGGGAACTAAAGTCAATTTTCTCACTCCAAGTTAAAGTCACCAGTTGCCTAAAGACCAGAGCATCATGGGTAGGAGACCCTGGGTCTGGTAATTATGTTGGACAAGGAAGTGGAGCTATGACTTTGCAGAATTTCTGTGGGGGCAAATGGACTGCTTGTTTTGGGGAAAATGGCGTCCTTTACAACTTGAAAGAAACCGAGATACTGCACAATTTTTCTTAATTTAGTTATTGGTCTTGTCACAAACCTTATCCCTTTTCTAACAAGACTATTTAACTTTTTCTTATGAACCCATAAGACTCCCTCATTAATTATGAATATTATCTCTGTGTGTCACAAACGTTGCAAATATTTTCCAATAAATTATTTCTTTTTAAAAATTTTGCATATGGTATTACTTTTCATGGGATTATTTTACCGTTCTATGTGCTAAATTTCTCCCTTGTTTCTTTTATGGTTCTGAGATTTTGTTCTTTATGTTTTTCTTAATGGAGTATAATTAATATACAGTGTTATATTCGTTTCAGGTGTACAATATAATGATTCAGTATTTCTGTACATTATTCAGTGCTCATCACCCTAAGTGTCCTCTTAATCCTCTATTTCATTCATTCTCTACCAACCTCCCCAGTTCTGGAATTTTGAATTCAGCTCATAAGAGGACTTTCACATTCAATTTTAAAAAAAATTTTTTTTTAACGTTTATTCATTTTTGAGACAGAGAGAGACAGAGCATGAATGGAGGAAGGTCAGAGAGGGAGGGAGACACAGAATCTGAAACAGGCTGCAGGCTCTGAGCTGTCAGCACAGAGCCCGATGCGGGGCTCGAACTCACAGACCACGAGATCATGACCTGAGCCGAAGTCAGCCGCTTAACCGACTGAGCCACCCAGGCACCCCTTTCACATTCAATTTTTAAAAAATATCTCCCTAATTTGTTTGTTTTTTTGTTAGTTTTTTTTTTTTTGTCTTGTACGCATGTTTTTTAACTGTTATATTTTCAATCAAACTCCTAGTTACTTTCATACACTTTGTGAGGTAGGAAATCTGACTAGTTTGAATGGACGGCCAATAAACTTTTAAGTAATGTACCTTTATGTAAAGGTAGCAAACTCCAATGTCCACAGCGGCCAGGAATGGTATAAATGTGTGAAGACATTGGTAGTTAGAGCTAAACGTGATGAACTTTTGTATCTGTTCCTTATAATTATGTTCAAATTTATTTTTTAAACAGTCCCTGTCAGATCAGTCTGCCAATGTGTGGCCTCTCATTCTTCTTCAGTTTCTTATCGATTCTGCAACATTTACTCTTCTAAGGGATTTTCAGAATCAACTTCTCAAATCCCATAAAATACACTGTTGGGATTCTTACTAGACTTGCACTGAAGTTATAGATTTCTCTAAAACATATTGAATTTCCTTCTCTTTTTAAAAATATTTTATTATTTTGGAGACAGAGAGAGAGTGGGCAGAAGCTGGGGAGGGGAGAGACAGAGGGGGACAGAGGATCCAAAGAGGGCTCTGCACTGCCAGGAGAGAGCCTGGCATGGGGCTCAAACTTGAGAGATCATGAGATCGTGACCTGAGCTGAAGTCGGACACTTAACCGACCAAGCCACCCAGGCAACCCTGCATTTCCTTCTAAGAATATAACATCCAAATTAGTTTCCATAAGCCTTCTTTTAGGTTATTTAATAACATTTCACAGTTATTCTTTCCTTTTAGGTGTTCTGCTTTTTTTTTATTGACTCTATTCCTAAGTCTCTTTTAAGTGTCCCAGCTAATTTTAAATATGATTTTTTTGTACTGTATTGTACTTGAGATGAGAAAAATAAAACTTTTGTTTAGAAAGCTGTTGTTACTAGATCTGTGCAGTTTGATGAGCTAATAAAGAAAGGCAAAATAGGGGCGCCTGGGTGGCTCAGTCGGTTAAGCAGCTGACTTCCGCTCGGGTCATGATCTCGCAGTCCGTGAGTTCGAGCCCCGCGTCGGGCTCTGTGCTGACAGCTCAGAGCCTGGAGCCTGTTTCAGATTCTGTGTCTCCCTCTCTCTGACCCTCCCCCGTTCATGCTCTGTCTCTCTCTGTCTCAAAAATAAATAAACGTTAAAAAAAAAAAAAAAAAAAGAAAGGCAAAATAGTATTAACCTGGAACTAAGTTCCAAGTTATCACAATAGTGGAAATCGTGGGGTAAAGAGTTTGGAAGTAAAGAGATATTAAAGATTTTCTGTCTGGAAGGAGAAGAGTATAGATGTTGATCAATATTCCATTGGTGACTATGAATGAATTTTTGAATATGAATTAATAACTTCTAAAGTAAGTTAAAAAGCAAATGATAACTGAGATTCATTCATTCATTCATTCATTTTTATAGGAAACAGGAAATGTGCTTACAACTCCAACATAAAAAGAATTGGTGAAAATACATAAGAAAATCACTAACATGCCTCAAATAAACAAGTTATGAATATGAACAGATACTTCACGATGGAAAAACACCATGTTCCACTTTCCAAATTAAGTATTTTTTATTAACTAATGGTAGTAACTTTGTGCAGGCCAATAACAATTTGGAATGAAAAATATGCATCAGGGGCGCCTGGGTGGCTCAGTCAGTTAAGTATCCATCGACTCTTGATTTAGGCTCAGGTCGTGATCTCACAGTTCCAGAGTTTGAGCCCGGCATTGGGCTCAGCCCATCGGGCCGGCGGAGCCTGTGCGGGATTCTCTCTGTCCCTCTCTCTCTGCCCCTCCCCCGCTTGTGTTTTCTCTCTCTTTCTCTCTGTGTGTCTCTCTCAAAATACAGATTTAAAAAGAAAAGAAAATATGCATCAGAAAATGTAAAAATGCTTAGACATTTAAAATCATAATCTCATGGGCTGAAGTTTCATCTAAGAGTAATATTTACATATACTTAGATAAACATTGCCGTACTGTACATAACAGAGAAAATAAAGTAGAACAAGAAAGAGATAAAAGTACCCTCATAATAAGGGATTACTTGAAATAAAAGTGTTACAGGTCCTGATGTAATGTTAGTAGGCTCTTAGAATCATTGTGGACAATTTATAAAACTCATAAAAGGCCTTAGCTTCTAAAACTAGTAATCAAAAAGTAGACCTCAGCATTATAAAAATAGTATGATTATAACTGTGTATAATGATAATTCATGAGTAGCTAAATATTAAAATACTGGAAGGAAATCACTATAAATATTAACACACGATTGGTATTTTAATTTTTATCTACTTTTATATATGTCAAAAACTTTCTATGATTGTGTTTATTCTAATCCAGCAAATTTTATTGTTTACTATTTGTCAGGTTTTGCATTTACTGAGAGGATTTTGACAGTGAAACATCAGAATTTTGCTTCTATACAAAAAATGACAGCCCACAAAACAGTAATAATAAAGCACAAAATATACTATAATTAGAGAGATACAGGATGGAAAAAAAAAAAAAAGGCACCAAATCCAATTTTAGATGAAGAGGAAGATTTTTCGAAAAGTCAATTTCTTTTTTTTTTAATGTATGTTTATTTTTGAGAAAGAGAGAGAGAGAGAGAGAGGGAACGAGTGGAGGAGGGGCAGAGAGAGAGGGAGACACAGAATCTGAAGCAGGTTCCAGGCTCATCAGCACAGAGCCTGATGGGGAGCTGGAACTCACGAACTGTGAGATCATGACCTGAGCCAAAGTGGGACGCTCAACCAACTGAGTCACCCAGGCACCTCAAGAGGGACATTTTTCTAGAAGCAACTGTATCTAAAACAATATTTGCAAGAGTCAGAAGAGGGATGAGTGCCAGGAATAAAGCATGAAAGTATCGATGCATTTGGACTTTATCCTGAAAATAGCGGTCAGGTTTTCGCTAAAGAAGACCATATACACACTTGAGGGAAAGGATTGCTATAAACGGGTAAGATTGTAAGTCGAGTGAATGATGAGGAGACTATTCTTCCAGGCTGTGGCAAAAATGATGAGAGTCTGAACTAAGATAGTTGCCACAGGCTTGGCGAAAAAGGATAGATTTGAGAGCTATTAAGAGCATGAAATTAACTGGTTTTGGTAGCGAGTAACGGGGAACTCAGCTTGGCATAGACTTCCGGCTTCTGTGACTAGATGATCTGCAAAGGACTAGGAGCCATAATTGCGGAACTGATATTGGATTTGTCTGAGAAATTAAGAACTAGCCTTTGTGAACTCTCCCTAGTCTATGGAATGACTAATCCAACATAAGACAATAGACTAGAGAAAGAGATTTATTTTGGGTACACTGGAGGGTGGAGGGAGAAAAAGAGGTGTCATTAATCCCCTAAACTCTTATTTCATCCCTGGTCCTCAGGGCATGAAATACGTTTCTTCGAATGTATTTTGCTACCAACAAACAGGATGGTGAAACTCTCCTTGGACCATGTGTATGTAGATGGTTGGTGGGCCCTCCTTTATGGTAGATTTGTCCGTGTTTAGAAGGTGAAGTGCTAAGGTTCAATTAGTCCCGGAGCATCCTCCAACTAGCAAACTAGCTAACTAACTAGCATCTTCTTTGCACGACTATATTTACATGTCCCTGTCCCCAGGGCAGGATCTCCTTCCTTGGGTTAGTTATGTCACTATTTGAATCTTTCTACTATTAGTTTTCTTGAAAGACCCAGTCAGAAAAGTGGGGGGTAGGAATGATATCTAACTACTTTGGGTTCAACCGCATTGAAGACATTAATAAATCAAATTATTTTTTCTCGTTGAATTCAAATGATCAGAACAGATATCCCTCAGGTGTTTTGTACTTAAAACAGAAATATACACAATAGATAATCCTAAAGATAGATATACATTTTAAGCATTTGTGCCAAGATGCAGTAATCTTCATATCCTCCGGAAAAATTTCCATGCTTTAGCAAACATTCCCCTTTTTTCCCTTGTCCCCCTACTCCCTCAAGAATAAAAAAAAATTGAAGATTCTTCTACACTCTCAAGAAGGCTTTTGAAGAGGGGCGCCTGGGTGGCTCAGTCGGTTAAGCAGCCAACTTCGTGTCAGGTCATGATCTCGCGGTTTGTGAGTTCAAGCCCCGCGTCAGGCTCTGTGCTGATGGCTCAGAGCCTGGAGCCTGTTTCAGATTCTGTGTCCCTTTCTCTCTGACCCTCCCCCATTCATGCTCTGTCTCTCTCTGTCTCAAAAATAAATAAACGTTAAAAAAAATAAAAAAAAAAAAGAAGGCTTTTGAAGAAATTAGAGAAGTTCAGTTTGGGCATGTATAGTTTGGAGTATGTGTGTTTCATTCCAAGAGATGACCGGAAAGGCCTACATTTCCTTGGGAATTATGATACCAAGGTTAGATTTCTATATTGCTTGCCAAGTTTTCTGAAAATTACAAACCCTGTGTTTTACTCTGTAATGCAGTGACCTGAACGATGAGTGTATAGTAATCAGAAATGTAGGGATTGCTAGCTTTACCTGCATGTGGAGATATTTTAACGTGGTGAAAATTAGTGTTGGGGGTATTAAAAAGAAAACCACAGGTCCAAAATGGTATGTCGCTTGGGTTAAGGTCCCAAGTCAATAAACCAAGACTTAATACCTAACCTAACTGTAGTTTCAACCCACCCTAAAATATAACCTTTAACCAACCAAAATGGAATCTCCTCATCAGCCCTAGGAAATTTACTGATAGCCCCCTTCCATTCTCCTTAGGAGGGTGACCTTGCCTGAAACAATGGATCTTTGTTAAAATCTTCCTTTTTTCCACTTCCTCTCTACCTTTAAAAACATTTCGTTTTCTGTAACCCTTTGGAGCTCCCCGCTACTTGCTAGGTGGGATGCTGTTTGATTCATGAATTGACTAATAAAGCCAATTCGATTCTTAAGTTTTACTCACTGGGTTGAATTTATGTCATTTGACAGAGGTACCTATTTCACAATTTAGACTTGCAAACCAAACGAAGCAGCTCCTTGAAAGAGGAGAGGGATTTTTATTCAAAAGAGTGAAAGTTAATCCGTGCCTTTATTTACATATTAGCAAATGAGAACCTGGTCTTTCAACCATCTCTCTACACAGGCTATTTACAGTTTCTGGCTGACATCTGGACCAAGCCTGGAAATCCTCAGCAGAGCTGGTTGGAAATGTTCAATGGATGTTACAGAGAGTGATTCCACAGCTGCATTGCACGTTACTGGGCTGCATAGCAAAAAAAAGAGCCACGGTAAAAAACAAATAGGATACTATTGCCTAATTAAACCTAAACTCCGTACCGTTATCTAGTAAATCATGTGGGTATCAGTCAACAAACTGCAGATTAGAGTCTTCTGTTTGCAGCCATGTTGAATACACTGGAGAAAGTTCCCATGGGTGTAACAAGTGGGACATAATGGGTATTTTCAGGAATTGGATTCATTGGACCCGCAAGTAACATTTTCTGGCTTAGAAACCAGAAGTTATGCTTGGTTGCGTTTATTCTTATTAGTTCGGACTTTGCTAGGATCAGTCGGTTGTGGCTAACAATTGTCAATTTGTGTTCAGTACCGTTGTATGGGAAACTCCCCGATACTATGGAAAGAAACAATGTCCTAACTGGTATCTGGATACTACCCAACCACTTGAGCACTTGTTTTGCTACTTGTCCTGATGTCTTTTTTTTTTTTTTCCTTCCTGAATGCCTATGTCTCAGATTCACTTTCCCTTTGGCTGAAATGGAGCAGTAATGAGGTAGTTTTCATGCTTCTGCTGAAAGCAGTGTCTATAACCTTCCTGTTCATGAGCTTGCCTTTGCTACATAGTTTTGATGTCTTCTGATATCATCTCCAAAAACAATAACAAAGAGAGAGAGAGAGAGAGAGAGAGAGAGAGAGGGTGCACTTGTGAGTGAGGGAGGGGCAGAGAGAGAGAAAGAGAACCCCAAGCAGGCTCCACACTGTCAGCACAGAGCCAGATGCAGGGTTCAAACCCACAGACTGTGAGATCATGACCTGAGCCCAAATCAAGAGTTAGCCTCTCAACCAACTGAGCCACCCAGGCGCCCCCAAGTAACTTTTATTTAAATAATTAGTATGCCAAAGTGGCACATTGTGGGGCGGCCTGCTTTGGGCCCTACAGGTTCCTCTGTCCTGTCTCCCTTTCCTTGATTTTCTTTTTTTCTGCTGCTCGTTTCTTGTGGACATACATGAAGCACGTTGAGCTCATCAGGGATTCCAGGGGCCCCAGCATGGAGGCCTATTTCAGAGTGATAACAACTGTGTTTTAATTTCTTGTGTTCTTTGCACTGCATCAATTTACCTTTTTCATGACACTTGTAGGAGTATTTTTGGTTACCGAACAAGCTGGCTTGGTTTGGATGTTTGGTTACATGATAAGAATTCTATAACTTTCAGGTCGCTCACGTCGTGATTTTTGGAAACAGCCAACGGAGGAAATTCTTGGGGATTCTTTGGCACTTGAAGCATTATCCGAAAGGAAAGGCACTTTCAGCTACACAGGTCGGCCTGTGAGAGAAGGCGGCAAGAATTCTGTGTGATCTTCCTTGGTTCACCGGATTCTTCCTTTCGTATCTGTACTGTGTCACTGAGTATCATTTCAACTCTTCCTGGATGTGGACCCATTTCACCTTTATGGTTCTGAAGCAATTTCAGGAACTGAGGACAAGAGACTATGAATTATAATGAAAGATGCCTCCGCTGCTCTTATCCCTTAGGAAATTCCAAGAGTTTTGGGAACTGTGTGCCAGGAACCATGGATGGAAGACCAAAAGACATATTTATCTTAAATTATATTACAGTACTTTGATGTTTTTGGAAGTACATCTTCAGTGCAAAGTCAAATAAACCCAAACTGAAACCCCTCCAGAAATAATTGCTTTTCATAGTTTTGTGTATCTAGTGTTTCCTTATGCAGACTCCAGCATATACATTTTTTAAAACTTTTATTAAAACTTAAAAAAAATATTTATTTATATTTGAGATAAAGAGACAGAGCACAAGCGGCAGAGGGGGAGAGAGGGAAGGAGACACAGAATCTGAAGCAGGCTCCAGGCTCTGAGCTGTCAGCACAGAGCCCGACGCGGGGCTCGAACTCACAGACCGTGAGATCATGACCTGAGCTGAGGTCCGATGCTTAACCAACTGAGCCACCGAGGAGCCCCACAAGCAAATACATTTTTGTTTTCCAACATTTTGGCAAGAAAGCTAAATGAAATAATTATCTTATATTCCCCTCTTCTCCCACACACTTACTAGAAAAAATATATAGGCATAGTATTATGCTACAGTGTGTATTTTATCAAAGAATTTGAGCATCTAACCAAAACAGGTATTTCTGGATTCTGGCATAGTTCATAGAATTCTTGTTGTTATTAATACAATTTTGGGTGGGAGGGAGGGGAGGGTGGGTGATGGGTATTGAAGAGGGCATCTTTTGAGATGAGTGCTGGGTGTTGTATGGAAACCAATTTGACAATAAATTTCATATATTAAAAGAAAAAGAATAAAGATATATTGCAAACAGAAAAAAAATTTCATCGCACTTATATTAATAATATAATTGTAAATGATGTTTGAATTGTAAATGATGTTTGAAATGAGTGGAATTTTTGTTTACCAACCAAGAAATGTTCCACCATCAAGGTCCCTTGAATCTCTTAATGTTCGTTTTTTGTTTAGCTTTTCTTAATATTTATTTATTAATTTTTGAGCATGGGGAGGGGCAGAGAGAGAGAATCCCAAGCAGCCTCCACACTCAGCCCGGAGCCCGATGCGGGGCTTCATCTCACGATGGTAAGGTTATGACCTGAGCTGAAATCAAGAGTCATGGATGCTTAACTGCCTGAGCCACCCAGATGCCCTGAATCTATGAATGTTCTTAATTCCCAATGAAAAAAGGACAGTTTAAATTATGACCTAATGCATTTGACCTTGTCGAATAAGGTAGGAAGCATTCCCGTGTGTTAATCACTCTTCTGTACCTGAAAAGGACAGGATTCAGAGTTTGGCAAACACCTGGAGGTTCAGGGGGAGTGGCAGGCTTGGAGAGGTCCCAGAAGCTTGCGCCTTTTCCTGCATACCTTGCCCTATCTTGCCCTACGCATCTCTTCCGTCTGGCTGTTTCTGAGGCATATCCTTTTATAATAAATTGATAATGTAGTAAGTAAAATGTTTCTCTGAGTTCTGCGAGCTGCTTAGGAAATTAAGCAAACCCAAAGAGGGATCTCCGATTTATAGTTAGTTCAGAGGTACAGGTAACAGCCTGGGTTAGTGACTGGCATCTGAAATGGGGGCGGAGGGGCGCAGTCATGCAGGACTGAGCCCTTAACGTGTGGAGTCTGATGCTATCTCCCAGTAAATAATGTCAGAACTGAGTTGAATGGTAGAACTGTTGATGTCTGGAGAGCTTCTTGTTCTGAGACCTTCTCAGAACAAGTCCATCCTGGTACTAAGAGCATCCCCATAGAGCCTTGGTAATATCAGAACAGTTATAAATATTTGTCAGTAGATTAATTGTTTTCATATTAAGTGTGCCTTGGAAATTTTCCTGGTAGTTCATACATAATTTTATATAGAACAGAATGTGGGTATAATAAGTTTGAGTCCTGTGTCTTAACTGTGGGTACTTTGATTCATCTAAAAACCAAATCATAACTTGCAGCAATGCTAACTAAAAACAAATTCTCTACTCTTCAGATTTGATTTTGCTTAAAAACCTTTATGGGATTAGTAGTGACGTCCCTCTCATTTGTGATATCAGTAATTTGTGGCCTCGCTTTCTTTTCTTTGTTAGTTTAAGAAGCTTATCAATTTTATTGACCAAAGAAGTGGCTTTTTGTTTTATTGATATTTGCCCACTGATTTCCTGTTTTAAATTTCATCATTTTCTGATCAAAGTCTTATTATTTCTTTTCTTTTGTTTATTGGGTTGGATTTGTTCTTCTTTTTCTCGTTTCCTCAGGTGGAGGCTTAGTTGATCAATTTTAGATCTTTCTTCTTTTCTAATATATGCATTCAATGCTATACATTTCCCTCTACGCTCTGCTTTCCCTGCATCCCCCAAATTTTGAAAAGTTGTGTTTAGTTCAAAGTATTTTAAATTTCTCTTGAGATTATTTCTTTGAGCTTTAGACACAATGTGTTGTTTAATCTCCCTCTTTGGGGATTTTCCAGTTATCTTTCTCTTATTGACTACTAATCCCATTCTGGTCTGAAGGCAGATATTGTATGACTTCTATTCTTTAGATTTGTGAAGGTGCACTTTGTGGCCCAGAGGGTGGTCTATTTTGATGAATATTCCAGGTGAGCTTGAGAGAAATGTATAATCTACTGTTGTTCAATGAAGAGTCTATATGTTTCAATTATATCCTGTTGATCGATGGTGTTATTGAGTTCAACTATGTCCTCACAGATTTTATGCCTGCTAGATTGGTCCATCTTTATTGAAGACTGTTGGAATATCAAACTATTATTGTGTATTCATCCATCTGTTTCTCCTCGCAGGTCTATCAGCATTTGCCTCGTGTAGTTTGATGCTCTATTTTTGGGCATTAAAGTGTTAAGGATTATTATGTCTCTTTGGAGACTGACCCCTTTATCATTATTTAATGATCTTCCTGATAAGTTTCCCTGCTTTGAAAACAGACCAGACTTCAGTATGGCTATTTCTGCTTTCTTTGGATTAGTGTTAGCTTGGTATATTTTTCTCTATTCATTTACATTTAATCTATATGCGTCTTTATATTTAAAGTGTTTTTTTTTTTTAGACAAACATATTTCAGGTTTTTTTAAATCTAATCTAACAGTCTCTATCTTTTAGGTGGTACATTTAGATGATTAACATTCAAAATGATTATCGATACTGTTGGATAATGTCTATTATATTTATTACTCCTTTCTATTTGTTGCCCTTGCTCTTTATTCTTATATTTGTCTTCCACTTTTTTCTGCCTTTTGTGGCTTCAACTGAAAATTTTATATAATCCCTTTTCTCTCCTTGCTTACCATATACGCTATACTTCTTTTTTTTTTGTAATTACCTTTTTTAATGGTTGCTTAAGAATTTGCAATATTCATTTGCAATTAATCCAAGTTCACTTTCTTTTTTTTAAGATTAAAAAAGTTTTTTTTTAATGTTTATTTATTTTTGAGACAGAGAGAGACAGAGCATGAGCAGGGGAGGGGCAGAGAGAGAGGGAGACACAAAATCTGAAGCAGGTTCCAGGCTCTGAGATGTCTGCACAGAGCCCAGCGCAGGGCTCAAACTCACAGACTGCAAGATCATGACCTGAGCCGAAGCTGGACGCTCAACCGACTGAGCCACCCAGGCACCCCAAAGATTTTTTTTTTAATTTTTAAATAATCTCTACACCCGATGTGGGATTTTTGACTTACAACTCTGAGATCAAGAGTCCCACGCTCCACCGACTAAGCCAGCCAGGCTCTCCCCAAGTCCACTTGCAAATAACATGGCATCACTTCGTGCATAATGCAGGTACTTTATAATTACAAAATAATCATAACTCCTTCCATCCCTTGTATTATTGCTGTCTATATAAAAGTATACATAAGTGTACAAGTATACTTATAGTTGAGCAAAGTATACACAAGTATACAAGTATACTTATAGTTGAGCAAAGTATACACAAAAGTGTACATATATATGTACATTAAATATAATGTTCAGTTTTATACTTGTTAAGGTGGCATAGTGACTTCCAAGCTCCTTACATGTGGAACCAGAAACCGGAAGTCCATTGACAGGTTTTTCAAAGAAGTTCCAAAGAGAAATTACATACTAGCTGAGCATTTCATTTTTGGTAGCCTACTGGGGATATAGCTGTAGACAAATAAACAAAATACCCTCCTCTTTGTACTCATATGTGAGTAATAATAAAAATAAATAAACTATATTCGATATTGATAACTACAATGAAGAAAATGAAGCAGGAGAGTGGAAGTGTTGCAATTTTAGATAGGATGGCCAAGAAAAATATCACTGAGAAGGTAGCATTTGAACAAGGTCATGAATGAATGAAGGGGGAAGCTATGCTAATCTCAATGAAGGTGTTCAAGAGAGAAAGGGGCCGAAGCAAAGGAGGCCTCTGTAGCGGGTCCAGTCTGTGGTGCAAGCTGTCCTGGCACTTGGGCCACATGACCTTGTAGAGTCAATGCTATGAGAGGTAGATAAAGATGTCATGTGAAAGCCCTGATGGAATTGCAGCCCAGAACCCTAAGAATACTGGGATAAGGCCTTGCCTTCTGCAGAGAGAACTACTCATGCTGTGTTACTAAACCCTAGTACAGATTGTACACCTAACCAAGGGATACCCAGTGACTATGAGACCAGAGCTACCCATCATGAATTGAACATTCTCAGTTCCACCATATCACAAGGTGGATGCAGCAACAATCTGTCATACAATGAAAATGATTTATACAGGATTGGATCTGAGTCAAGGCAGCTGCTTTTTCTGACCTCTAAGAGCTCCCTTTAGATGAGAGCTTCCTTTGAACCTTGCAGAAGTGATCCAAAGATGCGTGTCTGTTAGAGATTCTTTCGAGTGACTGCAAATGAGTCAAGTGTTCTTTTTTCATGGCAGTGAATTTAATGATGGCAGGGGTGATGGCTTGGGAAATGTGATCAAAAAAGATGTGACTGCTCTTTCTCTCTCAAGAATAAATAAATGAATAAGTGAATAAATAAATAAATACATAAATACATAAACATTAAAAACAAAACAAGAGAGGGGCGCCTGGGTGGCGCAGTTGGTTAAGTGTCCGACTTCAGCCAGGTCACGATCTCACGGTCCGTGAGTTCGAGCCCCGCGTCAGGCTCTGGGCTGATGGCTCAGAGCCTGGAGCCTGTTTCCGATTCTGTGTCTCCCTCTCTCTCTGCCCCTCCCCCGTTCATGCTCTGTCTCTCTCTGTCCCAAAAATAAATAAACGTTGAAAAAAAAATTTTTTTTAAATAAAAAACAAAAAACAAAAAACAAAAAAAGAGATGTGACTGCCAATTGACCCAAAAGCTGAACCTGGGTATTTGGAGGCTCCTCACCCTTCCCCTTGTCCTTGGAATATAGGTTCCACTTGCTTTTCTGCTCCCAGAGGCTGCCCCACGATATGGCCTTGAGATAGTAATGTGATGTTGAAAACAGAGTGAGACACCTGCATGGTGTATGTGACCAAGCCCGATTAGTGCCTCTTTATAAGCTTCTAAGATTTAGAGTGTGGGTGTGGAGACCCATTTGTCTTACTACTGCTCAAGACAAGCCTCGTATTTAAATTCCCTTTGCCGTTATTAAAATGCCACCTACCAACATGGAGAGTGGCCTGCCTCTTTCTTTGGTTTCTCCCTCTCCTCTGCATACAGGAGCCAGTTTCCAGGAAAGCTTCTAAGAGGGTTGTGAGCCTACCATTGGTGAGCCAGGCAGGAGTCTAAAGAAATGGGCCTTGGAAAAGAGGCATTCTATGGGGAGATCTCGAATTGGCCATCAACCTCTAGGTGGGGAGAGGTGGCCCATATATCAGATACATATGGACCACCTCATGAGCAAAGGGATGCCAGAAAATGCACTTGTTGGTGGAACAGTGCACAGTACATTACTCACTGTGGCAAGGAAGGGAGCACTGTGGTCTGGCCAGTGGTCTGGCCTCCATGATGGGCAGTTCTAGCTGGCCACTGATGCCTGGCTGAAGGCTGAAACTCATGTCTAGAAGTTGAAAGACAAGCTAAGATAAGAAAAGGACATGAGAATGTCAACTCTGTATGCAGGAAAGATGTATTACTAAATTCTACTCCTGAAAACAATATTACTCTGTATGCTAACTAACTAGAATTTAAATAAACATTTGAAGAAAAATTATTGTCCTAACCTGTGTTTTCTCTCACAGCCTCCAAGGCAGCCAGAGAGCTTCCATAAGAACCACATCCATGCTAATATAGCCCCTTGCTGACCACTCAGGGCCCATTGCAAAAGAGGCAGATGTTGGGACAAAGGGTGTCTCAGTTGGTTGAGTATTCGACTCTTGATTTTGGCTTAGGTCATGATCCGGGGTTGGGGGATTGAGCCCAGGGTGGGGCTCCAGGCTAAGCATGGAGCCTGCTTAAGTTTCTCTCTCCCTCTGCCTCTCTCTCCCACATGTCCTCTCTCTCTCTCTCTCTCTCTCTCTCAAATTAAAAAAGAGAAAAAAGTTGGGTGTAAAAGATTGTAAGAACTGGTCAGGAGGAGTAGAGTGTTGGGGAAGGTAATGGAGAAAAGATATGACACCAATTGACCCATGAGCTGAACCCAGACACTTGGAGGCTTCCTCATTCCCTCTCCTGTACTTGGAATGTGGGTTCCACTTGGCTTTTCCACTCCCAGAGGCTGCTCTGGGACAGTCTTGACCTGGTGATGTGATGGTGAAAGCAGATGCATGGAGTATGAACCCCATTAGGGCCTCTTTATAAACTCTTCAGATTTGGAGAGTGGGTACAGGGATTCATTTGTCTTGCTGCTGCCCAAGGCAAGCTTTGTAGGTAAGTTCCCTTTGCTATTATTAAAACTGCCCATTGTCAACATGGACTGGCCTGCCTCTTTCTTGGGCCTCTCCCTGACTTCTGCATACAGGGGACAGTTTCATATTGCACCACGAAAACTCCTGGTGAGAAGGTGGTGAACTTACAGTCACGGCATGAGTGTCCCATGACAGTGGGGAAGGCGACGACCTACAATGACTTCTCGTGGCTGCAGGTTACCTGTATATGCCCTTTCTTGGTTATTGCCTCAGGTTGATTTTCCAGTCTATTTCTCATTTCTGTGAGTTACGCATAAGCTTCTAAAAGATTATTTTTCCATTTAAATTAAGTTAGTTTCTGATTATGCAACCAAGAACCTTAGTAAGTACGGAAACTATTTGGTGGTGATTGGGGGGGAAGAGGGGGTGTGAGCTTAACACCCTAATTTTTAAAAAATTTATTTAATAAACACTATAAAAGGACTAAAAGAAAATAAAGCTGTACCTTTAATCTCAAGAAGGCATTTTGAATCACAGAGGAAGAGCTTGAAATTGTAAGGGGAAAGATAGACATACCTAACTTTAAAATATGTGCAAGGTCTGTACCTTCTAGAAAACCATAACAGTGGAGCGCCTGGTGGCTCAGTCCGTTAAGCGTCTGACTCTTGATTTCGGCTCAGGTCATGATCCCGTCGTTCGTGAGATCCAGCCCCCTGTCCAGCTCTGGGCTGACAGCATGGAGCCTGCTTGGGATTCTCTCTCTCCCCTGGTCTCCTGTGTTCTCTCTCTCCCCCTCCCTAAAAATAAATAAATAAACAAACGGTTTTAACAATCCTGGCTGTTAATGTTAGTCTTTTATTTGGAGTGTTTAGCACATTTCCATGGAATAGAATTTATTTTACTGAATTTTTTTTTAATTAAAAAAAATTTTTTTTTTCAATGTTTATTTATTTTTGGGACAGAGAGAGACACAGCATGAATGGGGGAGGGGCAGAGAGAGAGGGAGACACAGAATCGGAAACAGGCTCCAGGCTCTGAGCCATCAGCCCAGAGCCTGACGCGGGGCTCGAACTCACGGACCGCGAGATCGTGACCTAGCTGAAGTCGGACGCTTAACTGACTGCGCCACCCAGGCGCCCCTACTGAATTTTTTTAAACATTTCATTTTTGAGAGAAACAGAGAGGCAGAGAGCAAGTGGGAGGAGGGGCAGAGAGAAGAGGGAGACACAGAATCCAAAGCAGGCTCCAGGTTCTGAGCTGTCAGCACAGAGCAACTACGCAGGGCTCGAACCCACGAAACCGTGAGTTCATGACCTGAGCCTAAGTCTGACACTTAACTGACTGACCGCCCAGGTGCCCCAAATATCATTTATTTTTTATTTCTAAAAGATTTGTCCCCAAATGTTTCCCATTTCTTTCTGACAGTATCTTATTTTTGTTCTTCTCTGAAATTGCCTTTGCACCCTTTATTTTTTTTAAAACTTTTCATACATAGCTGTTACATCTGCAGATATCTTATCTGTCAATTCCAGTATGTGCAGTCCATGTAAAGCCTAAGTTTGCTGCTTGTTCGTGTTTGTTTTGCTTTCCTAACTCATGCATGCATAGTCTGTTCCTATGCTTGGTGGTATTTTATTGTGAGCTCATTGTGAAATTTTCTGCACAGAGTTTGTGCCGAGATGAGTGGGAGTTCTCATCTCTAAAGCTTAGTTTATTCATTTTTAAAATGAAGATAATAGGAGAGCCTATTTTAAAGGCCTGTTTTGTGAAATTGAAACAAGAAAATGACCATAAAGTGCTTAGCACAGCGTTGGGAACATATTAACGTCACAAAAAAAATGTCAAGTGTTACTTTTAAAAGTATATAAAAACAATATATTGATTTAAGTAATTGTTTCCTGCTTCCTCCATCAGAATATAAACTCTATGAATCACACAAGCTTTGAGGTCCTGTGTACCATTTTATTTCTTCAGTGTCCAGGAGAGAGCATAATATATTTAGACACTCAGTAAAATACTCATTGACTAAATGAATGAATGGATGCCATCAAAGTGGAACAGCCTCGATGAAAAGATTACTAATGAAAGCCTTTGAAATCAAAAGCAGTCAACATAATCTTCTGCATTCATAGATGGAATAACTTATGAGACGAAAAACCCAGCAACAATTTTGTAAGATAATATTTGTGAAATTTAGCATAGCCAGAGTTGAGCTTAAGTTTTTAGTAGAGCAGCAAAATTATTAAATTATTATTCAAGTGTATTACATTAATGTTTTAATTGTTTTTAATACCTACTGTAACACAAAGTAACAAGTGTTTAGTGTTTGTATACAATTGAGTTATAACCTATTGTCCTCTTTATATTGAAACTTGAAATATACCTTACCTAAATTATCAGGAAAATGCTGAAGATATGTTTCTGTATGCCTTTCATTATTCAGAGTAAGTGTCTATACTGGCTAAATTCATTTGTCACTTCTATCAACTACTTTTTTCCTTTATGTACATCTAAACTGTCATAAACACAACATAAATGATGTTATAGTTGATATAGAAAAGATGAAGTCCAAGTTTTGTTTCGGTCATGTGTTGTTTCCCGTGGATACACATTGGGCACTCCTACTCCACACCTCAGGCTAACAAATGCAAAATAGTCCCGGGAGGACAAGTGAAATCCCCAACACAGAAACTTTCATTTGCATCTTAACAAATTGTAGGTAAGCCTTCAGTTTGGACACACATTCTCCAGGCTGGCTAAGTTTTATAGATGTCCCTGAGGGGGTCTCCATGAAGACGTTTCAGATTCCATCACAAGGCATTATTGGGGCACTTTCAAGCCTTCGTGTAATGAAAGAGAAGAGCATAATTCTTCCATCACGCAGCCAGCGTTTGTCTCATTCTGCAGCAGGTAATCTAAAACAGATGTAACAGAAGCTATCCTGGGAATCGGCAGATATGCTAAGCATAGTGGAAGGCCTTCTCATTTTTATAGCAGTTAGTGAATCAGTCCTGGGGGTTTTAGGGAATGGATTTATTGGACTTGTAAACTGTATGGACTGTGTGAAGAACAAAAAGTTTTCTATGATTGGCCTCATCCTCACCGGCTTAGCTACTTCCAGAATTTGTCTGATATTGATAGTAACTGTAGATGGATTTATAAAGATATTCTCTCCAGATATGTACTCTTCTGGTCACCTAATTGATTATATTAGTTACTTATGGATAATTATCAATCAATCAAACATCTGGTTTGCCACCAGCCTCAGCACCTTCTACTTCCTGAAGATAGCAAATTTTTCCCACCACATGTTTCTCTGGTTGAAGGGTAGAATCAATTGGGTTCTTCCCCTTCTGATGGGATCCTTGTTTATTTCATGGCTCTTTACGTTCCCTCAAATTGTGAAGATTCTTAGCGACAGTAAAGTGGGGAATGGAAACGCAACCTGGCAGCTCAACATGCCGAAGAGTGAGTTCTTTAATAAGCAGATTTTGGTCAACGTAGGAGTCCTTCTCCTCTTCACGCTATTCCTGATTACGTGTTTCCTGTTAATCATTTCCCTTTGGAGACACAGCAGGCGGATGCAATTGAATGTCACTGGATTGCAAGACCCCAGTACAGAAGCGCATATGAAAGCCATGAAAGTTTTGATATCTTTTATCATCCTCTTTATCTTGCATTTTATAGGCCTGGCCATAGAAATAGCATGCTTCACAATGCCAGAAAAAAAATTGCTGTTTATTTTTGGTATGACGACCACAGTCTTGTACCCCTGGGGTCACTCATTTATCCTCATTCTCGGAAACAGCAAGCTAAAGCAAGCCTCTCTGAGAGTATTGCAGCAGGTCAAGTGCTGTTAAGACAGGGCAACTGTGTGGGGAGAAATGGATGTTCTAGGGGAATATTCTAGTGAAGAGGAAGCCCCTGCAGTTCTGTTCCACTTGCACGACATACTCGCATCAGATGTACCTGTGTTACTGAGCGTCACTAAACTCTCCCATAATTATTTTGACTACGTTGTAGGAAATTTCACTCTTCACCATGAAAATTCAGTGGCTCGGTCAGTTTCCGTGCACTCACGCCTTTCCACACACCTCTCAGAGGAGAAACAGCTTGGAGACTATTCACTGTAAGGGTTTCACTGGTGGGAATAAGCACCTCAAACTAGAGTTTTCACGGTGCTTGACTTGACTTCCGTGAAGCACTAACAGCCTTTCACCAAGAAGACCCGTAGAAAAAAGAAGACGGGACGAAGGAAATTGTAATCGATCTCGCTGTTTAGAATGTGGATGTGAGAGACAGAGACCGAGATGCAGCTTTTGAGTGTGCATTTTAAAGTTTTTAAAAGATCACTTTTATTTTCACTGTTTAAATCTTAATGTTCTTTTTTTTTTCCTTTTTTTTTTTTTAACTGGCATGTGTTTGGTGGAGCAGCAGTAGTGACAGCAGCAGGTGTTCTGTAGGAAATAGCTCAGGAAGCAGTCTACATGGGGGACAGGGGATCAGAGCACTGATCAAACGAGTCTTTATATTCTTCAAACCCACTCATTTGAGATGAAGCAAAATCATGAACCAACTAGAGTTGAGCTGAGCGAAGATTCTGCTAGAAGTACAGATCCAAAGGACTCACCAGGGTCACTGAGTTGTGTTGAGGGACACAAGACTGAAGCCAGCATAGAATCAGTGTGAAGTGTGAGATGCTCTGCTCTAGGGTCTTACACATATTTACATTCATACACACAAACCTGCGCTCACAGACATTTACAATGCTGGTTTTCAATTTTTTTTTTTTTTAGCGTTTTATTTATTTTTGAGAGAAAGAGAGAGACAGAAGTGTAAGCAGGAGAGGGGAGAGAGAGAGAGGGAGAGGGAGACACAGAATCCAAAGCAGGCTCCGGGCTCCGAGCTGTCGGCACAGAGCCCGATGCGGGGCTTGAACTCACGAACCACGAGATCATGACCTGAGCCGAAGTTGGACGCTCAACTGACTGAGCCACCCAGGTGTCCCTAAAATGCTGATTTTTAAAGTGAATATTTGTATCCAACCCAGAATGTGACCTGAGTCACCTATTTTGGCAACTTGTAAAAGTCCATGGACCCTATATGATGGCCTGGGGCCTAGAAGATATCTAAATATAAGGGCTTAATTCATTTGATAGTTTTTGAACACTAACTCTGCTAGGTGCCGAGGCTATAGTACTGAACAAGAGGCCAATGTAATGAGTAAGATATTCTGGTAGAAAAGCAAATAAATAGCAAATAATAAACAATTCTATTTATGGTGTTGGGAGAGAAAAAAAACTAAAGGGTGCTAAGCAAATGACCTGATTTGGTCCTGCGTGTAGAGAAGGTGTCATTGAGCTTGAAATGTTTTTGTTTTGTTTTGTTTTAGATCTGAATAATGCCTAAGAGTGAGATGGGCAGAACAGGAGAGATTTGGGGTGGGTGCATAGGTGTCAAAGCAAGAAGGAGTAGAGGGCATTGCAGGAAATGAAAGTCCAGCATGACTAGTATATAGAGAGCGCAGTATTTGAAATCATTTTTTAAAGAAAAATTCCAATATCAGGGCACCTGGGTGGCTCAGTTGGCTAAGTGTCCAACTCTCTGATTCCGGCTCAGGTCATGATCTCATGGGTCGTGCATTCGAGCCCTGTGTGGGCTCTGGGCTGATAGGCAGTAGCCTGCTTGGGATTCTCTCTCTCCCTCTCTCTCTCTCTCCCCCTCCCCTGCTTGCTTCTCGCTCTCTCTCAAAATCAATAAATAGAACATTTTTTAAAATTCCAATATGGAAGAACTCGATAAATTCCTCGCAGTTGCTAAGTTGCCCCGTAGAAACAGCAAGCTAATATTTTGATAGCGAGAAACATGACCCACCCTATTTTAATCTCAAAATCATTCAAGATTATTATTTTTCAAGTTATTACTTTGACCACAAAACATCTTTTTAATTTGCATATATTTGATCACTAACTAAGTTAAGCACTTGTACAGAATTATTAACCAACGGCATATAATTCGGGAGAATTGTTCATTTGTTTTCCTTCTGTTTTTTTTATTCATGCCTTGTAATGTTTCTTACCAAGTTGACAATATATATATATTAACATTATGCCATATATGTTATGATCTTTTTTCTTAATTTGCTGTTCAGTAAATACCTTAATTTGTGGTGTTTGTGGAAATAAGTTTGTAATGTATATGAACTCAAATCCCTTTGTTTACATTTACGATTTCTTCCACTGCTATTTTGAAAAACATTTGATTTGTTTTTATTGGCGTATGTTCCTTTCATCCATTTTTTTTGTCTGATTATAAAATCAAACTGTTTCGCTGCACCTAAAATTCAAAAACACAGAGTACTAAGGAGAAATTAAGACTGTGCATATTTGTAACACTTACCTAACTAGTGTTAACATGTTTCTGTGTGGATTTCAAGACAAATTTCAAAATAGACAGGTATAGATACATAGGTACGTTGCTTAAAAATTTGTTTTGATTACATTTATATGTAAACTAGATGGATAAGTCCTTTATCCACAAACAGCAGGATTATAGATGATTTTTGTTTTCTTCTTTTAGCGTTTTGTAAATTTCAAAATTTTCTGTAATATATGCAATAATTGAAGTAATCAGGGAAATATAATCAAAGAAAAAACAGGATACATGAATATAAAATCTGTTTGGGGGGCGCCTGGGTGGCTCAGTCGGTTGAGCGTCCAACTTCGGCTCAGGTTGTGATCTCACGGTCTGTGAGTTCGAGCCCCACATTGGGCTCTGTGTCGACAGCTCAGAGCCTGGAGTCTGCTTTGGATTCTGTCTCCTTCTCCCTCTGTCCCTCCCCATTTGTGCTCTCTCTGTCTCTCAAAGATAAATAAATGTAAAAACAAAAATAAAAAAAAAATCTGTTTGGTTAACTTTCTTTGAGGAATGATAAAAAACAGCATTCTCCAGAGTTTTCATAAACTTTAAGTACCAACTCTAAATGTTTACTGCCTTGGCAGGTCTGATAATTTAGTTAATTGTTTGTACTCTCTTTTTTTTTTTTACTTTCATTAATTAAAAAGTTTTAGGGGTGCCGGGGTGACTCAGTGAGTGAAGTGACCTACTCTTGGTTTTGGCTCAGGTCATGATGTCATGGGCTGTAGGACAGAGCCCTATTTCGGGCTCGGCACTGACAGTGTAGAGCCTGCTTGGGATTCTCTCTCTGCTCTTCCTCTGCTCATGCTCTCTCTCCCTCAACATAAATAAGTAAATAAAAACCTTTTTAAAAAGTTAAACAAATTTTAACTGCAGTATCATTGACATATAATATTAAATTAGTTTGGGGTGTGGTTCAATAATTGCATACAATATAAAATGCTGACCACCAAAAGCATAAAACCACATTACAGACTATATTCCATACGCTGTGCTTTATCTGCCAGTGACTCATTTATCTTATAACTGGGAGTTTGTACCTCCTAGTCCCCTTCACCCATGTTGCCCTCTCCCTTAGCAACCATCAGCTGGTTCTCCGTATTTATGAATCTGTTTCTCTCCTTGTTGTCGTGTACTGGCTTGATTCTGACTCCGGGTCGTCGGATGTTTTGTGATTCTGTTTGGAACTTGGTTTCATTAGAACTGTACCTGTGGGGATTGTTTAAAGAACTCCCAGCGGTAAAGTGTCTTTACAGTGCCCTCTGCCAGAAAGGATGTGACTTTGCTTGTGAGGCTGCGGGGGGATACCACCTGTCCTGTACTTCTTTAAATTGCATTTTCAGTTCATGATTTTCTAGGCTGCACTGGTGGTACCAATTCTGGTCACAAATATGCTTGTGGGAGAGTTTATTCTTGGAAATTCTCAGAATAACAGATCTATTACATTCTCCCTTCAATTCAGTGCGATCAAGAAGTAAATACCCCTAATTTTAACCTTTTGTTAGGCATCCAGAGTTTTTTCATTTGCTTTTAAGGGATTGCCTTTCAGGAGTCTTGCTTTATTGATTGCATTCCATCTGACTTCTAACCGTGGAGAGGCCCAAGGTAGGTACCCTACCCGCCATGCGCATGGTCCTTTAAAATGTATGTTCTAGGGGCGCCTGGGTGGCTCAGTCGGTTGAGCGTCCGACTTCAGCTCAGGTCACGATCTCACGGTTCGTGAGTTCGAGCCCCGCGTCAGGCTCTGGGCTGATGGCTCAGAGCCTGGAGCCTGCTTCCGATTCTGTGTCTCCCTCTCTCTCTGCCCCTGCCCCATTCATGCTCTGTCTCACTCTGTCTCAAAAATAAATAAACATTAAAAAAAAAATTAAAAAAAAAAAAATAAAATAAAATGTATGTTCTGGTATAAAGGAGGTTGAAAATGCCCCTCCCCCCACTACTTTCAGCCCTTCTTTTTCCCCTCAAAATTTGCAATTTCCCACCATTTTTGGCATCTGAGAATATTTTTTAAAAATTTTCCTGGCAGCTGAGCCATGCACTTAATGTAATTATGAACTTGTTTTCCCATCTTTTAATGTATTCTGGACTGGAGGGATTTCTCCAGACATCTGGTTTTCTGTACCCTTGAAAGCAAAAGTTGGTTGTTCTTTTCTAGCTTCTATTTTTTTTTTTTTTTTTAGTAAATGCATTCAAAGCTATATATTTTCTGCATAAATATTGATTTAGATACGTTCTGCAATGTTGACACATAGTTTTTATACTGTCAATCAGCTCAAAGAGCTTCAAAGTATTCCTTGTAATTTCCTTTTAATTCAAGAGTTAACGGAATGATTTTCTAGCTATATGAGACTTGTAAAGGTAGCTTCTGTGTTGATATTTTATTTTATTGAAGTTGGGTCAGGCAACATATTTGTATGATGCTTGGCCTAGGAATAAGATTTATTTGGGGGCACCTGGGTGGCTCAGTCAGTTAAACGTCCGACTTCGGCTCAGGGCATGATCTCGCGGTCTGTGAGTTCGAGCCCCACGTTGGGCTCTGTGCTGACAGCTCAGAGTCTGGAGCCTGTTTCAGATTCCGTGTCTCCCTCTTTCTCTCTCCTCCCCCCGCTCATGCTCTGTCTCTCTCTTCTCAAAAATAAATAAACGTCAAAAAATTAAAAAAAAGAAAAGAAAGATTTATTTGGCCTAATATATGACCCACTTTGGTGAATGTTCCATGTTTTCTTGAAAGGAGTTTGATGGTGCTACAGTCAAACTTACATGGATGAGATGAACCATATTAATGATACTGCTTTTTTACACCCATGTTTATTATGTGTTAATTTGAAATTGACGATATGCGTTCATTCATGATGACTGAGTGATTGATTGATTGATGAGTCATTTGTAGCTGCATTTAACTTTTTCTTTAAAAAAATTTTTTTTAATGTTTATTTATTTTTGAGACAGAGGGAGACAGAGCATGACTGGGGGAGGGTCAGAGAGAGGGAGACACACAATCTGAAACAGGCTCCAGGCTTTGAGCTGTCAGCACAGAGCCCGACGCGGGGCTCAAACTCACAGACCGTGAGATCATGACCTGAGCTGAAGTCAGACGCTCAACCGACTGAGCCACCCAGGCGCCCCATGTAGCTGCATTTAACTTGAAGCAATATTAATAATTTTAATTGCATTTGTGGTCGTTACCCTTATTTATTTATTTATTGAGAGATTCGGGGTGGGGGAAGGGGCAGAGGGAGAGGGAGAGAGAATCTTAATCAGGCTCCACACTCAGCACAGAGCCCAGTGCAGGTCTTGATCTCATGATGTGAGGTCGTGACCTGTTCTGACGTCAAGAGTCAGACACTTAACCAACTGAGCCACCCGAGCATTTCCAGTACTTTCACTATTATTTTGTTTACTTATATTAAAAGCCCTGTTTGTCCATTCATGTAGGTTTTTTCTTTAAGTTTTCTTTTGTCCACGTTAAAAAATCGCTAATTTTGTTACTTTGCTTCCTGTTTAATTACTGTGTGTTCCATCTGTATATTTGCGACATTTCTGTATTTTTCTTCTATTGTCTCCTGCAGAAAACAAATATCTGAGTTTTGATCCTTTGTTTACTATTAGAATTTCAAAATTATGATCATTGAGTGGACATTTTTACACTTACCATAATGCGGTCATATGAATTCTCTATCTTCTCATTTCTTTTTTTTTTAATTTTGCATGCTTCTTCTAATTTTCTTCCCCTCCTTTCCTATAGTCTATTGATACCACAGTTTCATGTGCTGGTTTAAAAATATCTTTATCTTCATCCCAAGTAAAAGAAGAAGCTTAGCTTGTCTTATCTATTTCTAGTCTTTCCTATGTTGCTTATTTTTCTGGTCTGCAGTTTCAAGTTTTAAAAGTTGTGTTTTTATTTAAAATGTCTTTTTATTATGGTAAAATATATACAACAAAAAGTATGCCATTTTTTTTAAAATTTTTTTTTTTTAACGTTTTTATTTTTGGGACAGAGAGAGACAGAGCATGAACGGGGGAGGGGCAGAGAGAGAGGGAGACACAGAATCGGAAACAGGCTCCAGGCTCTGAGCCATCAGCCCAGAGCCTGACGCGGGGCTCGAACTCCCGGACCGCGAGATCGTGACCTGGCTGAAGTCGGACGCTTAACTGACTGCGCCACCCAGGCGCCCCAAAAAGTATGCCATTTTAACCACTTTGTTTATTTGAGAGAGAGAGAGAGCATGGCAGTGAGGTAGGGGCAGAGACAGAGAGAGGGAGAGAGGGGATCCCATGCTGTTAGCACAGAGCCCGACACGGGGCTCAGTCTCATGAACCGTGAGATCATGATCTGAGCCCAAATCAAGAGTCGTCAGATGCTTAACTGACTGAGCCACCCCAGCACCCCTGCTTTTTCATATTTTTCAAATGGACAATTACGTATATTAGACTGTTATTCTGTTTTTC
The DNA here is from genome assembly GCF_022837055.1 of Prionailurus viverrinus. Lineage (NCBI taxonomy): Eukaryota > Metazoa > Chordata > Mammalia > Carnivora > Felidae > Prionailurus > Prionailurus viverrinus. The sequence continues at coordinate 42,246,369 of NC_062567.1, read as the reverse complement.
AGAACTCCAGGTGATCTGTTCAGAGAAGCGGAGGTTTAAAAAAAATGTTTTTTAACATTTATTCATTTTTGAGAGACAGACAGAGACAGAACATGAGCGGGGGAGGGACACAGAGAGAAAGGGTGACCTAGAACCTGAAGCAGGCTCCAGGCTCCAAGCTGCTGTCAGCCCAGAGCCTGACGTGGGGCTTGAATCACAAACTGGGAGATCATGACCTTACCCGAAGTTGGATGCTTAACGGACCGAGCCACCCAGGCGCCCCCAGAGAAGCAGAGGCTTTAGAACGACCCTAGAAGTGACAAAAGCCAGATGCCGTCCATAAGGTCCACACCCTGAGAAAAAGATGAGTTAGACTGTGTGCGCACTGCACTTGGCTACAGAAGAGTAGCAATGAAGAGGCATGCAAAATGCTTGGGGCATGAGGTCACGGTCAGGAAGGCAGCGCCTCTCAGGGAGACAGCAAGACACAACAGAAAGCTGAAGCAGCATCTCTTTGAGGCACAAGCCAAGATCAAGCAAGACAGGTAAGAGAAACAAGGTAAAACTGGAAAATAAGAGGAAGTCTGTCCATAGAATAACGACATATAATAATGAAAATGTCCAAACTGTAGTAACTCAAGAAGATCCCAGGGGGAGCCTGGGTGGCTCAGTCAGTAAAGCATCCGACTTCAGCTCAGGTCGCAATGTCACTGTTAGTTGGTTCGAGCCCTGCATCGGGCTCTGTGCCGACAGCTCAGAGCCTGGAGCCTGCTTCAGATTCTGCATCTCTCTCTCTCTGTGTGTCCCTCCCCCTTTCACACACTGTTTCTCTCTCTCAATAATAAATAAATATTAAAAATATTTTTTTTAAAAAAGAAGATCCCAGAGCTGAGAAATAAAGACCACCCAGCTTCAACCTTAGCCCTTCAACTGTCAAAAAAAAAAATTTGCCTTGCTAGTAGTTGGTGCAGGGATAGCCTTAAGATTCCAAGAACCACCACAACAGTAATCATAACAGCGAAAATAAAATATCTACATACATATAAAACTACTGCAGGAAAAAAAAGCAGGTACACACACACACACACACACAAAGGGAAAACCAACCTTTTCAGCATTTTCAGTACATGAATATACACTAGAAAAGTAACAACCATGAAACAGGGGGAAATTAATACACATGCTAAGATGAATTCAAGAGAATGAAACAAGTGAAAAACACCCTGAACCACAAATGAAACACTCAAAGAAGAGGTGTTCTAAACAATGGGAAGACATGACACAGAAGCTGATAGAAATAAAACCAAAAATTGAAAGAAAGAAAAACCACCCGAGAAGTGAAGAGAAATTTTAACGCGTGTAGGAGCACATAGACCTAACAAAGTAGTAAAGGAGATAAAAGATAGACACGAGAAAGGAGGAAGGAACACAGAAATGGTGAAAGACAATAATATGAAAGAGGAAAAGGCAAATATGAAAAAGCAGGCCTTGGTAAACAAATAACTGGCTCCCTGAAGAGAAAAAACAAAGTAAGGAAATGGGCTAATACTTAAAAAGAGGATTTAAGAGGGGGCGCCCGGGTGGCGCAGTCGGTTAAGCGTCTGACTTCAGCCAGGTCACGATCTCGCGGTCCGGGAGTTCGAGCCCCGCGTCAGGCTCTGGGCTGATGGCTCAGAGCCTGGAGCCTGTTTCCGATTCTGTGTCTCCCTCTCTCTCTGCCCCTCCCCCGTTCATGCTCTGTCTCTCTCTGTCCCAAAAATAAATAAACGTTGAAAAAAAAAAAGAGGATTTAAGAAAGCGTTTTAAAAATAAATTTCTTAAAGGGACGCCTGGGTGGCTCAGTCGATTGAGAGTCGGACCTCGGCTCAGGTTACGATCTCTTGGCTGTGGGTTGGAGCCCCAGATTGGACTTTCTGTCGTCATTGCAGAGCCTGCTTTGGATCCTCTGTCTCCCTCTTTACCCCTCCCCAACTAGCTCTCTCTCAAAAATGAATAAACATTAAAAAAATAAACGAACATTAAAAAAAAATAAATTTCTTGACGCCATACGTTGGCATGACAGCACACATGGGAAAATTGTTCGGGAAAGGTAAGCTCAGAGACATACCCCTACTCATCATGCTAGACTTTAAATGTAAAGATAAACGGCTCTGAGTAAACAGGCAAAGAAAACAAGTCACTCGAAAGGGAAAGAATAAAACCTGATATCCGGCTTCTCAACAGCATTCGTCCACAACAGGAAAAAGAGAGCAAAATTTACACTAAGCGCAAGGAAAAAAGCGTGAGCCAATAATATTCTAACTAGCCACACTGTCTTCCAAGTACCAAGGTTGTTGGGGAAGGGAAGATGCTTTTAACATACAAGGACTCAGGAAATACTGTATCTACCAGCCATTCATGAGAAATAGATTAGAGGCTGACTTTATCTAATTAAGAGATGGTTGGGGGAACTTTGGCAAAAGGAATGGTGGTGAAGTCTAATACACTTAACTATAGACCGAAGTCTAAAGTAAAAAGAGGGCTGGTGAATGATTGCAATATTACACTGCAAAAATGTATAGATAGAGGACAGGAGATTCCAAGTTGCTGGGTGATTTGTGAGGAAGTAGGGAGAATGAGCTCTTCAAAGTGACAAAGAAAGGAAACACCCAGGCCAGCTTCGCCTCAGTTGGACGATGGGGTGTGAGAGGGAGAACAGTTACCACTTGAAAGGGTGCAGAGGAAGCAATGTCCATAGAGTAGAGTCAGGATTTAGTTGTGAGGCCTTATTTTATATATATAATATATATAATAATATATATATATATTATATATTATATTAATATTATATATATAATATATATAATATATATTATATATAATATATATATAATATAATATATATATTATATTAATATTATATATATTAATATTATATATAATATTATATAATAATACATTATATAATATAATAATATAATACATAATAATATATATTATATATATAATTTATAAAAATATATATTAAATATATTATATACATATATATATAATTTCTTGTCAAATTGGTTTCCATACAACACCCATTGCTCATCCCATCAAGTGCCCTCCTCCCTGCCCATCACCCACTTTCCCCTCCCTCCCACCCCCCATCAACCCTCAGTTTGTTCTCTGTTTTCAAGAGTCTCTTATGGTTTGGCTCTCTCCCTTTCTAACTTTTTTTTTTTCCCTTCCCCTCCCCGCTGGTCTTCTGTTAAGTTTCTCAGGATCCACGTATGAGTGAAAACATACAGTATCTGTCTTTCTCTGCCTGACTCATTTCACTGAGCATAATGTGAGGTCTTAAAATAAGGCATCTATGGATAAAATTGAGGGGACTAGGAACTTGTCCGGGCACCCAATTACATCTTCCTTTTCATTAACCTTTAACTTAAACCTAGCATTCTTTCTAGGTATGAATGCAGGTAGCAATCATAGAAACATTAGCAGTTCCTGTGATTTTTACTTCTAGAAATCACAAATCACTATTGTTTGAGAGACCTCAAATTATCATTTACCTTTATTACTGCTCTTTCTGCCAGATGAAAAGAGAAGCACAGAAATGACCATATCGCATTAAAAATATACTTTAATTGGGGCACTTGGCTGGCTCAGTTGAAAGAGCATGAGACTTTTGATCTTGGGGTCATAAGTTTGATCCCCACATTGGGTATAAAGATGACTTAAATATACATAAATATATACAATACATATACTTTAATTTATCTGGATTCCTCTAAAATTCCATGTATTTTCATTTTGTTCACTTAAAAAAATTATTCTGAAGACATCACAGTCTTCACCAATCTGCCAAAGTTTAAGACCTTCTGAGCTCAAAGAAAGAAGGTAAAATGAACTGTCAGAAAAATGAATGAGAACATAAGTTTCTGGCTGATGACTTACTGTGAATTGCAGTGGACATAGTGAGGGATTTGGAGTGTGTGCGGGGGGGGGGGGGGGTAGATGAAGTCAGCGAATAATTAAAAATACGAGTTGTCTGAAAATAAGACCAGTATGGCAGCATTCCATTCTTGATACATGTGGAAAATATAGTCATTTGCCTGACTTGACCTGCAATAATCAGTAGCATAATTAAAGAGAAAATGTCAACAGAGAATGTAAGATTCTAAAGAATGGTACAAAGTATTTCAACGAGGAAAAGAAAATGAATTTAAAGGAACATCTGCCTAGCTGTGTTTGTGTTCGAGCGCTTCCGATTGCAAGAGATTTCGAGAAATGACACAAGTGAACATGCTGAACCTAGACTCTATAAAGGGGCAGCTATTATCAATACGTTGCCCCAGATCCAGTGTTGGGATCTATCCTCTTTGGTCTGAAATCCTTAGAGTCCGTTGTTACATGTGTGCTTTGACTGTCAGCCAACATAAATGTGTGAAATCTTGCAATTCTTTTGGAGGATAAATGTTTTCCCTCTTGGTCAGATTTTGTAATTATCTTCCCACTTTGTCCTCTCCCCCACTGCCTGGACCTCGCTGCAGTAGGACCTTGGTTCTGAGTCTAGAGACAAAAATGGTGACTGAGGTGGGTCTTAAGGGAAATAGGCATCGCTTTGCATGGTAACTTTCCCGGGTGAGGTTGCTATACGGTCTTCAAGCAAAATGAGGCAGATTCCCTCTGACATGGGAAGGTGGACTGCCTCCACCAGAAAGGAGTTTGAGATTCTCAGCTTTATTTATCCAAGTGCACCTAGATATCCTCATTCCCAGTTTTAAGGTCCTACTCATTTCCCATCATTGCTCTAAATTTCATTCGATGAGACTTGATGAGTCTGTGAATACATCTGGTATGGTAAATCTCTTATCTACACAATTAACTTTTAGATCTGACTTACAGCCATAAAAAACAAGTGAATCTTTCAGGGCCACCACAGACCTCTGGTTTTCAGACTGTCAGGAGGTGAAATTTAAAATCTCAACTTGTCGTAAGTTCTCCTTACGCAGGTGGAAATAGCCATGCCACTCACAGTCCTTTTAGTCATTACTAATGCATTAAAAGACAAGAACAGTAGCCACTTCATCTGCAAATAAGGGAAATTATCATTTATCTTATTTTTTATTTTATTAAAACAATTTTTTTATATTGATTTATTTTGGGGAGAGCACAAGCGTAGGAGGGGCAGAGAGAGGGAGACAGAGGATCTGAGGCAGGCTCGGTGCTGACAGGCTGATAGCAGTGAGCCCGACCGGGGGCTCCAATTCACAAACTGAGAGATCATGACCGGAGCCAAAGTCAGATCCTCAACTGGTGCCCTGGGAAATTATCATTTAAATAGAGGTGGCATCTCAAACAAGGGTGCAAGATGGATTACCAAATCAATATAATTGAAACAAGTGGATAGCCATCTTGGACCCATAAGTCAAGTTGGATCCACACTTGATAATGTAGATATATATACATATATATGCCCAAATTGTTTTTTAAGTGTTCTGTTGTTAAAAAACAAAAACAAAAAAAAAAAAAACAAATCATGAAAATAAAAGAGAAAAATACAGGAAAAGTTCAATGGAGAAATTTTCTAACTATAATTCAAAATCCAGAAGTCATAGAGACTGATAAATAGAACTATATGAAATTTGAAAACTTGGGGCGCCTGGGTGGCGCAGTCAGTTAAGCGTCCGACTTCAGCCAGGTCACGATCTTGCGGTCCGTGAGTTCGAGCCCCGCGTCAGGCTCTGGGCTGATGGCTCGGAGCCTGGAGCCTGTTTCCAATTCTGTGTCTCCCTCTCTCTCTGCCCCTCCCCCGTTCATGCTCTGTCTCTCTCTGTCCCAAAAATAAAATAAAAACGTTGAAAAAAAAAATTAAAAAAAAAAAAAAAGAAAACTTTTGCTTACATTTAAAAAATACATGGAGGGGCGCCTGGGTGGCTCAGTTGGTTGAGCCGACCGACTTTGGCTCAGGTCATGATCTCACGGTTCGTGAGTTCGAGTCCCATATTGGGCTCTGTGGTGACTGCTCAGAGCCTGGAGCCTGCTTCTGATTCTGTGTCTCCCTCTCCCTCGGCCCTTCCCCTGCTCATGCTGTGTCACTCTCACTCTCAAAAATAAATAAACATTAAAAAAACAAAAATAAAAAATACGCGGAAAGGCTAAATACAAATGGCAAAGTGGGAAATATTGTCGATACAGAACATGGGAAAAGTGCTAACTTCTCTAAGGTATAAACACCATAGAAATTCATTAAAAGGGTAGAAAAATGAGCAAATATGTAAGTAGTCCACCAAAAAAAATTCAAATGGCTTTTAAATATGTAAAAAGGTACTTGACTCCTAACCCACCTAATGGGTGGCACTCTTCGTCTCCAGTCCTCAATGTCTCAGACTCAGGGTCTGTTGTCACCAACATACGTAAAACACGTATACAAATGAGGTTGGGCATTTGCTTGAGATCATCACCTCAAGCCCTTTTTCTCTGACAGAGCAGCCCCTCCAGTGATAGCAAAGCCTAGAAGCCTCCAGCTTACATGTTAAGCTGGTGAAACATTAAAGTCAGTGCAAGAGAATATTACTATACTTTGGTTTATTGTTTTGTGGATTTAGATGCTATGTGTCTTAAATCACGAAACAACCAAAAATGCACACAAATACTAGCAATATGATCCAGTATGTTTTGTCTTTGAAATTGGTATCCGTTATTAAAGAGGCATTATAAGGAAGATCGCAGTCAGATTTTAACAAAGCATAATCGGCTGCATACAAGTACAGATTCTGAGGTGAAATTCTGTGTTATAACAGGCACAACTCGAATATCTTCGGTGCTCAGTCTTCCCCATTCCCGGGCGAAAGAGCTGGAAATAAAATAACCGTCCTTACAAGAAAATTGAAAACCACAAGTGCCCTACCTGAGTTATTCTAATTAATGAAGTGAATACATTGCTGTAAGGCTGAAATTAGTCACATTAACTATCTACACTCTAAATTAGCAATCGTTTTTAATCTCCCAAACATGCATTTTGCACAAAATGGACCATAACGTGGGGGTACTTTGCAAGTCATCATAGGTGGTCATGTTGCCACGTCTCCGAATTAAATTGGATCCATCGTTTTCCAAGTAATTGATTCTTTCTTGCAGTTCCTGGTCTAAAGCTTAAATTCAAAGACTCCAAAATATACAGAGCTTAAAAGGAGAAAGGTTGTGCAAATCCAAGAAATCAGATCCATTCCTATTTGCATCTTAGAGGCTTGCAATCATCTCTTCACTTGAGAGCCAGGACTGGTCAATCAGTGGAGTTGGCAGGCAGGCCATTGTCATCCGGGGCAGACCTGGCTATTTCACTGACCTGGATCAATGCCGACAAAGAGGGCAGAAAAAGACAACTACCCGGCAGGACGACAGTGGCAGACTTAAACACCATCCTTCACTGGTCAGCTGAAAGCAGACACCATCATCGGTGATATCCGAGACAGGAACTCTGCTGACATGCCAAGTGCAGTGGAGGTAATATATATGGTCTTGATTGCTGGTGAATTGACTATAGGGATCTGGGGAAATGGATTTATTGTACTGGTTAACTGCACTGGTTGGCTCCAAAGGCGAGATAGCTCCGTGATTGACATCATCCTGGTGAGTTTGGCCATCTCCAGAATCTGTGTGTTGTGTGTGGTATCTGTAGATGGCTTTGTTCTGCTGCTCTCTCCACATGCGTATGCTCAAAATGAGACAGTAAACACTTTGGATGCTTTCTGGACACTGAGCAACCATTCAAGTGTCTGGTTCACTGCTTGCCTCAGCATTTTCTACTTACTGAAGATAGCCAACATATCCCACCCGGTGTTCCTCTGGCTGAAGCTAAACGTTACTAGAGTCGTCCTGGGGCTTTTTCTGGCGTCCTTCCTCACCTCCATAATTATTAGTGTCTTTTTGAAAGAGGGATCCTGGGGTCACGTCGAAGTCAATCATGAGGAAAACATAACTTGGGAATTCAGAGTGAGTAAAGCCCCAAGCGCTTTCAAACTGATTATCCTGAACCTGGGGGCTCTAGTTCCCTTTGCTCTGTGCCTAATCTCCTTTGTCTTGTTACTTTTCTCCCTCTTTAGACACACTAAGCAGATGAAACTTTACGCCACCGGGTCCAGGGACTGTAGCACAGAGGCACACATGAGGGCCATAAAGGCAGTGACCATCTTTCTGCTTCTCTTCATCATGTACTATGCAGTCTTTCTTGTAGTCACTTCTAGCTTCCTGATTCCTCAAGGACGGTTAGTGCTGATGTTTGGTGGCATAGTCACTGTCATTTTCCCATCAAGCCATTCGTTCATCCTGATCATGGGCAACAGCAAGCTGAGGGAGGCCTTTCTGAAGGTGCTAAGGTGTGTGAAGGGCTTCCACAAAAGAAGGAAACCTCTTGTTCCACAGAGAATCCTGAATACGGGGAGAAAGAAATCAACAAAAGACTGTCTCCCTTCTCCCCGGGGATTACATTCATTTGCTTAATTGTATGCTGTTAAGAGTCATGCATATCTATCATTATTCTAAATTTCCCTTTGTGTTCCTTCACATTTCCATCTTGTTTAACTTTAAGTCAAATGTTCTCATCGAGCCACGTGCATTTCCTTGTGTCTGCAGGAAAGATGAGCCTAAGGCAAAGAGGTTCTCCTTTCTGTCATATTCTGGTAAAAACCTTGAGCTCAAAAAGCAGCAGAAGAATTTCAGGCAAACAGGCTGCGGGGAAGAGGTTTTAAAACATATCAGCCCTTCCTATAAAATCGATCCTATAAGAAACTGTACTTCTTCTGAGCCAGGGGAGGTCAGTTCTTATTTTTTTCTGCTCTACCCCCTCCATTTCTAGAATGATTTGTCCCATTAAGGAAGGAGATAAAACACTGGGTGAGACCCTCTCTAGGGTGAAATATAATGTAGGAAAAGAGATGTGATCTCAAGAAAATGTTTGACTAGGAAAAGGAGTGTGGGGTCTACAGTTAAGGGATATGTATATCAAAACCACCCAGCTTTAGAGTCAATTCTCAAAGATTCTTTGAAATGTTTTCTCTACCCTTCTAGACTCAAGAATCTTTGACATGTTTGTTTGTTTGTTTGTTTGTTTTTTCTCTCTTAGCATCATTATCTTTTCTATTCTGTTTCTGGTAACATTTTACAGATAACTAGGTTTCCTTAAATTATTAATTTCATGCTTTCCTGTAACACATTATGCAATAGAAATAGGAAATATACTACATATGTTATTTACATTACTTAAGTACTTAAATACAAGAAGAAGAACCCTCGTTCTGTGATTTGTATTACTTCGAGTTAAATTTATTGTGGAATGGGTCTCCCAAGAAAGAATAAATCAATTTGATAGTAGAATTAGTCTTCTTCCCTGAAAACATTATTCGGTTAACATTTTTAAAAATGTGATTGCCCCATCAGGAGAAATGACTACAATGTAGAATGTGAGGTTGAAAGTCTTATAAAAAGAGTTGATTATAAGAGAATAAAGTGTGTTTCCTTAATTTTATATGAAAATGTTTATTATCCAAGAGACAACATTTTGGGATGAACATTTCAGACGGGGAGCATTTCCTACATTCAATGAAATGAAAGTAGCAAATTTTAATCTAGCATCTTTCACTTCTATTAAAAAACTGCATAGAGGCAAAATATTTGTAAATATTGCCACATGCCTGCCTGACTAATAACACTATAGCATGTATAATTAGATTGGTATCATATCCTTCTCTGATTAACCATTTATATGAAAATGAAAATTATTATCCTCTGACTGAACGTTAATTTTCTCTAATCCAATTGTACTGATCATTTCCAAAACTAAAATTCATTTCCAAGAGCCAGGAAACCTGACTCTTGATTGGCCTACAGTTTATGGTGATGAAAATGAACTTTCATTTTACCCATTGTGATTTTTATGGAATACATGGTTTTTTTTTTCTTTGCTGTCTGTGGCTCCCTATTTGAAACTCGGTTCAACAGGTCGAACGGAGTACTCAAAACTTAATAGCAAGAAGCCTGTTGCAAATTCATGAAATTGAATCTCTTTTAATGGGTATGAGAGCATTTTCAACCAAACATTTCACTTACCACTCACTAAAGGGTGAGGATTATAATTTGCCCATGCTCAAAGCTAGTCAAAATGTTTGGAACAACCCGTTGGTTTAGTCCTCACAAAGGTAGAAGCCATCCTATTTCCAAAGAGAGCTTGGTACTCCTGGAATGATATCAAAATCCAAATAGTGAATGAAAAGAAAACATTATTTCGTGACTTGAAGAACTTATTACCACCGTTCAACTGAGAATCTGTAAATTAGCCCATCTGCAGTGATAATGGAGACCAGGGTGTTCTCTCTACCAATATGCTCTGTACAGAAGACAACATCTTTGTGATCATAATAACTGGAGAATTCATAATAGGAATTCTGAGGAATGTATACACTGGACTGGTAAACTGGATTGACTGGATTAAGAAGAAAAAGATCTCCTCAACTGACTATATCCTCCCCAGTCTAGCCATCTCCAGAATGTGTTGGCTCTGTATAATGATAGTAAATATCATCATAATGATATCTCTACCCAGATTTTTATGAAAATGCTAAACTACAAAGCCATCATGCATATCGTCTGGACAGTTGCCAACTACTTAAGTATATGGTTTGCCACCTGCCTCAATGTTTTCTATTTCCTCAAGATAGCCAACTTCTCCCACCCACTTTTTTCTCTGGCTGAAGAGGGAGAATTGACAGAGTGATTCACTGGATTCTGCTGGGCTGTTTGGCCATCTCCTCCTTGGTCAGCCTTCAACTGACAGTGACACCAAATTATGATTAGGAGTTTCATGAAATTGCAGAACATAAAAGTAACTGCACTGAAATGTTCCATGTGAGTAAGAGTCAATTCTTCAACCCGCTGACCCTCTTTAACCTGTTGGCAATTGTCCCATGGACTGTGTCATTGATCTCCCTTTTTCTTTTAATTGTGTCCCTACAGAGACATGTCAAGCAAATGAAACCCAGTGTTACAGGCTGTGGAGATCCCAGCACAGAGGCCCAGGCAGGAGCCATGAAAACTATGACTTCATTTCTCTTCCTCCTTTTTGTGTGTTATGAGGTTTCCCTTTTGGTGACTTTTAGCCACCTTATGAAAGAACGCAAGTTTGCTGTGATGTTTGGAGAAGCTATACCAATTCTCTATCCTTCTGGTCATTCACTCATCTTAATTATTGGGAATAACAAGCTGAGGCAGGCATCTATCAGGATGCCAAGGTATGGCAAAACGGCCTGCATGATGTAAAATCTTAGCTTTATACGTAAACTTGAAAACCAAATCTTGTTGCCTAATAAAAAAAAAATACATTCTTGTTTCGTCCTGTTATCCCATTTATTTTGGGTACACATCTTGAAGTGTTCTTGAGGCCTATTAGCACATGAATGTATATATCCTTTCTGTGTCTTTACACCCCAGATTCTCACCTTCACTCTTTCCTCTGAGAATTTCAGAGCTCACACTTACTCTTTTTGCCGCCTTACTGCAGAGGTTAGGCATGTACTGCCTAGTTACTTTCTTTTAAGATTTTACTTTGGCCTGGGGCGCCTGGGTGGCGCAGTCGGTTAAGCGTCCGACTTCAGCCAGGTCACGATCTCGCGGTCCGGGAGTTCGAGCCCCGCGTCAGGCTCTGGGCTGATGGCTTGGAGCCTGGAGCCTGTTTCCCATTCTGTGTCTCCCTCTCTCTCTGCCCCTCCCCCGTTCATGCTCTGTCTCTCTCTGTCCCAAAAATAAATAAAAAACGTTGAAAAGATTTTACTTTGGCCCATGGTAGAGTGCACTGAACTGCACTGATTTTTTTCATTTTTTCCCTATCACATATTTTCATTGCTGACCCTTAATTTTGCCCCCTTGGTGGCTCTGTTGGGGCATTCCCATTTGGATTATTAACTAGGAACTCGGATCTCCCCTGTCCCATGTCTGGTTCAGTTTCCCAGTTATGTATCTGTCTCCTCCCAAGTGAGTGAGGCTTTAGGTTGTCTCCTACATAATATATTCTGGCGGACCTTATTCTGGAAGCTCCTATTCATTTTCCTTGAAATTAAGTTTCTGTACAAACAACTTGCTGTTCAGGCAGCAGTAGGATGGGAACAGAACTCATTCAAGCATCTCTCCCTAAGGGTATTCCTAAATGCTCTTCACAATCTCGGTAAAAGGATGGGGGTAAGTAATATCAATCAGACTGCTTTGCTCAGGTTCCTTTCTTAACAAGACCTGCAAGGGCTCTTACCCCTCAAGACTCTAGAAAAGCAATTCATTGAGAAGAAATTAGCATACATTGTAGAGTAACTACATGCTATCAGTAAAAAAGCAATGTATGCCCATAACACATACAGAGTAAATTACACGCACACAAAAAGAAGAAAAATAAAGAGTCACTACAAAAACCTCATTCTACTGTGAACAACAAATCCTTCGTTACTAGAGTAGCACTGAAACACTTGATCTGGCACGTCTAAATTCACGTCTGTTCCGATACTGACTGTGCATTTCAGCTCCCGCCATTGGCTGTGTCAAATTCTGGTCTATTTCAATCTACTCATTTCCTTTTGTTATAACTAAAATATTAATTGCCTGAAGATTATCAATTTTTCTGCATATGATGATGTAAAATAAAGTCCCAATGTTTACAGTCTTATGTATATAAACGTAATCAACTATATTTCTAATATCCTAGCATTTCGGATGCTATTTGTTGTACGAGACAGGAGAACTGATGTTCTCTTGATGGGATAAATTAGTGTATTCTGCAAAATATCTGCTAATTCTTCACTGAAACGAACTTTAAATTCTTCTGCAGGTTTAGATGCAATAAATATTTTATAAGATTAGTACTGTTATGCCCAGAATTCGTGATCCCCAAAGACCACCAGGGAGCCGAGTCCGATGCAAAAGCAAAGAGCCTTTATTCGAGCTAGCTCGAGCTCAATCCCCTACCTGCACCGACGCAGCGGTGAGATACCAGGGAAAGAGAGCCAATTTCAAAAAGACAAAGGTTTTATTGGGGCCTGGGGGCAGTTGGTGAGGTAATGGCTATGGCCTCAGCCGATTGGCTGGGGAGGGGTCCTGGGGAAGGGTCCGGCAGGTGAGGGAGGGTTTACTCAAGGGGAGGAGGTGTGGTCAAGGTGAAGGACACAGAACAAGATGGAGTCGGCCGGCGTAGGCCCGCCCTTTCATTCCCCCCTTGTCATGTAGCTTACAGACCCAATCATGGGACCGGCTGCATTTATGGTGACAAGGAGAACAGAGTCTGGAGGTTTACACAAAGTTCTGGGAACCAAGTGTCCCTGGGGTGGCTCTGGGACGTCTGATTAAGTATTGTCCCCGAGCTGGTGTCTATGATCTGCCAGGTGATGTTTTGGGGGGCGTGGTGACTCCCGGCAGCATGAGCAATGACAAGCAGAGTTAACAGTTACCAATATTAGGTAGGTCGAATGCGCTGTAGCTTGAGCTTGAGCGGGTTGTGTTGGTCCCGACTGATGGCCCATCGCGTGACGAAGTCCTTCCGGATCGAGGAGGGGTCCGCTGGCTGAGCGTGGGTGTGATGGACCCAGGTCGCGATGCCGTCTACCTTGAGAGCGGTGGGGGTTGTCAACACCACGATGTAGGGTCCCTTCCAGCGCGGCTCGAGAGTCTCTCAGTGGTGCCTCTTGACGTAGACCCAGTCTCCTGGCCTGTACTGATGAGGTGTCGGGATCGGGCCAGCCTCGTAGATGGCACGGAGGCGCGGCCAAGTGTCCTCGTGCGCCCTCTGGAGCCCGCTCAAGGAAAGAAAAAGTTCTTGATCTTTAAACTCAGCAATAAGTTCAGCTCGAAGGCTGGGAATAACAGGGGGTGGCCTGCCAAACATGATCTCGTAGGGAGTAAAACCCAGAGTGTAAGGAGTGTTTCTAACCCGGTAAAGGGCGTACGGTAGGAGAGTTACCCAGTCCCCGCCAGTCTCCATGGTTAATTTGGTAAGGGTCTCTTTTAGGGTTCTATTCATTCTTTCTACCTGTCCTGAGCTCTGGGGCCTATAAGCACAATGTAATTTCCAGTTTGCCCCCACCGCCTTGGCTACTGCCTGTGTTACCTGCGAGATAAAAGCTGGTCCATTGTCTGATCCTACCAGGGCAGGAAAACCATACCTGGGTAAGATGTCTTCTAGTAGCTTCTTAGCCACCGTCTGAGCCATTTCATGCTTGGTTGGGTATGCCTCCACCCAGCCAGAGAAGGTGTCTGTAAATACCAGGTCCTCGTGTAGTGCCTCGTCGAAGATGGTGGGTGAATTTTTGAATCCCTGAGGTAGCCGTGTCCAGGTGAGTTGCCCACTGTAGCCCTCCTCCGGATCATGCCACTCGAAGGCGAACAAGGGTTGGCTCTGGGGTGCCAGCAGCAGACTGAAGAAGGCGTCCTTTAAATCTAGTACAGTATACCAGACCCTAGAGGGCGCTAAGGAGCTCAAGAGAGTATATGGGTTGGGAACAGTTGGGTGTATGTCCACGACCCTCTTATTTACTTCCCGGAGGTCTTGTACCGGTCGGTAGTCATTTGTGTGAGGCTTTTTGACCGGCAGTAAGGGGGTGTTCCAGGCAGACTGGCAAGGAACTAGTACCCCTAGGCTTCGTAGTCTCCGGATGTGTGGCTGGATCCCCTTCCAGGCCTCCTGAGACATGGGGTATTGTTTGATCCTTACCGGACTCTCTCCTGGCTTGAGCTCTACCAGGACCGGGGTCCTGTGAGCAGCTAGTCTTATCCACCCCCACCACCGGTATCTGCCCAAACCGAGGGGAATTCTTGTAGCCATCTGTCTATATTATCCTCTCTCGGGAGCGCCTCCTGGTGGAGGAGGTATTCATCCTCCAGTTTCATGGTCAGGACCTGGATGGGGTGGCCCTTGCCATCGGTGACCTGAGGCCCCCCTTGTCTGAAAGTTATCTGAGCTCCAATCTTGGTCAGTAAGTCCCATCCTAACAGCGGGTATGGGCATTCTGGTATTACCATAAAGGAGTGGGATACCCGGCCCGTTCCCAAATCTACTGTTCTTCGGGTAGTCCATGAATACTGGCTCATACCAGTTGTCCCTTATACCCAGGACTTCTTGTTGGCTAGTTTTCCTTGTGGGGTGCGGAGGACCGAATGTTGTGCTCCGGTGTCGACAAGGAAGTCAATAGGGGTCCCCTCCACTTTAAGAGTTACCCTGGGTTCGGGGAGAGGGTCTGAACCCTGACTCCCCTAATCACTTAGTTCATCCAGCTCTAGGACTTTTACTCGATCAGCCTTGCTTCCCTTCCCGCCGGCCCTTTTCGGACAATCTCGGGCCCAATGCCCTATCTCCTTGCAGTATGCGCACTGATCCTTCTGCAGCCTCTGCTTCCCCCCCTTGGTGGTGCTTTTACCTTTTCTTGCATTGTCTGCCAGCTGCCGGAGATGGCGGTCTCGTTCCTCGGGGAAGTCAGCAGTGGTAGCTAGCAGTATTCTGGCCAGGTCTCGAGTCTGCTTACTGCTGGCAGCCGCCATGGCACGAACCTGCTTGTCCTCAGGAGGCTCCCGGTTATTATATACCTTTTCGGCTACCACCAGTAAGTCCTGCAGACTTTTTTCTCCTAGTCTATCTATTTTCTGTAATTTTCTCCTAATGTCTACAGCCGATTGGTTTACAAAGGCCATGATAACAGCTGCCTTGCTTTCCGGAGCCTCTGGATCCATGGGGGTATAAGTACGGAATGCCTCCATGATCCGTTCTAAAAAGGCAGCCGGAGATTCATCTTTTCCCTGTTGTACATTTCCTACCTTGGCCAAATTGGTTGGCTTTCTAGCAGCCATTCGGAGACCCCCCATTAGAGTCTGGCGGTAGACCCGGAACCTCTCCTTACCTTCTGCCGTGTTGAAATCCCACTGGGGACGAGTTAAGGGGAAGGAGGCATCTATCTGAGCCTGGTTGGTGGTGGGATTCCCATCTGTGCCCGGAACTAGTTTTCGGGCCCCATTGAGGATTCTTTCTCTTTCTTCAGTCGTGAACAGGACCTGCAAAAGCTGCTGGCAATCATCCCACGTGGGCTGATGGGTAAAAAGAACAGAGTCTAATAAATCAATAAGCCCTGCCGGTTTCTCGGAAAACTTAGGATTCTGAGCTTTCCAATTGTAGAGGTCACTAGGGGCGAAAGGCCAATAGTGATGGGGCTGATTCCCCTCCGCGTCTGGGGGTCCGGTGGCTCGCAGGGGCAGAATAGTGGAGTCGGCGGTGGAGGCGGATTGCTCCCTCTGAGCCCTTTGTCTGGTAAAGGGCGGGCTTCCCTCTGGAGCTTTTCCGCCTCCCGCTCTCGGAACAGCGTCTGCCTCCCCCGGAGGGGGAGGATGGTGTTCTTCCGGCATCCTAGAGGGGTTATACGGGGGAGGAAAAATTAATTCTTCTTCAGTACCCCCCTGTAGGACAGGGTAGAAGGGTGCTGAAGGCTGGGTAAGATGTTTCCTCTTCTCTGTCTCCTGCAAAGCAAGAATGGGTTTTGGTTCCAGAGGGAGCGGGGCTAGGAAGGGCTTAAGCCAAGAGGGTGGGTAGAGGCGTAGTCTGAGTCTGTCCCATAACGTCCGTCCAGTAAGTCCACAGAGCAAAACAGAGAAACACAAAAACAAACAGAGGGCCCCTAGAAAGTCTTCCAACTCCTTGGAAGCAAAACTGAAAGCTAGCTTTTGAGGGGATTCCATGTCCCTCCAAAACCGATGAGGGGATTCCACGTCCCTCCAAAGACGACAGCCTCACGCCGACCAGCGGGAGCGACCCACCTCGTCTCAGACCTTTGAGGGGATTCCACGTCCCTCCGAAACAGATGAGGGGATTCCACGTCCCTCCAAAAGGGAGAATCGGAACGTCTTCCGAAACTCCCGGCCCGTGGTCCTCCAGTGCGTCCACTTAGACCACGTCAGGCACTACCAGAATTCCAGAAATGAGCTCACACAGAAAAGACAGAACAAACAGACACTAACCGTGGCCAGTCAGGCTCTCCGGGTCGGGGGTCCCTTGGGGGTCTTGGGGATCCCGGACGAGCCCCCAAATGTTATGCCCAGAATTCGTGATCCCCAAAGACCACCAGGGAGCCGAGTCCGATGCAAAAGCAAAGAGCCTTTATTCGAGCTAGCTCGAGCTCAGTCCCCTACCTGCACCGACGCAGCGGTGAGATACCAGGGAAAGAGAGCGAGTTTCAAAAGGACAAAGGTTTTATTGGGGCCTGGGGGCAGTTGGTGAGGTAATGGCTATGGCCTCAGCCGATTGGCTGGGGAGGGGTCCTGGGGAAGGGTCCGGCAGGTGAGGGAGGGTTTACTCAAGGGGAGGAGGTGTGGTCAAGGTGAAGGACACAGAACAAGATGGAGTCGGCTGGCGTAGGCACGCCCTTTCAGTACTTCTGGGAAGGGTTCCCTCCATTAGTCTGAAGTCCTTTCCTCCATATTTAGTTTTCTGTATCTCCAGTGTTTGAAATACCTCCACTGACCATGACTGGGGTTCAAAGTAGTAAGCTGGTGACCAAACACTCTTGCACAAATTTTTTTTTTCTGTTTTCTTTACTGTTGTTTTTTTTTTTTTATTGTAGTTAGGGCATTTAATATGAGATCTACGTTTTTCACAAATCTTTAAGTGTACAAAGTATGGTTAACAGTTGTTAACTGTAAGCACAATATTGTAGAGCATATCTCTAGAACCTGTATTTCTCACATAACTGAAACTTGATACTCATCGGATAGCAACTCGTCATTCTTATGTCCCTTCGGGCCCTGGCAGCCACTGTTTTGCTGTTTGCTTTTATGATTTGACTATTCTAGATACCCATATGAGTGGAACTGGGCAATATTTGTCCTTCTTGTAACTACCTTATTTCACTTAGCCCAATGTCTTCCAGGTCCGCCCGTGTGTTTGCATATTGCAAGATTTTCTTCTCTTTAAGACTGAATGAGAATCCATTGTCTGTATGTAACACATTTTCTTTATTCACTCATATGTCAGGGGGCAATTAGGGTGCTTCTACATTTAGCTGTCGTGAATAATACTGCAATAAACGTGAGTGCAAATATCACGTTGAGATCCCGATTTCAATTTATTTATTGTTTTAAGTTTATGGATTTTGAGAGAGAGAAAGAGTATGCATGGAGGAGGGGCAGAGAGAGAGAGGGAGAGACAGAATCCCAAGCAGGCTCACTGTCAGTGCAGAACCCAATATGGGGCTCCATCTCACAAAATTGTGAGGTCATGACCTGAGCCGAAATCCAGAGTTGGATGGTTGATCAACTGAGCCACCCTAGCACTCCATTATTTAAATTCTTTTAGATAAATACCCAGAATCGGGCTTGCTGGATCATATGATAGTTGTATTTTTAATCTCTCAAGGAACTTTCATCCTGCTTTCATAGTACCGGCACCATAAATTCCATGCTATACTACACAGCTATGTATAAAATCTACTCTTACTTGCAAACAAACAAAAAACGTATTCTAAAATTTATTTCGGTAAAGGTATGATTATAGTTACTGAAGGCCCTTTATTTACCAGGACACTATGGAAAAGGAAATGATGTGCTTGGGTCAGGGATCATTTCAAAGCTCAGAGGAAAGCAGTCATCTGTGAAGATGGCTACAGACTGAGGCATGTTTCCACCCCCCCCCACCCCGCCCCAAATCAGAGCTGCATCTCAGGAATGAAGGTTTGTCCTTTGAGGATGGATGAGAAGATACGTGTTCCCAAAGAAGGTATGAGCACCCCTAGAATTATTCCGTGGAAACACTATGTTGCAAAGTGTTTCTTAGTAACTCTAAATTTAGAGAAGCTGCATAAAGGTAAGAGTTCGTCTGTAGGAATGAGGTAAATTTCATCATCATCGGTCCCCTGCCGAATAGTCTAGAAGAGCTAAGGATGTAGATTCTCAGATACAATTTGGCATGGCAGAGGGCAGAGAATAGATCAAAATACAGGATTGTGCTCTCTTCTTTCATGTGTACAACTGCCCTTGAGTACCTTTTAAATGAAAAGGGAAAATATAAAGGTAATCGATATTGTTTTTAAAAAATTTTTTTTCAACGTTTTTTATTTATTTTTGGGACAGAGAGAGACAGAGCAGGAACGGGGGAGGGGCAGAGAGAGAGGGAGACACAGAATCAGAAACAGGCTCCAGGCTCTGAGCCATCAGCCCAGAGCCTGACGCGGGGCTCGAACTCACGGACCGCAAGATCGTGACCTGGCTGAAGTCGGACGCTTAACCGACTGCGCCACCCAGGCGCCCCTCGATATTGTTTTTTATTATGACTCCTTCATCTCATTATATATATATATATATATATATATAGCATCACAGGGGTGCTTGGGTGGCTCATTCCGTTAAGCGTCTGACTTCAGCTCAAGTCATGATCTTGTGGTTTGTGAGTTCGAGCCCCACATCAGGCTCTGTGCTGACAGCTCAGAGCCTGGAGCCTACTTCAGATTCTGTCTCCCTCCCTCTCTGCCCCTCCCCTGCTCGTGCTCTGTCTCTCCCTCTCTCTCTCTCAAAAATAAATAAACATTAAAAAAATAAAAATAAATATAGCATCACAAACTAAATGACCATTAAATGTCACTTGACTAATAAGACAATGCATTATGATATGAAACCTTGTGCATGTTCATCTGAACAACCAAGATAAATGAGCTAAAATATTTTTTAGAAACAAATAACTTTAGTGTTAACCTTTTAAATTCCCTGAAAATCTATGGTTTTGAATGTTAACCCAAACTTTAGATTTTTAGTAGTAATCAATATTATCATTTTGCAAAGTGAATTTCGATTTTGGCCCATTTTCTATTTGCTAGAAAATCTTTGGAGGTTAGATTTGCCAGATAAATCACAGGATACCCAATTAAATTTGAACTTCAGCAATCTCATGTGATTAGTACATACACTAAAAAAAAAAAAAATCATTCATTGTTTATTTGAAATTCAAGTTTAACTGGGTGTCCTGTGTTTCTATTTGCTAAATCTAGCAGTCCTACTGAGGTTACTAGTATGTGCCACAGATTAATGAATCCCAAGCTTACAAAAAACATAGCCTTAGAAAGACAGTGCAGGATCATGAAAGGGAACAGGTCTAATTTGCATCCTAAAATGTAGCTCAGCCTAAACTGGCCATGTGTGGAAAAGTAAAACCTGCTGATACAGGTTTTACATACACGTGATACACGAGGTGGCCAGGCCAGGGATTACCAATCACATTAACTTCTCAAGACTGATAAGGATTTAATGATCATAGCTTCAGTCTTTACCTATCATTCCAGTCTCCATCTCAAGAGAGACTACAATAAGAGAGGTAAAGAAAATTACAACAAAGTCCAAGAAGTAGGTATACCTATCAAACTACATCAGTCCAACTAGGAACGGTTGGAGATTTCTGTATTTTACCATGCTGGATAAAGTGGAGAGCACCTTGATGCTCATAGCAGCTGGAGAATTTGCAATGGGGATTTTAGGGAATGCATTCATTGGATTGGTAAACTGCATGAACTGGATCAAGAATAGGAAGATTGCCTCCATTGACTTAATCCTCACAAGTCTGGCCATATCCAGAATTTGTCTATTATGTATCATACTATTAGACTATTTTATACTGGGGCTGTATCCAGATGTCTATACTACTGGTAAAAAAATGAGAATCATTGACTTCTTCTGGACGCTCACCAACCACCTAAATGTCTGGTTTGCCACCTGCCTCAGCATTTTCTATTTCCTCAAGATCGCGAATTTCTTCCATCCCCTTTTCCTCTGGATGAAGTGGAAAATTGACAGTGCGATTCCTAGGATCCTGCTGGGATGCTTGGCCTTCTCTGTGTTTATTAGCCTTGTTGTCTCTGAGAATCTGAACGATGATTTCAGGTTTTGTGTTAAGGTAAAGAAGAAAACAAACACAACTGTGAAATGCAGAGTAAATAAAGCCCAATATGCTTCCATCAAGATTTGCCTCAACCTGTTGACGCTATTCCCCTTTTCCGTGTCCATGATCTCATTTCTCCTCTTGCTCCTCTCCCTGTGGAGACATACCAGGCAGATGAAGGTCAGTGCCACGGGGTGCAGGGACCCCAGCATAGAAGCCCATGTGGGAGCCATGAAAGCTGTCATCTCCTTCCTCCTCCTTTTCATTGCTTACTATTTGGCTTTTCTCGTAGCCACCTCCAGCTACTTTATGCCAGAGACTGAATTAGCTGTGATGATTGGTGAGTTGATAGCTCTCATCTATCCAAGCCATTCATTGATTCTAATTCTGGGGAACAATAAATTACGGCAGGCGTCTCTAAGGGTGCTGTGGAAAGTAAAGTGTATCCTAAAAAGAAGAAATCACTAATCACCACAAATGGATCTGAAGGCTATCATTTACTAGGAAGGAAGACATGATGTTTCTTAGTGGTCTTCAGTTCTTGTATTAATGTTGGTTTCATATGGTTAATTACTCTTAAATATATTTAATGTAACTATAATTGTAACTTAGGAAATCCCATGTAGAGACGATTTTGCCTCTTTCTCTTTGTCTCTTGCTCTTCTCTCTCTCTCTCTCTCTCCTTCCCTTCAGAGTTGTTTTTTTTTTAAACATGTTTCAGAACATACAAAAGTTAATATCCTAATATCAACTGTCAGAGGAGAGAGTATTTTCATAGTTAGGTCTAAATCATTTCTCTAGATGCAAAATTGTACAATGAATTCAGAACAACTGTAATAGCATCCCCTTGTTATTTGCATTCTTATGAAAAGCAACTCACTCAGTCCCCATGATCTTACTTACACTATTTTTCTCAGATCATCTGACTAGTCTCCACCTTCGGAAAAAGCTCAATATGGTGACAGCCTTAATCAAATGTTATGTAATTCTAGGAATGCGGCAGAAATTAATACTGATTATTAACACAAGCAAGATATGTATTGTGATTAAAATAAATACTGTCACAGCAAGTTCAAAAATTATTTTAGACTATAGATGAATGAAAGTTTCTCTGTCTGTGTGAGAGAAGGAGAGTTTATATAGAAAGTTTCTATAAAACAAGGTTGGCTAAAAAAAGAACTATTTATTGCTTATTGAAGTATATTTCTCCCCCCAAACAACGCGTAAGTTTGCTTTTAGCAGACTAGGACTATAGCGGGAACTGATGTCGTGATACCCTCATAAGATGAGATCTTCAATCAAAAACTTATGTACTGAGATGTTAAAACATCAAAACTGTCAAAGGAGACATTGATTCAATACGGAGCATCTCTACATTCCAGAATACTATTTGGATCATACATAAGTTATCTATGAAATGTCTATTTGGGAAACTTCAACAACAGCATGTCATTTATGTTGCGGAAAGGATATTGTGGAGGGATTGACCCTGTTATTAACCAGCCTTGAGTAGACATAAACTTTGCGCGGAGAAGAGAAAATGTTTATAAATATTCTCATCAATAACTCTGGCAAAAATAAAAATTACTTCCACCTGAGTTTCATATGGTAATCTTTCTTCTCTGAATCTGACAGTGCAAGATACAAATGGATTAAACCGATAGATTTATTTATTTTTTTATTATTATTTATTTTATTTTATTAAAAAAAATTTTTTTTCAACGTTTATTTATTTTTGAGACAGAGAGAGACAGAGCATGAACAGGGAGGGGCAGAGAGAGAGGGAGACACAGAATCTGAAACAGGCTCCAGGCTCTGAGCTGTCAGCACAGAGCCCGATGCGGGGCACGAACTCACGGACCGTGAGATCATGACCTGAGCCGAAGTCGGACACTCAACCGACCGAGCCACCCAGGCGCCCCAAACCGATAGATTTAAAAAGATGTATATTGACTGCCTTGTAAGTTAAAGAAACAATAGACAATTAGATGCATAAACTGAAGCTTACATTCTTTTCAATATTGACTTAAAGAGTACCTGTCTCCACCACCCACCTATGCAGAGACCAATTTATTTAGATTTATTAGGCAAGGGAACAACAACAACAACAACAACAAAAACCTTTGAGGGCTAAAGGAAATCCTGGAAACTTCATGTTTGATGTCTTCATATTGTGCACCCTAGAAACTTGATCATCTATCTACTCACATTACAAAAATAACACCTCAGTATCCAGTTTCTCTGAATAACAGCCAGGCCAAGGATACTAAGGTGGAAATAGAAGCCATATTAGGAATATCTTACTATACATAATTCCACTTACTGACGTATTGACGATGAAAATGATGTAGCCAAAACAAGTGGTTTAGCTTCTGAGATTATATTAATTCGGAGAAATCATGAAAAAATGGTAATAACTCTGAGTTGAAAGAAGCATCTGTACTATTTCTTTTACTCCTGGTGTTTGGAGTAGAGTTTTTTAGGCTTAGTCTAAGAGAACGAACATAGCCAACTGGTTACAGAAAGTGCAGACAAATTACTTCTTTTTGTTTGTTTGTTTGTTTGTTTATTCATTTTGGGGGGGAGGGGCAGAGAGAGAGGGAGACACAGAATTGGAAGCAGGCTCCAGGCTCTGAGCTGTCAGCACAGCCCCATGCGGGGCTCAAATTCTCAAACCGTGAGATCATGACCTGAGCCAAAATCGGTCGTTTAAGTGGCCGAGCCACCCTGGTGCCCCTTCCTTCTTGTTTTTATTTCTTATTTAATAAGTACATACACACTCACACGTTGAACATCTGCGTGTTAAGCTGACCCTAGGTGCTATAAATACAGGTGAAATGTGATAAAGTCCATGCTCTCACATAATGCATAGTCATGGAAAGCATTATGGAAGACTGATAACAATCAAGTAAACAAACTCAGGGTTATAAGTCATGACTGATGCAACTGAGAATAACTGGAGGAGAGGAATTGCTTTACATAGTGTAGTCAGACTAGACCTACCTGAGACACTGAGATTTCAAGCCGAAACTTGAGTCACAATTATAACCCAGTCATGCGCCATCTTGGACAAATAATATCCTGGTGAGTGCCAGTACCCTGAGGAGCAAGTGTTTGAAGAAGTAAGAGCAGAGTAGGACCAGAGCAAGGGGTGACTGACAGGATTGTAAAAAGCCATGTAGGTCATCAGAGGGAATTTAGACTTAAGTATAATGGGAACGGGCACCTGGGTGGCTCAGTCTTCTGACTTCGGCTCAGGTCATGATCTCATGGTCCGTGAGTTGGAGCCCCGCATGGGGCTCTGTGCTGATGGCTTAAGGCCTGGAGCCTGCTTCGGATTCTGTGTCTCCCTCTCTCCCTGCCCCTCACCCACTCACGCTCTGTCTCTCTCTATCAAAAAATGAATAAACGTTAAAAAACATTTTTTTAAGTGTAATGGGAAGACATCAAAGGAATTGAAACTATATGTAATGTAATTTCACTTATATGTAGACTTCAGCTTACTTTGGTTATAAGAATAGATATGGTATGTGTTGAATGGGGAGGAGTACAATTAAGGGGACCAACTACTAAGTTATAGTATAGTAAGCGGTCCCTGTGAGAAATCATAATGGCTCAGATTTGGATGGTGGTAATAGACTTAGGACTCTTTTTTTAAGAGACACACACTTACTTTCCTTTAATTTTAATTTTTTTTTTTTTGAGAAAGAGAGAGAGAGAGAGAGCTTGTGCACAAGTGGGGGAGGGGCAGAGAGAGAAGGAGAGAGAATATTAAGCAGGCTCCAGGCTCAGCTTGGAGCTTAACGTGGGACTCGATCCCACCACCGTGAGATCATGACCCGAGCCAAAATCAAGAGTCAGGCGCTTAACCCACTGAGCCACCCAGGCACCTCAAGACTTTTTAAAATTTAAATATTTTTATTTTTCTAAGTAATCTCTACACCCCATATGGGACTCTAACTCACAACCCCGAGATCAAGAGTCACAGGGTGCACTGACTGAGCCAGCCAGGCGCCCTGAGTTAGGACCTTTTTATTTTTTTTTATTTTTTTATTTTTTTTAATTTTTTAAATGTTTATTTATTTTTGAGACAGAGAGAGACAGAGCATGAATGGAGGAGGGGCAGAGAGAGAGGGAGACACGGAATCGGAAGCAGGCTCCAGGCTCTGAGCCATCAGCCCAGAGCCCAACGCGGGGCTCGAACTCACAGACCGCGAGATCGTGACCTGAGCTGAAGTCGGACGCTCACCCGACTGAGCCACCCAGGCGCCCTGAGTTAGGACCTTTTTAAATGGATGAATTCTATAAGTTGTATAGGTAAAGCAGATCAGTCTTATTACTTGGCTAGATGAAGGGAAGGAATTGAAGAAAAAGAAGATTCCAAAAACTTTTAGATTGTTTTTACGTTAGCATTTGAGGCGACACTGCCACCTGAAATGGAGTGGCAAATGTTAATAAGGGGTGGGAGGGCAAAAATAAAAAAACTATTTTTTTTAACATTTAACATTTTAGAGGTCTATGAAATAACCAAGTGAAAATGTCAAATAGCTGAATATATGAATCTGTACCTAAGGATTGAAATAACAGATAAATATGTGGACATCATCAACATATAAATGGGATTACCTAAAAAAGTTATAGAGAAGTGACACCAGATCTAAACCCTGAGATATTCAAATCATTGGAGGTTAAATTTCAGAGAAAGGACCAGCAGAAGAAGACAAGAAAGAGCTCCGAGGAAGATGTGAAAAAAAGGATGAAATGTCTGGTTGAACGGAAGCAAGGGATGTCATTGTGTTAGGAGGAGGGAGAGGTCAGCTTTCAAATGATGTTGAGAAAAACGGTAAAATTGGGAAAACAAAGTCACCATTGGTTTTGGCAAGATGGATGCAATTGATGATTCAATGGCAAGAGCAATATTAGTGAAGCGTAGGGACAGAAGCTAGGTTCTGTGGAAAAGGTTTAGGAGGGAATACACTATGGGAGAGCAGAGAGATGGTGAATGTGTAACATTTTAGTAAGTTTTGTTATTAAGGAGAGTAGAGAACAGAACATGGGAGCAAGACAAAATTTTCGTGTTTTCACTGGTTTTGTTTTTAAGTTGGATGATACAGTGTGTGCCTGCAAATTGAAATGATTCAATAGAGAAAAGAATAATAATATAGGAGAGGGGTAGTAATTTCTGGGCCAATGATGTTAAAATCATTATCTCTGACGTTAAAAGGTGGAACCCTCAGACCCAAGATCGGGCTCTTTAGGTGGATGAACCTAAAAATATGAAACGTCCAGATTTCTTGGAACCCTTGGGGCCAGCAAGGGCAAACCCTTACCACTTACAAGAGCAGGAGAGCGTCCCCACTCCTGAAAACTGTTCAATTGACTCCATTTGAGCCAAGTTATTCTGCTCAAGAAACGCCCTGCCACTCCTCATTACTTCAGGACAAAGTTTCAACACAGCCTAATAAGGTAAGTGCAAACTTACCTAATAAGGTAAGTTCCAAAAGAATATAGCTTCAAGCTAATACTAGCACATGTTGTTAACATTATCAGTAGAAATAATAGAGCATACTGGACACGGGTCTTGAGAGTGATGGATCAAAAGGTTCTCTTTATGCCGTCTGGGTATGGAGAATTTGTTGACCTGGGCACCCTCCATAATGATTTAGGGTTCGGATTCTGGCAAGGGCACATAAATCCAGCCCCAAAATTCTGTTGGGAAAGCTCCATGAAACTTGTACACAATGCTGGCCTCATGTATAAGGTAGAGTTGCTGCAATGCCATTGACATGGTATTAAGAAGGATCGGAAAGTTCAGAGAGATGGTAACGTCAGAAAGGATTAACTACGTAAGACCCAAGAAACCACCGCCTCACTATGTTCCCCAGAAGATCCCTGCAGATATTTTCTTCCTGACGCAACATGAATGTGCTGGTGAGGGGAACACTGGCATTACTGAAGACTCAATGATGGGATGTCCTCCGCAGGCCAGAATTGGCTGATGGGAGAGGCTGCCAGGAACCCGGGTTCCATGTACCCATGAATACATCGGAATTGCCTGTTGTAACACGGAACCAGCCTCACCATATTGAGCAGCAAGGCCAGCCAGAGTGCTAATCATCATATATTGATCTGCAGGAATCTGTGGTCAGCGTTAAGAAAAATGATATTCCTAGGATTCAGAGAGATAAACAATCAAGTAAGGTGCTTCTTGGATTATGTAAGAAAAAAAAATGAATGCTAAGAAGCTACTGTAATGGAAAAACATTATTCCTTCTCAAGCTTCCAACTCTTTGTCACTTCACTTCATTGCTGGGTCCCACCGGGGAATGACGTTGCCAAGTTTCATGGTACATGCCTTCCCAGTTTCAATCCTCCCCAAAAGGAATTGCATTCAATTGACAGAATAATTGGGACCTAGGGAAAGAGGTAATTATATTTTTTGAGAGGTGTTAAATATGAGATATGACCAGAGGGTCAGATCAGAGCAACTAAAATGGCATCATGATCTTTCAGTGAGAGTGGAAGCCCCGGGGGGACAAATCGTTCTGTGGCTCCATTGGGTCTGCATACCCACCCCGTGGTCATCTACCTTGTTCTCAAGAACAGAATTGAGATGGATGTGCTTAGCTCCTATCAGAACACAGTCCTGAAGTTTCTTAAGTTTTGGGTAGATAGAATGTTTCATTGAGTGGATATCAGCAAGCTTTGTTTTGTTTTGTCTTTGTTTTCTTATTAACGCAGTATTTATTTGTCTTCTCTCTGTCAAACCCTGAGCCAACCACTTTCCCTAGGCGGCTTGGGGAGGCATAGAAAAAGGCACATCCAGGGCAGAAGAGACACAGGAAAAAGACCTATGGGAGGCGGAGACAGCTCCTTCACATGACCAAGAGGATGCGAAAGGCCAGCATCAGGCAAAAGAGCCCCAGCGGTTCTGGGAGGGCAAAGCCTGGAAGAGCATAGGAGAAGAGCTGTTGCTTCAGAGAGGGGTTCCTGGCATAACCAGTGATGAGGCTCCCAAACCCAGTCCCAGTTCTGGCCCCAGAGTCAGCCACCCCCACCAGGGCAGCCCGGCCCCAGTGAACGTGGCTGCTGTGTCAGTGCCCCCTTGAAATGGTGCTGGTTCAGGGGACATGGGGTTGCCAAGCTGCTGAGCCTCTCATCTGTCGGCCTCTCTGGAATTAGCACCACTGCAGACAGTGTGGGGTTCAACAGCTGAGAGGTCCTCCCGATCAAGAGGAAGAGAGAGACGAACTTTGCACAGGCCTACATTTTCCGGTGATGAGGGCCAGGAGGGCTTCTCCGAGGGCAGAGAAGACGGAGCTGTAAGCTTTTGTCTTCCATCCTTCAAACACACGTACCAATTCGGTGCCAAAGAGGTGGCAATGCACATACATTTGGTTTCTTTGTAAAGCAGCTCTTGCATAGTGAGGTGTGCATGATCGGGTTTTGGATCAGTCTGATTCTTGGCTCACTGGGTAGATGCTAGTGGAGACTGTAGTTTCTCTGCCTGCTTTGGAACCAACCGTATAACTCCATTTTAAAAGACAAAATATTGTACAGGTAACTAATTGTGAGTCTCAGTTCAGGCCCGTGCTCACTGCGTACGGGGAAAATTCTTCCCCAAATGTAATCAAGATTTCCAAGTATCCAGAAAAGAACAAGGTGATTTGGCATTTAACTCCTGTGGGGTAAAATTTAAAACACGTAATTAAAGTTTACAGACAAGTACCCACGCCTATCCTTAAAATATGACCGGGCTGTAGAATCCTCTCTGTGACTGGCATTTAAGCGTGGCTGGGGGAAAAAAAAAAAAAAAAAGAATAGTTAAAAAAAAATTTTTTTTTAACGTTTATTTATTTTTGAGACAGAGAGAGACAGAGCATGAACGGGGGAGGGTCAGAGAGAGAGAGGGAGACACAGAATCCGAAATAGGCTCCAGGCTCTGAGCTGTCAGCATAGAGCCCGACACGGGGCTCGAACTCACGGACCGCGAGATCATGACCTGAGCCGAAGTCGGCCGCTTAACCGACTGAGCCACCCAGGCGCCCCCCAAAAAAGCTATTCTTAAACTGCTTGAATTTGTTGCCTAGAACTCTAAGTAGGGCAGAAGAACTTCATCTTTAGGGAGTGTTTCCTGTTCAGTTAGAATCACATGATTCAGCCCCCAAGGTCAAACGCATGCAAAACAACTTCTGCGTTGTCTTCTTCAATGTCTTCAAGTGGTGCTATTCTTGGCACTGAGGATATGAAGGTGCGTGAAACACTGTTCCTGTCCTCAAAGAATGTGAGATCTAATGGAAGATTTAGCTTGTACAAAATGATGGTCCCTGTCAGCAAAGTGGCAAAAGAACTATCGAAGTTGAGAGCAGTGGAGAAAGGAGGGCTTCCTGCAGGAGATGCTATGTGATCTGGACTTTGGAGAGCAGAGGCAGGGAAGAAGGCGAAGGGAAACGTGTGGCTAAAGCTATGCATACAATGTAGTATTTTCGATGGTCCCGGGACGCTGAACAATCCAGTAAGATTGAAGAGAACACAGGAAGGGAAAGCTGGAGATGTGAATTTCCAGATTGTGAAGAATGTTGCCAGGGACAAACTGTGATCGATCCTATGGGCAACAAAGAAATTTTTGGAGAGTGGGAGTAGCGTGATCATTCGATTTGCAAATACCTCAGTCTGGGGTATAAATTTTTATGTAAAATTTTGTTTTAGGAGGAGGGGTACCTCCTTATGAAGAGATTTATTTTAATGTCAGCAGGCTGGAAGTTCCTCCCAGTGGGCTGGGAAACAGCTCTTCTGGACAATGTTGGGAGAGAAGAAATGGGGAAGAGAGCTCTGAACTGAAGATAATATTGCTGGGCATGTGAGTAACTAGGAGAGCCCAGTTTTGGTATCTGTTTCTGAAAACAAAGCAGGGCATTTAATGGGTTGTGAATGTCCTCACCTGTTCAGTCATTTTAAATTATGCAAACCTATTGATCTGGATATAAGACCATGAGCTTTGCTGGCCAGTATTTAGATCGAAATGATAGTAACCCATTATCTAATAAGTTACTGTCAATTATCTTTAATGACTAGAGTTATTATGAGGCCTGTTCATTTTTATTTTTTATGTTTTTTCTTCCCCCTATGCTTTCAGTAAGGAATGGAACATTGGAAAAGATCACAGATGGGATTCCTACCTTGCTGGAATAGTAAAAAGAAAGCTCCTACTTTATTCTTAAATCCTCATCCAGGTCACTTTCAAATGTTTCCACCCTCGGGTTTATATACCTTCATACATTTTGCCTTGTGAAATGTACCCAACCCCATCTGTAGAATGATCCCATTCCTTCAGAAATTGTATGACAAGTCTATCAGGGTACTGAGAACACCAGCACAACCAGAGATTAATTCTGTTTCCAAGGAGAAGGTCAGTTCAAGGTCTGATTTCAGAACTGAACTTGGCAGGGCATGTGGGCATACCCAGAATTAAACATGTTTACCTTGTGTCTGTTCTTTTACCTGTGAATTCTTCATTAATACTAATACTAAAAGCAAATGACTTATATATTCTTGGTAGAAATTCCCACTAGAATCTTCATTTTTATCCTCACCCAAATTTTATAGTCTGCCTTTTGAGGCCACGTGCATTTACATACGTGGGTCCCCGTAGGTATACTCAAATGTGGACACTCAGAGAAACAAGATCTTCTAGACAGTTCCTAAACTGTCTACATGGAGCCCAACTGAGAGATGTTTTCCCGGAAAAGCTCTTTCTGTTGATCTCCACTCAGGGGCTTCGGGGGTGTATGGAAGAAGTGTGTTGTAATTAATGTAAGTGCATTCATTCATTTAAGAAATCTGGTAGGTAAATTTTCATGCTGTATTAGTTTGCTGAGGTTGCTGTAACAACATACTACAAACGGAGGGGCTTAAAAAACACAAATCTATTTCCTCACACTTCTGGAGACTGGAAGTCCAAGAACAAGATGTCGGTTCCGTCTGAGGGCTCTGAGGACAATCTGTTCCAGGCGTCTCTCTTAGCTTCCGGTGGTTTGCGGGTAATCTTTGGTGCTCCCTAGCTTCTGCTATATCACCCCAACCTCTGCCTTTATCTGCACATGGCATTCTCCCTGTGTACATGTGTGTGTCCAAATTTCCCCTATTTATTTATTTTTATTTTTTCTGTCGCTTTTCTCCCCATTTAAAAAAAACTGAGGTGTCGAGGCACCTGGGCGGCTCAACCAGTTAAGTGTTTGTCTGACTCTTGATTTTGGCTTAGGTCATGATTTCACGGTTCGTGAGTTCGAGCCCCACATTGGGCTCTGTGCTGACAGTGACAGCCTGCTTGGGCTTCTCTCTCTCTCTAAATAAATAAATAAACTTTAAAACATTGAAGTGTAGTTGACACACAATATTATATTAGTCTCAAGTGTACAACATGGTGATTCAACATTTATATACATCATGAAGTGATTACTCTGATAAATCTAGCTACCATCTATCAGTATACAAAATTGTTACATATTATTAACTGTATTCCTTCTGTGTACATTATATCCCTGTATTTTATTTATTTTATAAATGTATGTCTGTACCTTTTTAATCTGCTTTTTAATCCTATTTTGCCCCTCCTCTCCCCACCCCCCTCTGGCAACTACTGGATAGTTTTCTGTATCTATGAGTCTGTTTCTGTTTTGTTTCGTTTGTTCATTTGTTTTGTTTCTTAGATTCCACCTATAAGTGAAACCATATGGTATTTGTTCTGTCAGACTTATTTCATTTAGCATAATACTGTCTAAGTCCATCTTAGACAGTGTTGTCACAAATGGCAAAGTTTCCCTCTTTCTTTATCTCTGAATAATATTCCATTGTATCCATATACCATATCTTCTCTATCCATTCATTTGCTTCCTTATCTTGGCCACTGTAAATAACACTGCAATGAACATAGGAGTACATGTATGTTTTCAAAGTAATATTTTCATTTTCTTTGGATAAATACCCAGAAGTGGAATTGTTGGATTATATTGTAGTTCTATTTTTAATTTTTTGAGGAACCTCTATGCTGGGTTTTTTTTTTTTTAATGTTTATTTTTGAGAGAGAAAGACAGAATGTGAGTGGGGGTGGCTCAGAAAGAGAGAGGGAGACACAGGATCTGAAGCAGACTCCAGGCTGTCAGCACAGGCCTGATGTGGGGCTCGAACTCACGAACTGTGAGATCATGACCTGAGCTGAAGTCGGACACTTAACTGACTGAGCCACCCAGGCTCTCCCTCTATGCTGTTTTTCATAGTGGCTGCACCATTTTGCACTCCCATCAATGGTGCATGAGCATTCTCTTTTCTTCATATCCTCACCAACACTTGAGCCATAATATGGCACACATGCATTAAAGGACTTCCAGAAATCAAGGGAGTTTACAAGGTAATTCTCTTTGTGTTTTGGTTGAGAAAAGGGTGTGTATATTGGTAATCTGAACGTGGCAAACTCCATTACTGGTCTTAAGAATAGAATTTTTTGCTTTGTAATATGGGTGGTAGTTAAGTCCTCACAAAATTATTAAAATCGGAGCTACCTATAAAGCTGCATGACACAGAACATTTGGAGTCCGGTCAGAGCTTTGTATCTCCAAACCTGTCCTTCTTGTCCTCTGACTCAGAACCGTGACCCTAGAAGGAAAACAAGAGCCAGGGCTTTAACGCTGATGACTTCACTGATGATTTGAAGTTGGAGAAAGGAAAGGCCAAGTATACGCCACTGAAAAGTCCACGGTCACCAGTTGATCGCTATCAATTTCTAAAAGAAAGAGAAGAATTTTAGACAGAAGTATTAAGTTGGCTTGGACATTATCTATGCTGATATTTCTACTAGTGGGGAGTCTTATTACAAGAAATCATGTAAAGAGAGAGAGAGAGGAAGGAGGAGGACATGAGGGGTAGAGGTCAGGAGACAGTAAGGAGAAGGGAAGAGAGGAGAGAAGAGGAAGAGGAGAGGGGAGGTAAATCTTAGGGAGGTTGTAGGTTAATATAAGAAAGACAGAGTCGAAAGAAAGAAAGAAAGAAAGAAAGAAAGAAAGAAAAGCTCAGGTGAAAGTAATACCTGCTCTTATGAGAATGGGGGAGACTTTTCTATGGGTAGGATTGAGGCAAGGAGAATTGAGACAAAGATGAGGAGTTTAAGAGGGATTAAAGTCAAGATTTAAATGAGAGAAAGGAACATAAACAAGAAGAGAGAATTAGGAAATTTAAAAAGAGAAATTCACTAGATAAGGGAAGAAGAATACAACTGATACTTAGGGATCACGGGAGGGCCTCTTTAGTTGGTTTTCCTTGTCATTGGCCACCACTCTGACCACGCTGGTTATCCCTTCCACGCTTGCCTCTCTGGCCACGAGGGCCATCACGGCTACCATGGCTACCCTGGCGATCTCGGTTTCTTCAGCCACCTGGGCCACCTGGGCCACTTTGGTCACTTGGGCCACTGGGGCCACCTGGGCCACCTAGGCCACCTCTGCTATATGGGCTTCCCTGGTTGTATGGCCTGTGCTGATGACCATGGCCTTTCTTTCTGTTTTTGCCCATCTTGCCACTCTGATCTCCATTTTCTCCTTGGGGTTTGACGTGTGTTTCTTCTGTGGTTCCTTCAAATAATTCACTATCTGCTTAGGCAGGAGAACACAGATTCAGAAAGGAGCAAGTCAAGAGAAATGTTAGCCACAAACTTAAATGAGGGGAGTTTGGGATCTATGAGAGCCTAACGGTAGTTAGAAGTAACATATTACTGGTTTCAGTGGGACTAGGTCCTGGCCAGGGCCTTGTCCCCAGAAAAGAAGGGACAGAGAGATCCTGGCTTTGTCAGAGTCCATGTACTTAGCAGCTCTTGTTGGCCCATTTGCCACTTACTCTTTTAATGCTTCTGCTTCAGCTGTATTGCCATCTATTCTGAACTTGCCATGAAATACATTCAGTCATCTATAATTCCCAGATATCTCATGACGTCTGAGAAAAATCAGACAGATTCACTGTGTTTACTTCCAAATAAGCATGATATTTTGGCATGAATCTATTGGACAAGGGGAAATTATCAGCAATGCTGCTCACCCCAGTAGCATAGCAATCATGGAACTCTCCCCTTTCTTCAATTACCGTCTACAAATTGTTAAGTCTATGGCAAACAGAAAGTAGAAATGAGGCCCACCCTATATTGTTTCCTTTTGCAAATTTCTAGTACCTATAGTTGAGTCCAAGCCCTCATCATTTCTCTCTCTCTTTTTTAAAGATCTTATTTTTAAGTAATCTCCACACCCCCACATGGGGCTCAAACTCACAACACTGAGATCAAGAGTAGCATGCTTTACCGAATGAGCCAGCCAGCTCTGCCCCGCCCCCTCTCCCCCTCACTTTTTAAAAGATTGTATTTTTAAGTAATCTCTCACCATCTCTTGAATCACCTTTCAATCCGTTCTTCATAATCTCCTGGCTGTCATTCTTATAACCATTCTCTTCAGGTTTCAACATACATTTTCTTGCATGCCCATATACTATATTGCACCTCTGTCAGGTGCTAGAATTCCAAGCTTGAAACACACAGTCTGTGCTCTCAGGCTGTGTACTTCTTAGTGTTGTCAGATCCACTAAGAACTTGCTGTGTCACTTTCTAGTTCAAAAATCTCTTCGTTGCCCACAGAAAAAATTATAAATTCCGTTCGCCATTTATAACACCCTTCACAACATGAAGCTAACCCACATCTCCAGCGCTATATTCCTACATTCACTTCAACCTTTCTGATTATTTGGTGTTCCTAGATTATTAAAAATAACATATGCATAGATTTAGCTTTGCATTTCATTCCACTTTCCCCCACTCCTCCAGTCTCCAGGGTCCACGACACAAGGTTTCTCCTGTATGAGACTCCCCCTTCTCTCCCCTGTTCTCAGCTTCCCTAAGGCCTTACTTTGCTACTTTTCTGATAGTGATCATTGTTACGTCCAAGTTAACTCTTCCATTAGATCGTGTGTTCCTTAAAGACAGGAACAATGTTTCATTTGCTTTTGCATCCTTGGTACCAAATACAGGATCCTGCCATGGTTCTTGTTAAGTAGTGGATTTTATTGAATCAATGTTGGGGTAGGGCATGTGGATAATTAAAGCACTTCTTTGAGGAATCCTCAAATAGGCATGCCTTTACAAATACAACCAAGGCCAGGTATCTGAAGCAAGAAAAAATCAGAAGGAAAGCAGTGACCACATTGTCTAGAATTGAGAGAACTCTTAGACTTAAAGCAAATCATTTTCCCCCACCCATTTTTTTTCTTTTGGTCTTTTATGCTCCTCCTGCAGTGTGGAACTAACAAGGTTAAACTATAGAGTACAATGGTTGAAAAAGGAAATTTTAAAGGTTAAGCATGATTTTTTTTTAAAGTAAAAATCACAGAAACGTTGGATTATTTTTATCACCCAGGCGTTCCTAGAATCGATTTAGAAAAATTCTCAATAAGTTGATTGAATTCGAAATCATTCACCTAATACTTGGGGCATTTCGTCTTCCTCTCGATAGGCTTCTTCAAAGAAAGAACCAAAAAAAATGAGGTATGAAACGACAACATAACATGAAGGGAAGGATCGTTGACAACCTAGAAACTGGAGAAAAATCATTAAACTTGTAAACGTTTTCATTAAGCCACAAAATTTTGCGTTGACATTTGCTCAATGTTGTCACTTCTTTGGTGGCACGACTTACAATTCCTTATCTCCCTCCTGTACTCTGGTCCTTTCTTAATCCTCCCTCCTACACACACTCCCACCCACCTTGGACTTGACTTCAAGTTTTTCAATTGACGTGTGTACAACTAACAGCGGTTTCAAATGTCACCTGCTCTGAGAAAACTTACCATTTAAACTGGGATCGAGGCTTAATAACAAAGGAATTGAACATTAGTGCTGTAAATAAATAAGGTGTAATGGTGAGCTCACAGATGGACCAGCAACAGCACTTTGTTAAATCACATGGTAGCTTTATGATTTAAATTAGTTAAATGTCAATGGAGATAATTCCCCTACAAATGTTAAGGCATTTATGTTATTCAATCATTAGCCATTGGTGGTAGAGGGATTTAGAAAAAAAAATTACAAATGAGTAGGGTGTCAAGTTTCGCGACTGTGCAGCACTATTTAGAGCTCTGGCACCAGAGATTGCAATGTGAAAAGGAAGGAGGCCCTATCTAACAATACGACTGAGGACCACTGAAATTTATGGGCTTGTTGACTCTTTGTGTCTCTTTAGATTCAATTTTGAGAGCTTTTCAAGAAGCAAAACACTAAGCGGAGAGAAAACATGATAGGTTGTGAGGCAAAAAAGAAAGGAACATATGCTTGAACAAGGGTTTACCTAGGTCTTCAAAGAATCTTTCCGAAACGATCCCTAGGATTTAAAAGGGAAAAAAAAAGATAAGGAAGATAAATTTAAAATATGATGTGCTAAGACTCCAGCTATACATTTGTAGAAAGTCAAGTAAGTTTAGTATAGGAAGTTAAGAAAATGCCTAAGAGAACGCAAAGTATTAATAATAATAGTAATAAATATGGATGCAAGGGACCAACATTTCCCAAACTGGAACCCTAGTCCTAACTATTGGTTCTGAAGCAGAGTCATATATTTTTACTAATTTGCCTTATACGTAGTGAAAGGAAGAGTCACAATGATTGTAGACCAAACAGAGGTTATGTGACATTTTGCAACAGAAAAAATTTGATACTTGAGGCTGACAGAGTAAAACGTTTCTCTAGGAACTCCCTACTGTCTTAATGCTAATGCTTTGCTAGAAGGAAAAACAACCTTAGCTTGACAATTAGCTAGGACTCCGGGATCTGGTGAGTCTTGTTTAACAAATGAAAATATTTTTGGAAACGTCCCCTGGACCTTACCTCCCCAAATCCATAGTATATAACCACTCTCTCCTCATTGTCCCAGGGCAGCTCTTTCTATGGGTCCTGTCCCTGTGCTTTAATAAAATCGCCTTTTTGCGCGCGCGCGCGCACACACACACACAGACACACACACACACACAAAGTAGAAAAGAAAAAAAAAATTGAGAACTGACACCATCTACAACCATATAGTTCAGTGTCCACAGTAGCATGACTTTATTATTTCAAAAACTCTTGCCCAGAAAGATCAATCTTTCCAATATTTATGATTTATTTCAGGAACTTGCCCCAAACTCATTTAAACTAACATTAATCTGTTCAACTTTTTAATGGCATCAACTGCTTAGTCTCCAAGACTCTTTTCACAGCACCTCAGTACATGTGCCTCCTAAACTCTTAAATCATGAACCTTACTCATTCCTCACAAAGCCTTCTTTGAGCCAGACCCTAAAACCTTATTTTTAAAGATCCCAACTTAAGCCTTTCCTCTCAGAAGCACTCTCCCTTACCAAAGTAAGAATACACTCATCTTTGCCTTAATGACATTATTTTGGTGGTATTCTGGGGCATCCTCCCTTTACCAATTTTTTAAGCTATATTTTACCAGTTAAGTTACTCAATATTTTGGTAAATGTTATGCAATACTCAGAGAAACAGAGCACTGCACTTTACTGGACCTTAAGGCTGCCTTTGGGAAGTGGGTGTGTTAATGACAGAAGTCAGGAAACAAATCATTTCCGGAACAAGAAGAGATGGGGAGCAAAGGAATTATGTGTTGAATAAAGATATTAACTTGAAAATATTCAACACACTTAAGACAATTCAAAGTCATTTCAGATGAAGGAAAAGACAAAAGAGAGGTCACAGGATGAGGTAGAAAGATCGTGGACTTTGAAATCTCAAAAGGCTACGTCTACAATAAAGCTTTGTCACTGTCTAATTATGTAAGTTCTGCTGACTATTTAAGCTCCAAAGTTATGGTTCAAATGTAAACCGTGAGTAATAATATCTACTTCAAATTGTTGGCAGTCAATAATTAGTGACGTAAAATATGTATGAGAATAGACATAAGCTAAACTTTCAGGACACACCATATAATAAAAATCTTTGCTCAGAATTTTACTGTTATTTCCCACCTAATATACAAAATACAACAAAATATATAGCTTGAAGCTCAAATAATTTGACTGTAAAATATCTTCTTATAGATCCTTATTAAAGTTTGTCTGCTTTTCAGAAAACTCGGAAATTACCATTTTAGAATTTTGGAACGCAACTTTGTCTCAGTAGAGGACAACAAGTTGAAAGCTCAAATGATCCATTAGAATTTCATGCATTTCGTATTCCTATTTTTTTCTGACTTAGGTTGCTTCTATATAATGACAAAACATTTAACAAGAAAATACAATTTTATTTCAATTTCTAATCCTTTATTTTATAAGAGGTCTAATATCTGCATGTTTGCAGTCATTTAACAATTATCTGAATTTTTACTTTACATCTGGATATTTGGTGCTGTTAAGATATGCCATTCTGGGGCGCCTGGGTGGCGCAGTCGGTTAAGCGTCTGACTTCAGCCAGGTCACGATCTCGCGGTCTGTGAGTTCGAGCCCCGCGTCAGGCTCTGGGCTGATGGCTCAGAGCCTGGAGCCTGTTTCCGATTCTGTGTCTCCTTCTCTCTCTGCCCCTCCCCCGTTCATGCTCTGTCTCTCTCTGTCCCAAAAATAAATAAACGTTGAAAAAAAAAAAAAATTAAGATATGCCATTCATCTTCTTTATTTAAAAGCACCACAGATAGATAATGAATGAGCCTTTCTCTTTTATTATGTATAAATTCCTCTATCATTGCCTGAAATTATCCATTTCTAGGAATTTCTAGATATACTATAAATGCATGCCTGCCAAATGTTCCCTAACCAGATCTATAAGTATTTTTTTAAGTAATATAATGGAGACAAGAATTAATAGGGCTGGAAATAAAGAAAATGTAATACAAATAAATTCTCAATATCTTTAATTTTATTTTTTTAATGTTTATTTCAGTTTTGAGAGAGAGAGAGAGAGAACACACAAGTGGGGAAGGGGCAGAGAGAGAGGGAGACAGAGAATCTGAAGCAGGTTCTGTGTTAACAGTAGAGCCCAATGTGGGACTTAAACTCACAAGCCACAAGATCCTGACCAGAACCAAAGTCAGACATTTTACCAACTAAGCCACCCAGGCACCCCAATTCGCAATATTTTCTAAGTGGTCAAGTGTTTGATGTCAAGGAAATGAGATATTTAGATGAATTACAGAGTTTTCACATATTTGGATGACCTATTTCACACAAACAGAGCAAATAAGTGAAAGTCCATATTTCTAAACCCAGCAAAGGGTCACATCATGAAGACGTTGGCTTGGGACTTAGGCCCAGGTTTTCTGAGAGCTGTTTTCTCTCTTTAGTTTGTCTATTCTCTGCATACAAAGTACATATTTAGTTTCTGAGAAAGTTGAATTCAACATCACTCTTTTTCATGAGTCTTAACCTCATCCTTAATTGATCGCCATTTA